>NW_020450998.1:349209-426790 GCF_003343035.1 Apteryx rowi | reverse complement strand
CAGGCTCTGGTGCTGCACCGGTGAGAGGGCACCGCGGAGCGGCTCCGAGACGGCACTGCCCGTCCCCGCTACACCAGGAAGCACCGATAAGGAACAGCGCTCTGCGCTACCGGCCTGTGAGCCCCGGAAAAGGGCGACGAGCACGGCCCATTCGCTTACCCGTTACCGAAACGGCGGAGAGTACCGGCGAACACGGCGACCGGCAGTGCGCGTGTGTGCGCCGGCTGGCTGCAGTATTCTTTGTACGCAGGGGAGGGCAGTGGTGGCTGCAGTACTGGCGYGTCGACACCCGAGGGCAGCAGCGAGCAGGGGAAAACCAGTGCGCATGCGTGCGCCTTACGCGTGCAATACTGCCTATTGGACACGCGAGGGCAGAGGTGTGCGCGCGTTTCGTGTGCCAGAAAACTATACCTCCCAGCATGCCGTGCAGACTAAAAGGACTGCCCGGAAGCCCAGTGACGGAAGACTACTGCTCCCGGCATGCCGCGCAAAAACGACATGGCCGCCCGGAAGTCCAGTACCGGAAAACTACTGCTCCCGGCATGCCGCGCAAAGCAACACTGCCTCCCGGAAGCCCGGTGCCGGAAGACTGCTGCTCCCGGCATGCCCGGGGGGCGGCGGGGTGCCGCAGAGCTCTGTGGGGTTTGTGGCGTTCGCGTTCCGTCCCGCCCCTCTTCCCGCCGCCCGCCCGCCCTCGGGACCCGGATACCGCCGCAGAGCTCGGAGCGCGGCCCCGCGATCCCCAACACCGGTCCGGGACTCCCCCGGCACCGTCCACGGAGGGACTGATTTTTTTTCGGAACGCGACGGCAGCTCTGAGCACGGCGGGTAGCAGTGCGCATGCGCGCCCCCCCCGCTGCGTGCCGTTCTGCTTTTTTGACACCCGAGGGCAGCAGTGAGCGATRTTAAGCCAGTGCGCATGCGCGAGCCGCTCTGTGCAGCACTTGCCTGTCCTGAGGGCAGCGGTGAGCGTGGCTGTGAACTACTGCTGTAGCTGAACTACTAGCTGCCAAGCAGGTTCTAGGCCATCCAGATGAGCTTCACTGTTTCTCCTAATTGATTATATTGACATCTGTATTAATTGAGACTAAAGTGTATTCAGGGTCTAGCTTGCTGCTGTTATGACAGGGTTTGGGGGTGTTTTGGGGATTGTTTGGGGTTTTGAGACAAGATTTGGGGGAAGGTCAGGAGAGTGGTGGGGGATGGAGAGTGGTGGGCATGGGGGGAAATGGAGGGGGGGGGAATGAAGGGGGGGAGGGAGAGAGAGAGAGAAAAATAAAGGGATAGGATCCAGACAGAGGGAAGTGAAGAGAAAGAGGGAGAGAGATGGAGGGGGTGGAAAGAGGAATGGAAGAGAGATGGAGGAGGCACACAGAAGAACAGGGGGCTGGAAAGAGAAAGGGATAGAGAGACGTGCAGAGGCACAGGGAGCTGGGCAGAGTGATAAGAGCAGGATAAGGATGAAGAGCTGGACAAAGAAATGGAAAAAGAGCAGGATAGAGACCTGGACAGAGGAACAAGGAGCTAGATAGAGGGACTGAAAGAGAGGGATGGAGGGCTGGACAGAAAGTTTGACATTAGGCCGAGGAGCAGAAGAGAGGAAAAGTGGGATGCAGATGTGGCAGAGGAACAGAAACAGGAAAGGGGAGCCAGACAGAGGAATGGAAAAGGAAAAGAGGGGGGGACAGATAGTGGGATGGGGAGTGGAGCAAAGAAAAAGAGGGATGAAGAGCCAGGCAGAGGACAGGAAGGATGCACAAACAGCAACATAGAGGAAGGTGAAGAGGGATGAAGCTGTAAGGGATGGAGAAATAGAACCACGAAGAGAGGGATGACGGAGAGAAGATGGGCGTGATGAAGAAGAGCACGACAGAAATGGAGGCATGGACACGGGGGAGGCAGGCGGGGATGGGGAGGTGTAGAGGATGCGCTGCAGTGGAAGGGCAGGAGGGGGAGGAGCGGCAGGGAGGGACAAGCGGAGGGAGGGAAGGAGCGACAGAGACTCACCACGGCCCCTGATCTGCACCGTCCATACGCCGGGTCCCCCCGCTCGGCCCCAGTATCCCGGCGCCGGATGAGAAAGTGACAGCCCCGCGCACCCCCATCTCCACGGCGGCCCCCGGTTCTGCCCCGCCCCCGCCCGCCGCGTAGGGAGGCCAAGCCCTGATTGGCTGAGCTGGCCCGAGGAACAAGGCTCCCACTGGCCCCTGGGGAAGGGGCGGGGCCCCAAGGTCCTCGCACCCTGTCTCCCACCACTGCCGGCCCCGGGGGCTGGGTCTGTTTGGGGGCCCTAGGCAGGGTTAGGATATCTCAGGGCAGGTTTAGGGGTGTTTGGGGGCACTTGGGCACGGCTTGGGGGTGTTTGGGGGCCCTGCAGCAGTTTTGAGAGGAGTCAGTAGGACCTTTGGTGCAGCAGTCAGTGCAGGGTGTTTGGCAGTCAGCGGGAGCTTTGGGGAAGGGTTTGGCATGTTTAAAGGCTGGTAGGAGCTTTGGGGCACTATTTGGGGGCCCTGGGGCAGGGCTTGGGGATATTTGGGGTCTGTGAGGCCACCACAGTCCCATTGCAAGTGGCAGGGAGGACCCTGGTCCAGCATGACACCTGTGGGAGCAATGTCAGGGTCCAGCAGTGCTGGAACTGAGCAGCCTGCAGGACCATCTGACAGGGCCTTGCTGTTTATTGTAATCAAATCTAAAAACATCTGTGTTAACTGAGAATAAAGTGCAGTTGTGGGCTGGCTTGTACTTGTCTTACTGGGACAGAGCTGGACAGTGCTGGGAGGGATCTTTTGGGGGTGCTACAGGGCTGCAGGGGGGAGCCTGGTGGTATTTGTGACTGTGACAGGTCCCTGAGGAGTCTGTACCTCTGCCAGCAGTGTCAGGACATCTGCCCCACTCCCCCACAGCATGGAACATAGGGTGTACAGCCATCCCGGCCAGCACTGGGAGTATTTGTACTGTTCAGGCAGGATTGGGGGGGCCAGTAGCTTTAGGGATTACTGATGGTGATGGGCAAGGTTATGGAACTGGGGGATTTTGGGGGCTGCTTTGTGGGGGACATTCACTGTGCCCTTGGGAGGGTTGGATTTGCACACAGGAACCTGGGTGGGGGGAATTCCAGCCCAGTGGGGTGCTGGTGCCTTGGGTACTGTGTGTGGGTCTCCCTGTGGGGGACCCCAGAGGAGAAGGAAGCCTCAGAAACCTTGTCAGGGATAAGGAGCTTAAACTTCATATTCCTTTTCAAAATCTCTTCTGTTTTCCTTCTGTCCATATTTGCCACATCGAGGCACTCTTAGGCACCCAGAAAAGCAGATGGAGGGCTACACGGATCCCAGAGGGGTCCTGCAGGCAGGCAGCTCACACATGCGCACTGCTGCCCACCCTCCTTGCTGCTGGCAGCCGGTGCTCCAGGCATGGGCCGTGTAGCCTTGCTGCTGCTCTCCAACATCCTGGGAATGGGCAGTTCAGCCCACCATGGCTGCTGCTCCCTCCAGTGCTCACCTGGCAGGAACTTGGCCTTCCTGTGATCGTCAGTGCTCCCCCGTGCCGTGGGGGCAGTTGCCCCTGTCACACTTCCTGGGGCAGGAGTAGAGCTCGGCGGCTTTCTCTGCCAAGTCACCACTGCCCTGCACAGTCACAGTTCAAACAATAGCACCCGTGGGGACAAATGACCTTTTTATTTTGATACGAGTTACAAAGGCAAATTTTACCAGCAAAGAAAGACGACATGCCTTCTTTTTCTAGCTACTCCCATGGTAAATACAATGGTGTAGGGGGATAAGCAAAGCTAAACTGCCAATAAATTACAAAATACATATATTCAGTGCTGAGTCTGCATATTTCATCAGAGCTTTTTTTTTTTTTTTTTTTTAAAAACACATACTGTTACTCAGCTAAAATGAGTAGACTCTTTCCCATTTTTTATGATTATTTTCAAACAACCAGTTTGGTTTCTTTTTTTAATTTTTGCCAAAAGCCTGATTTTTTGATAGGTGTAGGCAATAAGGCGATTCTTGTAAAGCAACTGGTAAGGATGCTTCCCCCAAGGGTACTACGCTTGATTAGTAGAAGACCGCTACTAACACCTCGTTACCTCATCCCATCCTTGGGTTACCTCAGCCTCTTTTGGGCTATGGCTTAAAAGGTTTTGGCAGACTTTGGAAAGTGTTCTTTTTTTATTATTTCCCTCAAAGGGGTGGAGACTAATCTCTGTGACTTGAAAGCTTGAAGAGTATAGCTGTATTTCTCTAGCGATCATTCCATAATGTTCTACCATGATTTTCATCATCCTCAATACAAAGAATTAAAGTCCTTCTGTTATATATCAAATTCAGAGGCAGCTAAAAATTTATGCAAGACCTATTCCTACGTCTCACCTCTTCTTCAGATACCAGTGGAAGAGAAATCCAATTCTAAGGTTTCTCTCTTTCAGAAGATGATCTACACTATAAGTATGTTTCTTGGTTTTGGTATGTAAGAGGAGGAACTTTTGGTATTGGGAATAGCATGCACCAATATTAAAATATATTTAACTACATTTTAGACATTGCCAGGCTGAAATATGTATTTAACTCTTAAAGGATTACAGAAAAGTTATCCTCAGACATGCGGCATTTCAAAYACTGAGTGGCTTTCATTAGAAAAAGATCCGAACTGGCATAACTAATTCAGTGCAGATCAGAGATAAGACAGTTCAACTAAACCCAGCTATCTGATAGAACAGCGCAAGTGACCTAGGAATAATTTAAAATTTGCATTTCTGAGAGATCTCCCCCCCCCCCTTTTTTTTGGAAAAATCTTAAAAAGTGGTGGGGGGAGTATGTTTCTGGGGCAAACATCTTTAGCCTACAACCAATTTTAAGGCCAGATTTTTTTTTTAAGAGTCTCTTTGCATTTCTGTTGGATATAGCAGAACAGCCAGCACCATCACCTAAAGTGAATTAAAAAAAAAAATCTAAGCAGTAAAAAAAAAAAAAAGGGGGGGGGAACTTAGGTATAGCTGGAAAACTGAAACTTTTTAACAGTTGACCTATTTAGGACAGTCATCTTCCTTTGACAACTCTACAGGTAGAGCCTAGCATTTATTGCATCAGATACAGATATATGGAGCATTGCTCTAAATTGGAAAAAAGGCAATTTTTATATTTCAAATGCAGTGCAAGCAACACTGGAAATTAACATTTCAACAGACTTTTTAAATTTTCCTACCATTCTCCAAAAGGCTTTTCCCCTCCATCCTTAAGCACTAGTAAATACATTCCACAGTCCCTCTATTTAAGGGGCCACCTGTAAATTATTACAGTGTCATTAAGAGAAACAATTTGAGAAAAATGAGCCACTAAAGCTGTTCTATCTGGCTATAGTACATATTCACGAATCATTCAGCAACCATTCTTCACACTTAACAATTCCCCAGTCTCTAATGGTTCTATCTCAGCAATTGGCTGCCACCGCCACCACAAGCTCACATACAAATAGGTAACCTAGACTTTGACCATTTTTTATTTCATTCCTTGCTGTTAGAGAATAACCAGGATCTGAATACAATCTGTAACCTTTTTTTTGCTTTCAAAAAGAGGCAGACTGATTGCTCTGTAGTGCCAGCTTTCTCTTCATACAAGCAACAAGAATTCAAGCCTTACAAAGCACATGCTTAGGCAAATAAAGCACCCAGTTGCCCTATGTCTAGTCTAACATTAGTTTAATCCCCAGTGCCCTGTAAAAATACATTCTAAATTAACCTCCTCTCAAGGGACCTTCAAAGTAGAAGATAAAGATCATAAAGATACAAGAAACCAACTCCCTGCAGACTCGGTCAGGGCTGTCAATTCACTGAGGTTCTTAGTCCTCCTTCATGATACATCTGATATACTCTAGCAAGGCATGGGCATATATTGATACGCATAGCTATAGCCTTTCAATATAATGTCCTTGATTCTGACAGCTAGAGGAGACATTAAAAGATGTGCAGATTTTTCTTTTATCTCCCCTTTCACAGACTTGCTGGCAGAGGTTAGTTATTTCCCGTAAAATTTCTTATTCAGAAGGAAGATCAGAAGGTTGACATTTACTTTTGCTCTGTCAAACAGTTTCATGACTGCAACGCCTTCATACTGCAGCTGCAAAAGATCCTACCAAAGAGAATACATTTATCAGTGAGGAATCCTCCAGAGCTAATAGAGAATCTATAAGACCCTAGGATATAGTGGGGTTTTTGAGGAACATCTCTCATGAGGCATACGGCATAAGCTAGGAAAATGAGTAACCTAAAGATCTACCAACACTGCCTGAAAAATAAAGTCGCTCTAAGACAAAAGATCTTCATTTTTTAATCTGTTTATAAAAAACATTTAATTGAAAACTGTGAAAGAGGGTAGAAATAGAAAACAGTTCTAAGAAAGCCAAATTTCAAATCTAGACATCTCCAGGCTTTTCATTTCCACAATTGCCACAAAGTTGCCGTAACTTTTAGAAGGGGTTTCTCTATGCCTAACCATATTATGTACCTGTGAAACATTATATTCCACAGCACGACTTTATACAAAAAGACTCTCCTGATCTATCTCATCAGTGAACATGTCAGCAACCCCACTCTCGAATACTACATACTGGAGGAGGTGTTCAGCTAGTATTACTGGAGGGAATAATCTGAATAATCTGGGTCTTGCAGCTGTCCAATCTGGGTGACACTGGAATAAATAATTATAAAACTACTTCTCCTGTTTTCCATTAAAATTTTGACAATGACAATGTAACTCTTTTTACTGATGCCATTGGTAATGCTATATGTGGATTAGTGAGGGCAGTTCCCTCACTCCCAGTATATTTGCATTTTCTGCAAAGCAGTGCTACAAAGGAGTAGTGGCATAGCAATGTGTATGTATGAGAAGTGAATGACTTGGGGTAACCAAATGAACAGAGAAGTTCACAAGCAGCTCCAACAGATTAGAACTGAAAGGAACTAGAAGAGTCCTCTGAGCACATATATGGGATGTGCAGAGCAGCTGTGCCTCCCAGCAGCCAATTAGGGAACATGTTAAGGAGATGAGGTGCGGACTTATGATGCACAGCGCTCCTGCACATAATCTATTTCAAGATCCCTGAGGCATTAGAGATCAAGAAACCTAACGATGCCTAGGGACCAAATTTTGGGGGACGTGCAGAAGTGGAAGAAGTGGACAGACACATCAGGCATAACAGTACCAGTGTAGGAGGCAGAATGGAGGCTGTTTGGGAGAAGTTAGGTCTGTGTGCCTTTTCCAGTACTCTGGAGTAACTAAAAGCTGAGGCCTCCCAAGAACTGGGCAGCTAAAGAAACCAGTTAAGGGCAGGGTGGCAGAAAAAATACCAATAAGCAATGAGTGGCTGAAGCCAACACGCCCAAGCCCAGCTGACCGCTGCAGCAGACTCCTGATCTCCCTGCTGTAATGGAAAGTTGTGAAGTGCACGCATGCATGCGTGTGACTAGGAACACAGATCGATATCAGGAAGCAAATTAGCCTGAATCTCCCACTTGCATTACATCTATTTCTCCTGCAAAAGGGTTGTTTTCAAACACATTTTTCACACCGCTCAGGCAGAAAATGTGTGATTAGTATTACAATAAAGAGTCTGGCAAGTAGAAAAGGTATTTGCTGGCCATACACAGCCCACAGAACTTATATACCATACATTTTCAATGTTAAACAGGACAATTCTTACCTGGTAATGTAACATAAAGGTTTCCATCTGTACCCCCATGAATTTTGCTTTTACCTCAAAGTCTCCTACTTCCTCTGTTGGACTGATTTCAAATATCACATTTTTAAACCTATGAAATTTGAAAAATGAAAACCACAGTTCATTACTGAACACACAATTCCTAATGAAACAAGGAGTGAATACACCAGATGAACTCAGAAGATAAATTTCCAAGAATCCCATTCTTAACTCTAATTCTCTATCCCTATTTAGAATGAGACCATAAAATCCAACCAGACTCAGCAGAACAATGAATGGAAACTTAATATAGTCTATTTCTAGTAGAGCACATCTTTATAAAAGCAKTAATATCCTATAATAGGAAACAGGATACTTCAGCACATGCATATCAACACCCCACTTTAGCACACGTGTATCAACACCCCATTCAGTGCACAAAGCACAAAACAGCATTCAGGTTTGGAAAAATTCTAGTAGCAGGTAGCTTCTAAATATTCCACAAAAGACCAAGGCTAACAAAATGCAGTTGGACAAACCCAAGCTAACAGTAAGTTGATTTTTCAACAGTGAGAGTTCTAACTATTGGAGCAATTCACCAATTCATTTGAGGAGGTACCCTTCCCTGATTGGGGGGGTGGGGAAAATCATCTTTAAATCTTGCCAAACCTCTCTATCACAGATCTGCTTCAGTTCACCCAGAAATAACAGAACTGAAAAGAGATCACTATGCGAGGTTTCCTGGCCCTCGCTACACAGGGATGCCAGCCTAGATAATCAAAACAATTTCTTCAGCTTTGACAGCTAAGGCTACAAACAATGCTGAATTTCAAGAGCTCAACCATAAGGCGATCTGTCATGATCTCAGACAAATCTCAAGATCAACAGAACACAAACACTCCTTGCAGCCCCCAAAAGGGATTATGTTCCTCAAGTCTGAGCAAGTTACAAGTAAGAGACAAAAGAATTCAGCATACCTGTTTCCCTCTTCCCCCAGGAAAGTTACTTGCCTCTTAAGGTTGGAGTTTTAAAGAGAAACTCACTGGTTAACTTGCAGGTCCTCAATCTCTAGTAGCACTCCCTTCTCATGAAGTCGAGCTGCCGTATATTTTAGAGAAATCTTTTTACTATTTTTGCCTTTCATCTCCCGAGGTTTCTTAGAGACCCTGTGAAAAATAGATGATGAGTTAATGAGTAGAGAAATCCAATTTGGGTGAGCGGTTAGAACAGTATAGCTAATAAACTGAAACTAACACAGCTGATAAACTGACTAGCAGAAATACATCATCTATCTACATAGCATTTGTAGCTTGGATGTTATTTGGGGCAGAAGCCATGTCTTTATATTTTAGAAAAAGAACAAGAGTACGTAACCCACCTAATGCATCAAATCTTTAATTTCCTACTACTTCCCAAAAACTCTTACGCAACAGGAGGAAAAGAAAAAGGAATGGTACTTTATAGGAAGCAGTCCCATTTATCATTAGGCAAAAGTGAATCTTCTTATGGTTAATAAGGAAATTTCTTCAAAACAGGAAATTCTTTCTGCAGCATGTTCAGATAAAAAAAAGTTACACAAAAGAACATCAAAGGAACTGCTGCTTTATGTCAGAATGACACAAAGTGGGATTTCTCTCGCTTATGTCAGCTGTCTGAAAGCTAGGTGTATAGGCCAAACTGTCCCTATAGCCAGTTGCCAGAGATAGGCTCCTCCAAGAGGGCAAACAAACCTTCCCCCCCCCTCCCCCCCMAAAAATAAAAATCTCAGCCTAAAAAGGACTATGGTCCACCGCCTGTCAAAGCAAAAGGAAGTGATGAATTTAGGAGGAAGACATCACTTTTTGTCAGGAAAATCCCTGCACCCGAATTGTTTTCCACTGAAATAACCAACTCCTTTCAGGACAAAAGATAAGACAAATCTTAATCAATGCTTTTAAGTAATCAAAATACAGAACTTAAAAGCTAGATTATCTTCATTCTCTGCTTCTAGAAAGAATGACAGGACAGACTGAGCAGCAGATGCATTATCTGGGCACCTCACTTTATTCCCCCTGCCTTTACACTCCCCTCTCCCAGAGGGACCAAAATTATTTAAAATGTCTTTTTGACCCCATGCAGGGCACTGCCCTTTACCTAGTATTTTCCCACCACTGTTAAGATCCTTCTCTAGGACCATTAGATTGGTAAAGAGCTTACACCAGAACCTCTGAGCAGATGGCAGTCCCATTCTTCTTAGCAACGACATACAAATTCATTCTTTAAGGAGCGCTTCTAGAGCCACAGCTCCAAGGTCCCAAGATACTTACTTGCCCTTGCTTGCCAGGTTATCCAAGCAGGTTTTGATGTAGCTTTTGTAATAATCCACTTGTTCCTCATAAAAGGTAGCTTTGGAGTTCAAGGCACCGTAAGTCTGCTGCAGCTTCACCAGCTCTGCCTTTCTTCTCTGACGGTATCTACGCTGATTTCGGATATCCTACAGCACAGAACGAGACATGCAAAGACTTAGCAGCCACTGCTGGATGCTCTCCGGCAGTTGCTCAAGCCCAGTACATTGAGACAGACTATTTGAAACACACTGTTTTGATTTGGCTTAGCCTTGCTTTAGGTTACAAGCTGTAGTGAGATTCCCCAGTCATACTTGCCCCAGTTTAAGCATCACCACCTCTTCTCCGTGTTGACTATTTATGGAACTAACCAACCTTCCACAGCAGTTCATTTGAATGTGTTTTTGCTTTCTCAGACTTAGATGCTGTCACAGTTGCAATGACTAGTGTGGGCACTGACAGTAGGGGAATTTAAGGATTGCATCAACTTCTACCTTCTCTTGGTAGAAAAGAAATCCTACAAACCAAAAACTGTAATCATATCAGTGCACAAGATTTCCTCATCTTTCTTTGTTAGTCAGCCATTTTTAAGCATATGTTACATTAATAACTGAACAAAAAAGTGTCGCATGGTCAAGTCAACTTCCTTTTTCATTTCTGATGCTTATTAACTACTTCATGATCAATTCCAATCCAACTTCTAAAGGTGATGATTTATTTACTTTATGTACATAATCTTTCTCACACATTACTTGGGTAAATTTGTGATATAAAATACATCATCACCATAGTAATGTACAACAGTATGAGACCAATTTTGAAAGACTTTTTGTCTCCCCCTTTATATTTTAGGAATTCTTGGATGAGTATGTTTAAATAACAATATTGGTTAGGATTTCTTTAAGTTATGTGCAAGGTTTTCTTGTATAAATAAGTCTGTAGAGGCACTATTAGTGAAAAGCAGCAGAGGGAAAAGAAAACCCCAACACATCAGAGCTTCCCCCAAGCTACAATATTTTTCCTTACAAAATGCCTGAGATCCTGGCAACACAACCATTTGAGAAGACATGAATTTCTCATTAAGATATATGACTTTCTAAACACAAAGAGGTGAAAACCCAGCAGCAAAAAAGTATGTTTCATGTCTCTAAAGTAACTAATGCAAAACTTACTTACTCCTGAAAACTCCACAGACCCGTTTCACAACACTGCAAATTGTGGAAAAACACAACCATGACTACTAGGAAACCACTGACGGGAATACCTTTGCAATATCGTTGATTAGTTCCTGGTATTTATTTTTTGCATTCACAGTCCCCAGTTCTGTCAACTTCTTCAGGCCTGTCTTGATTTTCTCTTTTTTTTCTTGAAGATTTAAATTGCCGTCTTCCTTTACAGATACAGACTTTTTCATCTTATCGGGAGTTTTAGCATCACGAATGGCCCGTTTCTGCATAGCTCTTTGATGCTCTGCTTCCTAGGAAAAAAAAACAACAAAAAGTTACAAGTTTCCAAAAAGACTGATTTTAAGGTGACTGGGAACCAGTCGGACTTCCAGCATAACACAGGATAGAGAATTTTGCTCAGTTATTCCTTTACTGAAGCCAGTGAATCCATGTTTGGCAAACACATTCACGTATAGGAACCAGCAGTAGCCCACCTGCTGTTTAAAACAGCCTTTTAGATAGCTAGCTAGCTAGACAGACAGACAGACATTTAGCAACTATCGAAGAAGTTAAGCTTACACATATAATATATTTCCATTATATTCCCTTCTCGTTATTGTTACACGTATTTCCAACATCAACATGCCACAGCCCCACTGCAATACATAACCACTAAGCCTCGATGCAGATTCCCAAGTATACCCACAAACATCTGGATAGACAATAATTTCTTAGTCCAAAAAGAATGTAGGGAAACAACTTCTTCATACTTGCTCTGAGGTAGCTGGAGTTTCTAAGATTTCAGTCAGTGTTTCTCCTGGTTGGAAGCGAATTACATCAACAATTAAACGCTTTGTACTGCAAAGAAACCAGGGAGAATAGAAGAGAACAGTTAAGACTGAAAGACCTTCAATATTCTTCTTGCCCTGCAACAACAACAACAAAATGTCACTGACTTCTCTAAAGTCGCATTTTCACTGCATGCACACTTGGCCTATCATAAGCCAGACCAGATCCCCGATAACACTGCGTAAAAAAGTAAATTACTTTTCARAAACTAGTTCCCTGCAGGGTGTCCCTATGCAGTACACAGGATTGCTCCCCAGCACCTTCTTAAGTACTGGGAATGTTACCCTATATATTCCAAGGCAGCCTCAGTACTGCCACCTGGACCACAGCGGCTGCAATTCTAAGGTGAAAGGCAAAACAGGTAGCAGCAACAGCAATTTCATGCAGCCAGAAAAAGTCTATAATAGTACCCATCCATGAGTGCACTTCAGTGCTTTGTAACAGGTATCAAACAACTGCATGGGGACTATTTTCTTACATATAGAGCATCTGAGCCCAACTGGGTACCTGTCTCCAATCTGGAGCAAGACAGTGTTGTTCCTTGACCTCAGCTACGATTTAATCACAATCAGTGCCCAGTCTGATGCAAACTGTCCCTGAAGCAGACGATGAAACCAAAGAGTACCTTCGGTACTTTGCAGTGAGGTTGTCATTATTTCTGGCATCACACAAAGTCCATCAACAATTTTCCTTATGATCAATATCTTAGATTACTACAGGCACATGCCCAAAATCTTTTCTTTTGTAATCAGTGTTAGCTTCTTTTGGTGGGCGGGGAAAATACCGATACATCTTTTGAGAAATCCAGTTAACATAAGTTCTTCTTGGAGGCCTGACTTTCTTCTGGGAGATCACTGCTCTGGCAAATCCCAGTGTAAGCCAACCTGAAGACTTCTCAGTTAAACTATCTAGCATCTGAGCAAGAATGTGTATTCATCAGAGCAGGTGAATATGCAACTGAATGCCAGAGAGCTGCTCTACACATCTCAGCAATAGGGGATTGCTTAAAACTGGCCAAGAGACAGAAAATAGTACTAATTCCCCCCAGATGAAGAGTCTGGCGATAATGAAATCCCTGACTGTTCATTGCTCTCTTTCCATTAGGCTAACATCACTTCTTTTCCCAAAAAAAGCTATTAGGCTTCATTGGTAAGAGTCAGGTTTGAGTAATAGAAAGTCTAGAGGGAAGGGGACCACATCAAACTAAATAAATCAAAAAAAGGACAATAGCAACAGCAAAAACATCCTAAGGAGATATTTCCCACAATCAGGGAAAAAGCTACAGGGAAAGAAGCTGATTCCGTAAGAACTGGCTAATTTAGCAGTACAGTACAATACAATATTACTCATATGTACTAGACATTTGGTTACCCATAGATTTTCCATATGTCACTCATTTTGTATTGAAAATATTTGCATAAGGCATTATATAGGCAACACAAACATCAATACATCTAAATTTTAGATCTGCAGACTTCAGAGTTAAAATTAAATTGTGACGAACACGATGAATTATTTCAGATAGTCTTTACGAATTATTCACATGCAGGAAAATCTGCCTGCTTTTGGTCTCTCTCACTCACATCCAGAAGGTTTCTTTTCTGACAGTTTTCCCCTCTAGAACCAGCAAAAAAAAAAAAAAAAAAAAAAAACTTTTAAAGGAAGACAAATTATACTTTGACAGAGAACTAAACAGAACAAACTTAACAGCCACAGAATTTAAAGGACATGGCTACAAGCTCAGGGTATTTTGAATATCAGCCCCATCTTAGTTTAAATTATATTTCAATTCTCTTTTATTTTCACATGCAGATTAGCTGTAAAGATTCAGCTTCTACCCTCCTCATTCTCCGAGATATGCGCCAGGCAGTTACCGCTCACTCACTTCAGCAGAATTGTCCTTGCATCCATCTCTGCATTCTCATCACCAGGAACATCAAATTTATTAGTGAGCGTGAGAGAAACCTCAGTCTTTGCTAGCATTTCCTTGTTGGGGTCATTAACGTTGCCAGACCCTTCCCCTGCCAAGTGGAAAAAGGTGTTATATTTGATTGTATTCTTCACATTCTTGACTGCTAGAGCTTTGTAATTTTTCTAACTTAACAGGACACAGAAAAACAGCACTGCTTCCCACACTGTTAAAATGACACTTCGTATGCCAATAATGGATTTTTTAAAACATTATCTTGAATATGTGACAGGATTTTTCTTCACAAAACTGACAATGAGTGGGCCAGGAAGAGAAAGGTACCATGTAATCTCAAGTCTGTAGGCCTTATGAACGGGTATGCCTTGCACACTGTATCTTAGCCTCTCTGTCTCTCTAATGAGAAGTCTACCTGACCTGCCAAAAATATGTAAATAAAAAATATCGGTCTGCCTCATTGCTCGTGTCTTCATTAGAATGAATTTTTAAAGCAAAGAGTAAAACCCTTATTAGAAACCAACCCCGTAATCTTCTATTAAACAAAGCAAGCTATTCTGTCAAGAGGAATTTTTGTTGCTTTAATTTTGTCTGAGCCTTCTGTCAGAACACTTGTTAGGATGTTTTTTTCCAAACACTTGTCCCCCTTTTCCAGAGAGATAGAAAAAGATAAAACTGAAATATTAACCACCTCAATACAATACATAAAGGAAAATGAAATGGGGGGGGTGGTTCTAGTTAAACTCAAAATCTAGGTTCTCTCAGATAACACTTCCTCTGTTCTTCATGAGTGCTTGCAAGAAAACACGTCATCAATCATTCCTTTAAAAAGCTCTAACCTTTCTCATCAATGAATTTACAAATAAACATTTTGCTATCAACCATCTTCTCCAAAACATCCTCCCCCCCAGCTAGCAGATTTCATGCTCCCAATAGCTGCAACGTGAAAAACCAAGGAAGGAGAAAGGCTCATGCAACTTTGCAGTGTTTGTGATATCACGGAGCAGTGAACTGTAGGGTCAGATCCAGTTTTTAGAAAACTGTCACAGATTAGCAACAGTAAAGTTAGCTCCTTCCTCCCCCATTAGAAGAGGATAAAATTCTCTCCTTTATCAGATATTCATTAATGTACAGAAATAACTGAATAGGAGGGAAACAGTTGTCCCTACCAACCATACCAAAGAGCCTTACAGGAACACATGTTCCTTTCAAAGTTCAATAATCTATATATTACATTACAAATATAGATCTCTAGAACGGAGAACAAATCCTTTCAAACAAGCTGGGGCAGGGCGGGGAGCTCCAACATAAGGGAAGAAATAAAACACTTCAAAATTTCTTTCTGTCTTCTAGAAATTCGGGGAAGCGGAGGAGGATGGAGGAGAAAGAAGTGAGGTTAGCGAGGTTGTTCCTCCAGGGTAACAAATTCTGTTGCGAGAAAGAATAAATGAACAAATTTATTGCTGCTCTCTTAGAGCACCTGCTTTCAAATGACCTATGATGATTCCTTATATGGTTTCTTTATTGTACTTAGGATCATTTATGGGAATATCACATATTTCTTAAGTAAAATAAAACAGATCACCTATTAAGGACTCAATAGTAGGAACCTCTCCCAGATCATCCAGCAACTCATGAATTGGATCATTGTGCTCTGGAGCAATTGCATCTTGATGGTCTAAGAGCAACTAGATGAACAGAAAGAAATTGTTTATTTTTTTTTAATCACAGATCCTTTTCTAGCCAATGGAATTATTTCACTCAGAGCTGGTTTCTTTTAGAAAAAGACCTTATTTCATTCAACTCCAAAGTAGCAATATCAACACTCAAAGCTATGCCATTATCATATACATTATGATATACTTATATACTTTCAAAACAACTTAGAAAAACCACACGCAAATTACTGAATTCTATAAGTTGACAAGCTCTCGTACACTAATGACAATTAGCTCTTGCACACAAATGACAGTTTTCACCTTTAGATTTGGTAAGCTGGGTTTCAACCCAAAAGTAGAATTTTCTTTGTGAGGGCTGCTTATAAGGAGCAAATGTAACCAATGCATACTTACAGTGTGTGTATTGATGATTTCACCGATGGAAATATAAATAATTGGTTTAGTGAGAGTCACCAAGTCAGAATATTCATCAATATTAAATTTATCCTGCAATTCAGGGACCTCACAGGCAGCCTGAAAAAAACGTCTTCGAAAAAAGGAGGAGAAAAGAATCAATATAACTCTATGAGTCACATGACATATCAAGAGCATTAACTCTCTATGACAATCCCAAGAAGAATCACTCTTCTATAATCTTCTGTGCATCACAGCATGCTACAATTCATCAGCTTTAGCATACCACAAAGTAACCTCGTAAATTTAATTATTGTTATTGAGCATGTTGATATTGGCTCATTTTCAGCATCCACAGGACAGGTCTGTGACTCCAGGGACTGTGTTCACGCATCCTCCTGCCTTCAGTGCAAGAACACTCCCCACTCCCAGCAGCCTTTGGTTTTCTTCATTACAAAACATGAAAGGCGTAAGGCAAGAGTTCTGGAATGAACCGCTGATTTTACTACATAAACAGCAAAACACCAACCCACTTCAATTTCTGAGCACCAGTTAGCTTTTACATGGAGGCAGGGTTCATATGGGGAAAAAAGAAGGGGGTATGTCCGTATTAGTTGTCTATGTCCATAGTATTGCAATAAGTACACAGAAAGGCAACCTTAATTTTGACATGTCATAAATCAAAATACTTGATTGGCAATCTCATTGCCATACTATGTATGGTTTGTGAATTCTAGGTACGCATTGTATTTGCCATCGTCACCGATGCTTATGGAACTCTGAGTGCAATCTCTTATTTTCAACAGACTGCTTATTTGACAGAGATGGAATTTATCATATTTATAATTTATTATTACTCCTTTTTATTTGAAATGTTACCATCTGCCAAACTTCCCAACTTAGTTAGCTATGGTCTTCTACCTGAATTTCTGATATGACTGTGAAAGGTATTCATTAATGATGCTTAGATGCGCGTTGTCTCCCATGAACATCTTATTGGAGGCAGCATGCTGTAACATCTTTGCAATGGAACCAAGGTTTCTGCGTTGATCTGTAGTCAGCTGACCTCCAGCTGAAAGATCAATGATGTCGAACGCATCTGGTGCGACAATGGCCGGATTCATGTAGCGATAATAGAGTAAGTTGCCAACAATCTGGGAAAAGTTGAGTAGAGAAACATGTCAATAAACAATGGTATAGGTCACAACTAAATTTTATTGAAACTATTCTGACTGTGCTTTGATCAATTATTTTTGTGCAAGCTGTAGGCCCATTTCAAGATTAAAGTCCTACTGTCCTGCCATATACAAGCATATGCTATCCCAAAGAATCTACAGTTTAAAAAAGATTAAGATGCAGTAGGATGGTAATCACAAAGAGGGAAAAACGAGCATGACTAGTAACAGGAATATAAGGCTGCAGATATGCCTAGGTATAAAGATTTAAAATTTTAATCTATAAAATGTATGGACAGAAGATATTAGCAAGTTACCAACAGACTACTTATATGATCATGAGACAATTTACCATGGGAATTAAACAGAGGTGAGTTAGTCTGACAGAGGGCAGAACAATGACTGTACAGAGGAACCTGGGATTGTAGTCCAAATATAAGACAAGAGCTAGTTTAGAGAAGTGCGCAAAACAGGCTGCCATCTCCAATAAAGCAAAAATGGTGAAGCAGCACGGCAAAACAAGGAGCTAAACTGAGAAAACTAGTGGCTATTTTCCATTCTTTCTCCCAACTCCTTTTCTTTYTCAGAATAACTCAGTAAGCCAACAACATTCTCAGATACAGTCCCCCAGTTAAAAGGAAGCTAGTGTAACTGAGAAACCATGTAATCCAGAGATAACAAATTCAGAAGTACAAAAGAAGAATGGCATTTGACATTTCAAAATTCAGTTTACTTAGTTAAATGTGAGCAGCAATAAACGTCAAAGAACCAAAAATAAAGATGTCACACCATCCATATGCTCACAAATATACTTCAAACCTTTGATACTTTGCAAAAGTTATTCCAGCAATAAAAAGGAATTAACACAACACGCTGTTGTAAAACAGTAATTCTCACACTGTGCTCTAGTATTTTCTGGTGGTTCACAGAAATTTGTAGATGGCCAGGTCACAGAACCTTGGCTTCTCCTGCTTTCCGTGTGACTTAAATGCACAGAAGAGATCAGGGGTCTGAACAAACAGCTGAAAACAGAGATAAACAACCTAGCCACTACTAAACAGTGGAGGAAATTATTAAGCACTTTCAGAGGTCAGCTTTTTGACAACTATTTCATGCAAAACACTGTCGTACTCCCTCAGGTTATGTCACAGGATTACAACAGTCAAAGCTGTTTCGCTAAAGGTAATAAGAAAACGTGTCTGTGAGAAAAATCATATTAATAACATCCAAACTTAGGGAGTGGGAGAAGAGAACAAAAGGTATTACACAGGTAGCTTTTGTTCCTAAAAATCTACGTGTAGTCATTGCACACACTGCAGTTTTGACTTTCATGTGGACAGTTACATTGTTTCCACGAGGACTAATGAAAACYGCAGTTTTCCACCTAAATTTACAGATGGAAAAAATTAATTCACCTGCATAGAAAGAATCGATGCCTCAGAATGGGAAAGCACAGAACTAGAAGAGAGAAGAAAACAGCATTCAGATTGGTAAATATTTTTTAATGAAGTAGAGGCAGAGAAGTTTAAAGAGACATTGTCAAGTATTCTAAGATAAAAAGTTTGTTTCATTAACAAGCAAAGGATTCATGGACATAAAGGCCTTCATGATTACAAAAAGCTATATATAAAAAAAAAAAGAAATTTCAGTGAAAAACAGAAAGCTATACTCATTTGAGAGTGCCTACTCTGAGCATACTTC
Source organism: Apteryx rowi (assembly GCF_003343035.1). NCBI lineage: Eukaryota > Metazoa > Chordata > Aves > Apterygiformes > Apterygidae > Apteryx > Apteryx rowi. The sequence goes on along the minus strand of NW_020450998.1, from coordinate 407,884 downwards.
TAGTTCTCCAAACATATTGAAATGTAAAATACAAAACGGACTAGAAATCATGAGTTGCTGCTGTTTATATGTCCTAGAGTGTCACAAGTATGGAAATTAGGCACATCAGAATTTTTAGTACAGAATTTTTTTTACTTGACATTGTCTCTTTAAGAAAAGACCAACTAGCTGTGATCACTCCAGCAAAACCAAGGTTTACTTCCTAGCAGCAAGAATACCCCAAGTCCAGAAACCTAAAGGACCAAACATCAAAGATATTAAAAGCAAAGCAGAAGCAAGAGGATGCCTCCCTTTGAGCACTGTGTTACATCTCAGGTGTTGTATATGAAGCTAACAATCAAACGCCCAATGTGAAACATTTTATATCCTTAATAATAAATTAAAAAGAAAAGTGCATCTGCTGTATATACACTCCAATCCACACACACGCACACACACACACACACATACGTGCGCACGCATGCACACAGGAGAAGAACGAGATGCTCTTGCCACAGCCAAGCTGGCTGGCAGTTATTCTCAAAGGTGTTCAGGTCCTCACCTTCAGAAGCTCATCCTCACCAGCATCAGGGAATTTCTCATGCAGGGAGTCTTTTAGCACTTTGGCAATGAAGCGCATTCCATAACTTTGGAAGAAAGAAAAGGCAAATAAAACTGCTGCTAGCATTTTTATTACATCAGTAATTTCTTCAGAACAGTACAGTGCTACACCAGACTCACGGGATTTTGTCCACTGAACTAACAATAGCAGACAGGAACTTGTCTGTCACTGTCCTCATGTTTCTGATTGAGGCATCCAGGCGCGTCCTCACCTCTTCATGAGTTAGTGCTTGCTCAGGTGTAACATCATATGGCAGTTTGCTATTTGAAAAAGATCAAACATATGAAAGTGAGTATTTCTCAGGCTAGCATATTTCAGAGAGAGCGCTAGACAGAATTTCTAGCTAGAAACAGAAACAAACTAGCTTACATTCACTTGGCTGCCAAGGGCTGAGCATTGCCTTCAATCCACCTTTTAGGCACTAGAAGAGCTGGGGATTTCTTGCTTTTACTTTCGCTGCTTCCCTTGCACTGGACATTGTTAGAAAAGACCCAGCTAACTCAAAACTGTACCTTTTGTACAGCACAAAGACATGCACTCTAGGCAAAAAATGTGCTGTCTGTGACATGTAGTGTTTCAGGCTACATATAAGTCAGTGAAACAGCAAACTACTCATTTCAACATTAAGCTGATAAAAACTTGGGGACAAACCACAAGCTAAAGCAATCTCTAGAAAAATCCATATAACCTGCTATCTGCAGGAAGTAGTGCCAAATAAGTGGGTATGTTTTCTCTATCACCTAAAATTACTGTATAGTATTCAAGTGATGAGGGAGAGATGAAATGGATAAATCATGAAAGTGTCTCCTGAATCTCATGTAAAGAGAAGGATCTAAAGTAACATGCATCTTCGCCTGCATTTTTAACACATCCAGAATATTGAAAAGGCATATGGTAAGACATATGACTGCAGATGACTTTAAACAGGGACACCCACAGTGTGCTGTGCTGCAAGAGTTGGCTTTACTTTTTATGGATTTTTAAGTGCATTTAAAAAAATTAAAAAAAAAAAAAAAAGATTCCTCAAGATTTAGCACAGTCTCATTCACTGAAGTAAAGAATCCGAAACGATTCTCTCGAACAAACAAACAAAAATCATCTAGCACACAGAGGTCCTGCAATCCAATTCTCATCAGTGACTGACATTAATTTGAAAGATGTTAGGACTAAGAATTTTGATGTTGCGCTTTTGCTCCAACAAAGGAGGTTTTGTATGCTTGCATGTATTATTTAAGCTTGCACAGGATATATATGAAATGAACAAGGACTGACATGGAATTGATTCCCAAGTACTTTTTCTCTCATGATCTCTTCTAGGTTAGATGGCATCTCACAGCCATCATTGAATTGTGCTTTCAATTCAGCACAATTCGGCGCACACACATCAAAGAGCATTTCCTCTTCCATCTCCTAATGGGATCTCCTTCCAATACGCTCGGCACCATTGCTGAAACATGATCTTTCTAACTCTCTGATGAAAGCTGATTCGAGGAGAAAAAGCCGGTATCATTTGGACAGATGCATGCAGCGAAGCCAAGAATGATTTGGGAGGATTAGCAGAGCAGTGCAAAGGAGATAAGAAACGTTTAGAAAAATACAGTAGTAACAGTTCTCATACCTGGCCTCACCAGTTTGAGACTCCATCTGGTTAACCCAAGACTTGTAAATATCCACAGGATCAGTTTTGATATTCAGTGATTTGTCATCAATGATTTCCTTCACAACTGGTGCCAGGATCTGCCTCAGGGCATTCTGACCACGGGCACCACGGTTGAAACTTACCACCATTTTAATAACAGTAGGATTCCCAGTCACAATCTCATGTATCTGGTCTACTTTTGATCTGAAGAAGAAATAATCTGAATGAACTATGAAGTACACATAATTCTATCAGTTTTAGATACACTTCACAGCATAAAGCAAAGTGTTAGAGTGTCACCATCAGGAAACATGCATTTGTACTAAAATCTTTCTATAGCAATAAACTGCAACACTGTATAAGAGTAATATTGGAACATTTTTCAAGACAGGTGAGAAAAGGAACTTATGCCTTTTGCTTGGGAATTGCAACACAGCCTGCCAGTAGCCAGCCTGATGACAATTAATGCTCATCCAATCATATACTTCATTTGAAAACGTGATTCAAAAATACAAAGGTAACAGAGGGTGGTTGATGTAGGGAGAAGAAAAAGAACTGTAGGTTTCTTCCAGTATTCAAAATAAGCAAGCTACAATAACAAAAGCCATTCCTAGTATACCACTCCAGGAAATACAGCAGCAGAGAAAGAAGCATCTACATTTCCCCGGGCTATTCCGAACACGAATTTAAACAACAACAAAAACAAAACAAAACAAAACAAAAAAACCCCCACTCTTTTAGCAGTTGTTATTTGTTTCAGGGCATACACCATCTTCATGGTTAAAACACATTCTAAAGAAATGTTAGAAGAATAGTCTCCCCCAAAATTTTACTATATGTTCTTCTTCAGCAAGTTGTGCAGCTCTGCATTATAAAGAACTGCAGTCATGTAACACCAAGCTCCTAAGGCTCAACCAAACAAACAAAACGTGCCTGAGGACAGCCAGGTTCCCTAAGACTGACATTCAATAAGATGACCAAATAATACAGCTCCTTGGTTTCAGTATCCTCATCATTAGCTTTTGGAAATCCAGTTAAAAAAAAAACAAAGACACGCTTACTGTCAGCTCTCTCCCTGACTGGCAAAGCTTGAGTTGCTCTAGACAAAAGAGCAGTTTATTGGAGGTTTTTACAATCAAACATTAGAGAATTCAGGTTAGACTGAATTTTAGGATGACTTTGCACTAGGTCAAAGGAAATTGCCTTCTTGGGTAGCAAAATCTTGACTGCAGTAAAGAGCCTTCATCCTTAATGGACAGACTCAACTCTTCCTTTCTAGATTGCATAAGAACAGATATGAAATGGGAAGAGCAGAAAGAAGGGACAGTTTAGCATTATCTGCATATTAGCATGAGACACCAYGTGAAAACTGCCTCAGTTCTAGAAATTCACAGAACTGATTCAACCACAAGGCTATACTATACGCTATCACATACTTGATCTCTTCCTGCAACGCTGTTTGGAAAAGCCGCAACAACAGGTATTCCTCTCTCTGATTGGATGCGTAGTTATACAGTGTGAAGATCACAGAATCCATGAACTTTGTGGATTTGTTTTGAGGCATCTGAAAAATCAGCTTGGCCAAGTAGGTTGGATTAGTCTGCAACGACAAGGAAAATTCAGTGTGCATGCCCCCACAGTCCAGTATCACTGGGAACTAAGATGGCTCAAAAATATAGTGCGTAAGCAAGGACTGGGCCAAAACTTATAAGCCTCTATAACAACAGGTCATCGAATGCTTTAAGAGCAGCATTAGAAGCTGCATACCTGAAGTAAGTAGAACAGATGCTGATAGGCTTCCAGCTTTTCTCTCTTCTCTTTGCTCAAAGCTTTCAGACCTCCCCTTTGTTTATTCAGCATCATCATGTCAGAGAGCTGTTCCTTGTTCTTTTTGGTAAGTTTTTTGCTATGAGAAACAACATCCTAGAAAGGAAGAATAGGGATAGATTACACTCTAAATATTTAGTAACATGCAGTATTGGAGAACAGTTGCAACTGACAGCCCACTTCTCTTGCACGTGGAAAGGCAGGGTCAAGGTATGCATGATGCTATTAAAGTGGAGCATGATATGTTATGGCAGTGATTTCTTTGTACTTTATGCCTGACTTCCAGAATTTGTCATGTGCTCCTAGAAGGGTTAGCCGCTCTTGACAGCAATTAGTATCAGAGCTGATAGCATCCTGAAGATGTTTGACAATGGTTTTTTTTTAAATTGGGCTTAAAACATCAAAATCATGTCCTATATTCAGCTATGTCACTACCTCTATGTACTCTGTGAGCAATGGTACTTTTCACTGCAGGCACCTGCCCAAAAGTTGCAGCCTCCCTCACAAATAAAATTTGACTGAACTGATCCATATCTTACATGGAGACCAGATTCATGCCATGTCATCCAGGACCAAATTAAAAGCTGACTAGAACTTCAGCTTGAACAAGGGCACTGCTCTATCAGGTTGTGGGTTTTTTTTTTTTTTTTTTTTTGGGGGGGGGGGAAGGTGGGGAATTATGTTCATTTGTTTTGTGCTTTTTTTGTGAAATTAATCACATCAGCCAAGTGATAGACTGGGCCTCCTTTAACCAACCAACATCAAGTGGCATGCGTATGTCTCCTGCCTCAGAAATCATCTCTCTCTCTGTTACAGCATCCCAAAACAAGAGCAACTAAAATGTGCAAGCTTGTGTGTCACTTGTTTAACCACAAAGGAGCAACAAAGCAGAGTTCTTGAAGCCTTCAAACACAGAATCTCCTGCTTTCATTAGGTCAAGATAGTCTGATGTGGGTTTTATCAGTTTATGTTTTTGTTTTGTTTTTAAAGCTTCAGGTCCCATTTCCTCTCCTCCCACAGTTTTCTTTCTGGGGGTTTGCATTAAATGAGTGGACTGGAGTAAGAACTTACAGGGAGATAGCGGCAAGTTGATGTCTGGAAAGGTGAACAGAATAGCTAATTAAAAATTATTGTATTTGCTTTTCTTTGCAAATCTGGGGCAATATTTTCAGCTGTCCCAGAGCAACTGAGCAACCAAGGCCAGGAGTTCTCCTTGCTAACTACCACTCAGCTCAGTTCAATCTTCAGCTGGTCTCCTTTTTGCACATTTCCTACCTGCAATGTAATTTTGTTTTTCACTAGCAGCCCAATTTTGATGTCCATCAGATTGAGGTCATTTTCCAGTTGCTGATTGGATCGGATCAAAGTTACAACTTCCTCACGCAGTTTCATTAGCTCGAGCTCCTCCTGAAAATCTTGGTCACTTTGATCGAGCAAGTGGACAAATTTCCGTACCACAGCCATAGGTGGGTTTTCAGCATTAACTAAAAATAGGTGAGAAAACATCAGGGGACAGAATCACAGAATGGTTGAGGTTGGAAGGGACCTCTGCAGATTATCTAGTCAAACCCCCCTGCTCAAGCAGGGTCACCTAGAGCACATTGCCCAGGACCCTGTCCAGAGGGCTTTTGATCATCTCCAAGGACGGAGACTTCACAACCTCTCTGGGCAACAGACAACAGAAATTAACGTGTGCCTCATCTGTGTTTAAATAGCACATGAGGGAGCAGTCTGGCCAAGACAAAATTAATACCACCTAGTCTGAGCAACTTCTGACAACATTTGAAATTTCCTGTTTTGGGTAAATCATGAGAGAAATGAAGAGCAAAGAATCAAGCAAATATCAACCTAAGATAGTCCACACTGCTGAAGCTGATTCAAAAGTTGCAGTTCTATTTCTCAGCAACAAAAGCAATGTCTGGAATCAAGTTTTTCTTCAGCCTCAAGAGCACCCTACTCATTGCACTACCCTACCAATTTCACCCCCATTGCTCTTCAAAACTGTCTTGATGTTACAGAATACAGTAGCAACATCCCTTGCAAACACAGATTCAAGGCACATGAGTTTTACTGTTTTGGCAATACTTACTGAGGGTTTTGTAGTCTTCTCGTGCTTTGTTTGCTCGGATAAAGGCTTGAATTTTTATAACATCATTTATCTAGGTTATAAAAAAAAAAAAAAAAAGCACTTGAACTCATTCAGGGCATAGTGCAAAAGTCAGGTACTGCATTAATTTAACAGGACAGCCTCTTACATGGTCTCTGAAATACTGCAGACGATCTCTGTAACGCTTTCTGGCTTGATACATCCTGGTCATTGATTGAATCTATAGAAAAATAACAAAATTTTCAGATAAAAACTCCTTTCTCTACAGAGATCATTCCCAAAGGTTACAAAACAGCAGGGATTCAGAGAAATACAACTATGACAATTAGCGAAGAGTGGGAGGGAGAGAGAAAGAGTTAAGAAACTAATGCTAAACAAAATATTAAAGCAACAACTATATACTTTTTACCTCAAGTACACCTGAGCTGAAAGGCTGGTAAATTCTGATAATTTACAAATTTTACCAAAATTAACAATTATAATTTCAAGAGGGTAGACAGATTAGTACAACAAAAGAAGAGGATAATTTTGAATGATGGGCTGAACTGTATAGAAGGGAAGTTGTAGTCAAAGTTAGGAAACACTTCCTGGGAAATAGAAGACTGTAATATTCCCCTTCCCCCCATCTGCCCTGGCCCTTGCTTTCTTCCAGGTGCCATGGGCTAGACTCCCCCCCCCCCCCCCCCCCCCCAAAAGGAACAAATGTCTCTCCTAGTAACTTTAATGGACAAAAGCTCATGCACTATCTGGACTGCGATAAGGAATAGTTAATAATCCTGATACCTGAAATACTCCAGACAGTGAATAATTCTGCAGTGGCTCCAAGGACAGCTCGTATAACCTGAACATTCTTTCCTGTTAGTAATTGTTTTGTGGCATTTGGAATAGGCTCCCCCCAGAATTGTACCTTCACTACTTGGTCCTTGTGCGCTCGCAGGTAATCCAAACGAATCTGATATGCCTTCCTCTGCTTGTAGCCACGCCACTGGGACTGAAAACAGAAAACATGCTCACCTGCTTTACTTTTCAAAGTAAAGCAAGGTAATTATAATTCTGAGATTCTTTCTGCTCCTCAGCTTTTAAGTTCCCTTTTGGCTGAATGTAAAATGTGAGGGAGACATACTTACCTTATCAAACAAACTGTAAGAGATATACAGTGAATCATTAACTACTTATTTCACCAGTTGTAATCATGAGAGACTTCAAATTACCTCATGAAAGGCCCAGACCTCCAGAAGCAGAGTTAGAGAACAAAGGTAGAGCTAAATAGGCAAACTGACAAACTATTCTACAAGGGCCACGTGGTAGATGCTGCCGCTGGAGAGAAGAGTGATGTAAAATTACAAGCCTTCAGAGCAGACTGACTGCTACTAATACTTGGAACAAAAGTTAGACAAGTGTTTGGAAGAACCTAATCACTATGCTTAAAGGGAGAAGGTGCTATTTTAATCAATCAGAAGATTTTTATATATACATACATGCATGTATGTATGTATATATAAATATACATGTAAATGTATACATACACATAGATGTGTGTGTACATACACACACACATAAGTGTGTGTTAAAAATTATATAAAATTATTGATATAGAAAAAAAATATATATGCACTCACACACACACACGTGTGTGTGTGTGTGTGTGTGTGTGTGTGTGTGTGTTATTTAGGCAGGAATGAACACACATATACCGCTCAAAAAATAAAGTCATGATAATGTACAAAGCATATATTTCATTTACATGTATTCCAGTTACAACATTGGAGAAAGATTTGTTCATTGTTCTCCTGCCAGTGCCCGACCTCACACTGAATGCCATACCATCTCCTTTCACCTCCTCAATCCTCCAAATCCCTGGAGGAATTAAAACAGGAGGACCGAAGGGGAATCTTAGTCTGGAAGACTGAAAAATATATTGTTTCTTTTCAATTTGTCATGAATCGCATTACTAACTCATCACATGGTATTATCAGCATAAAGACATGACATACCTGATATTGCCCTATTCTCAAAACACTGAATTGGGTAATAAAGTGATGGAAAGATCTTCCTTAGATATGTTTTTCTCCCTGCAATTCTGCCTGAGGAGAATTTATTCATTTTATATCACATGGAAAAGCAAATCATATGCAAAAACTCTTTGGGAAAAGGAAATATCTTTAGATAACTTGCAAAATGAGGTGGAGATCACTGAGCGCTAAAATTGAAAAGAACAAAAACAGTCAAAATGTCTGTGTATAGAGAGCAGCTGCAGAGTACAAGTCTCAAACAGAATTAAAGGACATCACTACCTGGATGCAAGTGATTGCTGGGACTTGTTTCTTCAAAAAATTCATTCTTGAGTTGAATTCCTGGCGAACAAGATATCCTCGACAACAGGCCTGAAGTTTTGTAATCAGATTCTCATTGGCCAGCCACAGTTGTTCTCGGTTGTATGCAGCAGTGACTCCAGAGATAGTGCTCTGGATTAGCGTTATGGTAGGAAGAAGAGGCAGTAAAAAGAGAGAATTGGAACACAAGAAAAGGGAGGTTACATTATCTTTCTGTATTGTGTACAAGAGAAACTTCCAAGTTGCTTTTTAGTGAACAGCAGCATCAYGGTCATTTACCAAAACGATGAATTTTCTGAAATGGGACAAGGAATTTTGACACAAAGTCTGATGACACAAAATGAAATAAATGAGTTACTAAGCTTGCTAACATTACACAGAAGACAATCTACTACATTGAAACAAGTTGCATTAAAGACTAGAAGGATGAGAACTTCAACTTTTCCGAGAAAGACCTTGTGTTATCTACCCTACCTGTATCTCCTCTCGCGACAGCTGTGTGTCATTTTGCACAAATCTGTCTGGTTCATCCCATCCTCCCTCTTTGGTCTGCAGGTTATGGTAATAATGATAGCCTCCTCTCACCCAGTGTTTCACCCATTCACTGCTATTGCCCCCTAAGAACAGAAACCGCAGTGTAAGTCTCAAAAACAAACGTATTGTTTTTCCAGCATACAAATATTACAGTTAGGAAATAAACATATGAAGATGAACCTTCCCCCAAACAAGAGGGCTATACATTTTTCTGAGACCCCAATGAACTAATATGACAACTACCTAACACAACACATTCTACAAATGGAGAAGATTCTACTATTTATATGCTTATTTTTTAGTTCAGCTTACAAAGAAGCCCCAATTCCCACCTATAACACAAGACTTCTCCCCAGAGACTGATTTTTCTCTGGCTCCTGTTCTGCATGCAATAATCTTGGATTTATTTGCTCTCACCAACGGTTAGCTATTTGAGGTTCACCTGCTGCCCTTTTTCTTCTCTTGACTTCTGCCAACTCTCGATGGTACGTCTCAGCACATTCAGGAGTGACTCCGTATAGCCCAACATCCGGTGAGCGCAAGGCACTCAGGGTCAGGCTAATATCACCATGGTCTACTGCTTCATTAATGGCCAGAATTCCTAAGGAAACTTTGACAATACAAGGAAGCAGGTTAGCTTGGCATTCAGAGGCTCAGTGATTCACGGCAAACAAAACAGCAGGAAGGTAATATGCACATGTGCACACACTGTGTGTGTTTGTGTGTGCGCGCACACGTGTGCTTGTGTTTGTCTGGGTACATGCAAATATAAATAAAACACACACACACACACACACATATAAGTGAGACATCCTGCAGTATAGAGGCATCTTGAGTATGGCGCGTCCAGTCATACACAGCATGGTGCCTCTGAGCGCATTATTTGTGGGCCCTTCCGAGCCCTGGTGTGGTGCAGATTTATCCACAATGTTTTTCTACAACACAYAGTTTCATCCTTCCACCTAGCTCTACTCTGACAACAGTTTTAGTTGAGACAGTTTCTCCTGGCAGAGCCAAGCCACATTGCCTAACTGAATAAAAGGGTTCCTTTCAACAACTAGTACCATCCCTAGTGGTAACAGCAGCAGCATGAGTAAGTAGTAGCTTGTAAACAAGTCAAAACCTGAAAAACTGGGGGCAGGGAAGGGCAGGAGGCAAAGAGGGAGGAAAATAAGATGCAGTTCCAGGGGTACCCCAGGACTGTGACCCAAACACTGACATATTCGCAAGAGGAAAACAAGCAAAGGAATTACACTATCACAGCAAAGATGAGCTATAGTAACCTTCAGCATTAGATAATACTGCAAAAATGTCTGTTCACATATGGATGAGGGTATTTGAAGGTTTTATTCAGGTTTAAGGGAACATAAATAATTCTGCATTTGACCAAATGTTCCTTGGCATGATATTCAAGCTGCTGCCTTGCCAAGGTGCTCATGAGGGTAGGGAAATGGTGCATTATACTGGTACTGCTGGAAAGAAATACTAAGATGAATAAGTAAAGTTCTGCCCTACCACTTTTTTAGACAGTTAACAGCAGAATTCACTGATCAAATATTGGCATCAAAAACAACTGAACTAGGCCATACAGTAGGATAAAAACTGATAAAAACTACTTTCTTTCACTAGAAACATAACATATCCACAGCTTTTTGTGAACCTATTGATTTTGCTCCCTTTTAAAACATCTATAAACAAAAAACAAAAAGGCACCAGGCACAAATATAAAAGCAAGCTCATTTCTGAGTCAAGAGAGCGAGGACAGAAGGAATCAATTGTGCTATAAACTCTACATAACCGATACACAGATGCTTGAAGTACTTAGGCTGGAGGGATCTCTGAGGTATTGCAGTCCAACCTTCTGCTCAAAGCAGGGCTAACTACAACACTGGATCAAGTTGATTAGGGGACTGGAGCATCTCTCTTATGAGGAAAGACTGAGAGAGCTGGGCCTGTTTAGCCTAGAGAAGAGAAGGCTGAGAGAAGATCTTATTAACGTGTACAAGTATCTTAAGGGAGGGTGTCAAGAGGATGGAGCCAGACTCTTTTCAGTGGTGCCCAGCAACAGGACGCGAGGCAATGGGCACAAACTGAAACACAGGCACTTCCATCTGAACATGAGGAAAAACTTCTTCACTGTGAGGGTGACAGAGCACTGGAACAGGTTGTCCATCTTTGGAGATATGCAAAAGCTGTCTGGACAGGGTTCTGTGCAACATGCTCTAGGTGACCCTGCTTGAGCAGGGGGGTTGGACTAGATGATCTCCAGAGGTCCCTTCCAACCTCAACCATTCTGTGATTTTGTGTTCAGGGCCTTGTCTGATTGAGTTTTGAAAAATCTTAAAGGACAGAGATTCCACAACTTCTTTGAACAAGCTGTTCCAGAAGTAAGACAGCACCATCTCCAGAACAATTCCAGACTCAGATTAAACTTTTCAGTTTCCAGTATAGTTAGTTGCCTATTCGAATCAAAATCAGAAGGGACCGTTCATGCCTCTTTGGAAAACTTTAAGCATCAGTGTAATAACAAATTAGAAGTTCTGGGAATGGAAAAAAAAGTATTTTATCAACACACCAGAGATGAACACACAGAATAAAGAAAAATAAGGTCTCTACAAAGAAAGAAAACAATCAGCTCGCTAATGGTGCACAAATCAAGCAAAGCAAGCAGGCAAGTACAAATGTTAAATGTAACAGAAAATTAGAGATTTAGGATAAATGCAAATAGAATATCATATTTGAAAAACGTATAAAAATAAGCTCTCTGAAACAAGTGGTACCCAACAAACAGCCAGCATATACAGGGAACAGATGAGTAGAAGGGGGGGGGGGGAACCCAGACCAAAACAGAAACACTCATGTTCTTATTAAAAAGAAAACTTCTGTCAGGAAAAAAAAAAGTAAGCAAAGAACAGGAATTAGTTTATTGCTTCTGGAGGCAGAAAAGATTATTGTAAGAAGACCAGGATGTAACGATGGGTGGGTCAGTTCACCTGCAAACTGCAATAAGGAGGAAAGGTGGATATCACTGATGCGTACAGTGGTCTGTATTTTTAAAGAGTCTGATGTAGTCTAGAAACACTTAATAGAACTGAGACAAGACAACAATACACCACACAAATAATAAATGTTATTGTCTGCTGCACATTAGCTTAAGTTGTGCGCATGCACATTCTCACACCTAACTACCCACCCACAGGAGATACACAATTAGCTACAAACACTAATCTGCTTGATAGAGATTTGTCCAATGAGCTAACATGGTCACAAGCAAAACCAGAAAAATGACATGTTAAAAAAGAAACAAAAAAAGGAGAAATTAAGAAATTTAACATTTAAAGAATTTGACATCCACTCTTCAAAGAAAAATTATCACATCCAAAGCACAAAAGTGTAATCAGTTAATCAGTTTCCTTTGCCATATTTACATGACATTTCTAGCTCTGAACCTTTCCTTAAGTAACCAGTATTTGGTTGATAACAGAGATTAATTGAAATATTTACTACAATACTTACATCTCTGGGACTCCTCTGTGTCCTTGTTAGCCCTATGAATCCCATCCTGAATTTCATCTAGCCAAAGTACAGCTGTCTCATCCTTAGTGTCCTAAAGAGGATTATGAGGAAAAAAGCAGTTATCTTCACTGTATTTTTGTGAAGTAGAATAATCTGTACTCAGCAACAGCCAATATATTAGTTTTCAGTATCAGAGGGAAAGAGAAGCATTTCAAAATCTTTCTAATTGATTTCAGCACAAGAACATCACGTGTATTTGTGACCAGCAAAGACTTCTATCAGACCCAACATGGCCTCCCAGTCAAAAACCCTTTAGTCCTAAAGCCATATTTACTCAGAGGATACAACTTTCCAGGAAAACAAGTTAGCTCTTTTACAGAACATGGCTACAAAGAGTTCTTAGAACAAAAAGGTACCAATGTGTGCACAGCAGCTGAAAGCTCTGGATAACTAATGACACATTAGACTGTTCTGGTCTCTGTCCATAAAAATTCATATAACTGTACAAACTGGAAGACCAAAAAGTATTGTACATATTGTGGCTGGATGTACATATATAACACTAAAAGCTATGTTACAAGTCTGTTTTAACAGATTGCTCATTATGGAATAGTTATTACACAGTATCCTGTATTTTGTCAGGGTGTTGAAGAAACTCAGTTTACATGCAGAAGTGTGAGAAGAGGAAAGAGACAAAGGTTTAGCAAGTCCCAAAACATACAAAAAACAATGATTCAGCAGTTGCCAAGCATAGCTTCTCCCCATCCACTGTTGCTTCCTGTAGGTAACTACTAAAAGAAATCATAATAAGCAACTGCGACCCCCCCCCCCAACAACTGTTGTTGTACAAACAGAACACAGAAGACATTTGCCTCTGGTATGGAATAATAATCACACAGCACTAAAGAGCCACTATTTGGAGTATTAAAGAGTTTTAGGGCCAGATTGAACATGAGCGTTTCCTAAACACACCCTCTACATTTTTCCCATTGTATCTGTGGGTTGGAAACTGATATCCTTAATGATCTTTCATTCAAGAGACCAACATATCTGATACAGGAAGATTTCATCTGAAAGTCCAGCTAGTCCCAAGAGAGTATCAGGAACACAGAGAATTCCGGGCTGGGCGGGGGGGAAATAATCAAAGAAACAACTTTCTCTGTCGTGGTCTCTACCAGCAGAAGCCAACCCACAGACTGTCAAAACCATCCTGCGCTTTTCTATGCTTTTTCTGCTGAAGGCTTTCAGGCAGGTGCACACAGCACAACATATTACAGGGTCTACCTTTTTTGTACTTAGCCCATGAAAAACATGCATCATACAATGCTCCCCCAACACACAAGGAACTGAAGAGTGCCTTATTGCCAACTATAATCCCTCCCAGTCTTGAGGTTCAGAAATTACTAGTTGGCAAGTAACTTAAGATTGACTTAAGGTTGATTTAAGATTGTGACTATTTTCCCCAAAACATTTTTCAGTAATATGATCTCACAATTTCTGAAATTACTGCAATGCTGCTGGGAGGAGCCCTGAATTTAACATATGCCTAAATAAGGTAATTTCACACCAACTGAAGTTACCAGCCCAGCCTGGCACAAACTGGAGTGCACACTTTAAAAAGTTCATTATTTCATTCTGACTCAGCAGGAGGAAATGCTTCAGCACAAAATGGGTTCCTGAGGAACATTAACCCTTTCAAGTCCCTTCTTAAGGAAGCTGCTCAATGGCTTTCATCAGTAATGTATTCAGTTTTTAGCTATTGCCATTGTGCGAGTTTACATTTACTCTCTCTCTCAAAAAAAAAAAAAAGTTCAGCTCAATATAGCTCTTAATCTCAATGTAAAATTCTGCATTGGTACTACAGCAAAAAGCTCCAAAAAAGAACAAAAAAACACTACTGAAAGCAGAAAAGTCTGCTACTTGTTTGTAATTAGACAAGTAAAATAAAAATCAGTATCCCATCCATATTACTTAAAAATCAGTAGTGCGCGCGCGCACACACACAATCCTCCTCCTTCCTAAATCCAGTAAGATGAGACATGCTCTTCCTCTCCCCATCTCCACCTTGACATTTAGCCAGTTACCTAATGGCAACTCTTTACAAAAGGATAGCAGTTCTCAGCTAATAAGATCAACAGCTACCACCAAAAATATCCTTAGCAAGTGTCACCAGGTGAACAATAGGCATCAGCATACATTTTGCTAATAGCGCTATTTCTGCCTCACTTCTTTCTCCAAGCTCATTACTAAATAGGTTCTTCATTTTCAGAAACTTTTTTCTTTTTCCTGTGTAAGTGTATATAATGATGCCTCCAGACACATTTGACATAAAGGATTCTCTTACAAAACACAACAAAAAAAAAACACCTTAAGGTTGCAGGGGAGTTATTTTCAGAAGTTCAGAACTACTAGAATTAACATGGTCTCCCCGAGAATATGGAAGAGGCAGTCATTAATTACATATTATTTCTCCCCAAACAAGATCTTTCTCTCATTGGGATTGGCTGTAGCAAAATATTTCATGCAGTTAATATCCTTATAGTCATCTCCATAGTTCATGAAGGTGCGCAGATTCTGGCTGCAAATCTCTTTCTCTAGCACAGAAAGTTCCAAACTGACGAGGCAAGATCTGTTAATCACATGCAGAAGGCCCAGCTCTCCACTTCCGTTTTTGTTTCCTGACTTTCTGGACTCCTGCTGCAATAACTGTACCACACAGATAAAAAAGCTTTTCATGAGAGGCATTTAGTTTCACTCACCTGTGCTTTCTCTCTCTTGGCTCGAAGTAGTGTATCCTGATAGTGCTGTGCTACCTTTGGGGTTACACCCTCCAATTTTGCTGCAGGAATCTGTAAAGCTTGAATTGTCTTTTTGGTGTCCCCCTCATCCAGGGCTTCATTGATAAGTCCAATTGCCAAAATCCCTGGGGAGGAAAGGGTGGGGGGGGAGAAGTATAAAAATCCATTTCTAGTCAACAAAAAAATCACAAGCAATGCTCCAAAAAAGTGCAATTAAGCCTTTCTAAACCAGATGTCAGTCGAGAACTGTAACATTGTTAATAGAAAATATTTTTTACTGGTAAAGAAAGCAAGACTATTTTTTCACTTTAAAGTGGCCATTAAATGTATGGGCACTGTAATAAAAATATAATCACTCAGGGAGACCACAGGAAGGATCCTAACTGAGTCCTCAGGCATCCCAGCTCAGAGCTGTGAGAAGAGACAACTATTAAACCCCCAAATGGCTGAAGTTCATAGGTTACAGGTTTCCAAGGTACTGGCTTCTCTGAAGAGCAATCTTCAACTTTGAAGACTTGCATGAAATACAATTTAAAAATACAGTAACTTCCTATTTTAGAAATCTACTTTACTGAACATATATAACATTAATTATATTAGCAGAGATGTGGATGCTATTCAAGTACAGTAAAAGTTAAGAGTCCCATTCAGCTAAGTAAAAATTGACAAAAATAAATAGCTTATAGTTAGCTACATGTGAACAGAGTCTACATCATCTGTGCCCTATCAACAGCAACCATCTCCTGCAAATCAGAGTAATTTAGGTTGGAATAGACCACTGGAGGTGATCTGGTTCAATTCCCTGCTCAATTCAGATCATGGTTTGATCAGCGCAAAACAAAGAGGTCTTTTAGAGAAAAGAAAGTAAGGAGCTCAGTGTGGTGTTTTTCAACTTTGGTCAATTCATCCAAGGATCATGACTTTTGTTCTGTACATGGCGAAAGAATCACAAGACTAGCACTATATGAAAAACAGAACATTTTAGGGTAGAATGGCTATTGGGATGGAGGAGAGATTAAGGAAAACAAGGACACTACAAGAACCAGGATCACTAACACGCTGGCATGGTTGTCTGTCCAACAGCATCATTTAAACATTTAATCTCCTTCAAACCCCAGGGATGTGCTTCATGAAAACAAAATTAATTTGAAAGGAATGACAGGAAGACACATGGCCCAGAATTTCACAAGTTGTGGCGTTTTTCATCAGTTCTCACCAAATTTCAGATAACTTTTTAATTGAGTATGACATGTAGCTCATTTGACCACAGACACAAGACCAGATAAATAGATATAGGGGGATAAAAATTACTGGAGATCCACTGAGACCTTCAATGATCAAAAGCAAATGTCTAGTCTGACCATCCACACAGCACAAGCCACAGGGGCTTTCAGATGTGTTCCCTATCTGGGTATGCTTCTAGGAAATAATTTGAGTGCAATCTTCAGTAAAATTCTGTATGACAGATCCCATCACAATTCCCAGTCAGCTGCCTCAAATGGTTAACTAATTTCAAAACAAACAGAAATCCATCAGGCTTTTTCCTCACTTTAATTTCTCTAGTTTCAGTTTCCAGACTGGTACAGATTTACTTGGGGGAAAACCTCTTTTAGAAATCTGGAACACAAACTTTCAGCACTTACTGCTTCCAAAATGCCTAGCTTTAATGCCAAAATGAGAGATACTTTGTCATCATCGTGATGTGACTATCATCTGCTTTTCTCCAATCAGAATTACTTAGTTAATATTTCTTCTTTTTCTGCATTATTGACAGCTCTACCTGGTAGCAGACAAAGACCACCAGTAGTATTCTTT
The DNA here is from genome assembly GCF_003343035.1 of Apteryx rowi. Taxonomy (NCBI): domain Eukaryota; kingdom Metazoa; phylum Chordata; class Aves; order Apterygiformes; family Apterygidae; genus Apteryx; species Apteryx rowi. The sequence continues at coordinate 390,714 of NW_020450998.1, read as the reverse complement.
TGCTACTGATTTACTTTATCCCCTTCTGATTACCCTCCACTTCCTTCTTCTGTATACTATTTTTTAATACACTCTTTTACTTTTCCTGTGAGACTGGGCTGCTAGAGAAATAGTTTTATTTCATTCTCAATTGCCCTTATTCTTCTAATTCATTTTGTTCTTTCAGGTAAATTATTTGTTTTGTAAAACTCAGCCCTGTAAAAAGTCCACATATCCATGCCACCATGCTTCAGCTAATTCTGTGCTCACAGACATGTTAGCAAACCATGATCATTTGCAAAGACTTCTATGATAAGCTTCTACTTATCTGTCAAGATGAGAGAGACTGCTGACAGAATCCTTGGTTTTGTTATAGAAACACATACGACAGGACAGGATGGAACATCTACATATCCTCTGATTTATTCCCTGCTCCACAGTTTTTGGCAGAAAACTAAGTTAGAAATTCCAAGGATGTCTGAGTAGAGAGTTACACAGCATAGGCCACTTAAAGTGACATCCCTTTCTTCCTCCTCCCCAATTCAATAGTGGATTTCTTCCTTAATTTCTCTACTCTCCTTTATTATGATTTGACTGCCTAACACACATATAAACAAATACCCGATTTTATGCTTTTTCTTGGAGCAACAAATAATATCTATTATTTACTCCCAAAACTGCTAATGACTCAGATCTTTCAACTAGATTTCCATATTACTAACTAGATAAAATTTGTCTAATCTGACCTGTTACCTAGTTTCTTGGAACTGATGCATAGGCCATAATGGAATTTCTTTTCTCTGCATCTCTTGGATTTAGCCTCTTCATTATCCCTCTCTATATTATCTTAGATTTTAAGATGTTTTCATTTTTCTTTTTTGTTCTTAATTCAGGTCATCCAGGCAGACGATGGTACAGACTGCTTGCTCCCTCCTACAGTTTGCATACATTCATCTTAAAACATACTCTTCTCCCTAGAAATCCTAGAAAGACTGGGATTACTAGCTCTGAAGAAGACTAAAGAAGAGCAGATATGATAACTGTTAAACCTAGGAAAGAGCACAGAAGATAAACAGGAATTCTCTTTCATTTGTTTGCTAATGTGGGCAAGAGAAGACTACTCCATGATACAGTAATATGTTAGAGCTCCTCACTAGAAAGTAACTTTTGAATTTGAAACCATTTACCAGGATAATGGAAGGGGAAAAATATATGCTTGTACAGTTTCAGGACTTTCTCAGACTAATATAATTTATGCATAGACAGGAGATGAGTGTGTCCTTGCATGAGGGTATACACCAGGCACCAGAAGATGAAAGACTTGAGACATTTCCCGTGAGAACAGCTAATCCCATTACAGGATTTCCTGTATCTTTCATTAAAGGATATGGAGTGTTATAAGAAGCAGGATATTGGACTACATGAACTTTTATACTTCTGCTGTGATCTCTTATATAGAAAGGATACTACAGAGCTACTGTCTTGGTGTGTGCATATGCCTATCTCGGTCTGTGTGCATGTGTGGCTTCAACATATCTGCTCACGTAGCTTCAACATATCTGCTCACGTGGCCCAAAGAGCAAACCCAGAGTCTAGCAAGATAATCAAGACAGCAGGCTCTTAAATTAAAATCTAATCCTCTCTAGATTATAGGAAGTCTTCTCAAGGTGAAACACAGCTCAGCAACTATGCAACGAGCAGTAGCAGAAGATACTTGTCTCAGCATCCACTGATCAACTTAATCTTCACCTCCACATTTGCGACAAATATTTTCCCTCCTATCATATAAGGCATTGAGCTAAATATTAAAAAGATAGCTTGAATGTCTAGGTTATGCTACTTGCATATACAGGATGTTTTCAGGACTGGTCATAACCAAAAATTACAGTTCCTTTTGGAACTGAACAAAAATTAATAGAAAATTACATTGGCAAATACAGAACCTCACAAGGAGCTACCTGAGAATAGTTTGCTCAATTGTGCTAGGACTCCTCTATTTCCATTCTGGATTTCAGTCAACTAAAACTGTCTTGGAGAACAGAAAGTTTCCCCAATTTTCTGTTTTGTTGAAATTTTCACCATTATGCTCAATTCCAGTCTTTCATCACTGCTAAAAAGAGAGACATTTAATACTATAAGCAGTATATTAAGTATATTTCAAAATACTACTTAAACTGAAATTAAAAAAATGCAGAAATAGAAGTAGCATAGAAATTAGGTAAACACCTATTCACATTTCTCAATTTGCAGCAGGAATTACCTTCCTGAGTATGTTAGTTAAGAAATCTGATACTGGCACTTGCTGCATATATTTAAAACTGTTATAGGGGATTTGTTTATTTTCTGATTAGGGATCTTTTTTTTTTTTCACTTTACTAGTCTTTTGCATTAAAAAGACACAGAAGTACAGACATACTCTTTTTCTACTCATCAACAGGTCAGTTATCAGGCAATTCAGCTTGTAGACCCTGGTTCTAACAACTAGCAGTCATACACAGCTTTAAAACAGAAAATAAAGGCTTCTAAATTTCATTACAGAACTAGCTGCAAACAAAGCAATCAACCTCTTAAAAGAGCAAAACTTTCCATTTCAATTCTAACTTGAGATTTGGGTCCCAACACCTGGAACATAAACTTTCAGTGGCATCAAACAGATGATATAATTAAGTGTGCTTTGAAAAAGGAAAAAAAAAAATCAAATGTTTTAATAAGCATAAGCATTTGAATACATAAGTGAACAATCAACATTTCAAAACCAACTTTTTTGGAGTATCACTGTTTGAGTTATGACTTAACTAAAATGAAAAAACATATTTCTTTGATGATGTTTTGCATCACTGATCTTCAAAGAAGCTGTAGTTTGAAGCAGCGTTAATACAGCCAGGAGTTAAAGGACTGAGGATAAAACCTGGAAGTGCATTCATTTCTTTGTTGTTCATTCAAGCTCCTCATCCACCATACAAATGCATCTGACAGATGATTAGATCCGAGAGATACAGAGATGACCCATAGATAGAGCAGAGAAAGAGGAGAGGGGGATCCTGGACTGAGTTTGTGGAACTTTTACTAAACTGGAGAGTAAAAAAGGCCAAAGCACATTCAAAAGACTAGAAGAGAGAAGAAAACCTGAACAGGACAGAAATTATAGCCAAAGAGTACAAGATTCCAAGAAAAATAACTTCTACTGAAGGCAGCAGATAAAGGTGAAGGAGCATGGAGTACTCCAAGATTTGGCTACAATGAACTCATTAGAGATTTTGGCAATACTAGTTTTAGTTAAGTTTGAGGGATAGAAGCCAGATTAGAAAAGATTTGAGACTAATGCTAGACACTGATGGCAGACAACAGATGCAGTTTTGTTATACAAAAAGGGTAGCAACATGCATTGGAGCAATTAACACGCTGTTTTAAGATACTGATTGCAACACCACAAATACTCCTTAATGCTTGATCTCTCTATCAACAGTTCTGCTATCAAGACTTCGTTAACTACAGACCATCAAATCTTTCTCATACTAAGTTCTTCCTAGATATATAATGTATGACACAACTACAAGTCCATCATCAACAACTTTTGGTATTGATGCATCTAGGTTTAGCATCCTTTATAATCTCAAGTCAGTCTAGTATGAATCAAGCAGAACTTACTTTCATGTTCTTCGTGCACAACTATGTTCACACGATCAATGCATGACTGGATATCATTCCATGTGATAAACTCATTTCCTTCTACACGTGTCTGAGCTTTCAGCTTCATCAAATCATCAATGTACCTGTCAAAGAAAAGACAAAAACCAACAACAAACATCACATCAGAGCAAGCTGGCCAGGGAACACACAATACAGCACGAAGACCGAACACAAAATGGAAGAGGTAACATGAGGGTTGATATGAAGCAAATGCAAAAAGAGGGAAGAAAACAAAGATGAAAGGCTATATACAAGACAGGTCAGCCCAAATAAATGCAAGGAGAGTGAAATAAGCAACAAAAGCACTAAAACACCAAATGAGGGATCAGGGCAAAGGATGCTGTGGTTGAACTGGGTTAGTACCAGTGACAACCAAGAAGTATTTGAACACAGCTTTAGTGTGAAATCTGAGAGAAGGCTTCAAGAGACAGCACAGAAATCAGACCAATATGAAGTGATAATAGCAAAAACAAGACACAAGAGCCAACACAGATGAAATCAAAACTGTAAAAAAAAAAAAAAAAAAAACTTAAAGAGGTAAGACCAAAAAAAAAAAAAAAAAAAAAAAAAAAAAAATCAAGAAGTCTAACAATATAAGCAATATCAAGGGCAGACATGACTCCTAGAAATACCCACCTCTGGGAATTCTCATCCTCAATGTTAGTGAGCCCTGTGACTGGACTGCTCAGCTGTTTCCACACTGTATTCACATCCCCTGAATCCAAAGCCCTGTTAATGAGGGCCACAGAAGACAGCATCTCTACAGCAACAGATAGTTCTGGATGGGTAAGGTTACTCTGCATACAAAGAGGACAACAAATTCATTCTACTCACCCGTCACAAACTACTGCTGTATGTAATAAAACATAAGAGAGTAGTTGTCAGAATAGGGATATAAGAGACAAAACAAAAGGACAACCTATATGACATGGAGGTAGAAAAGTGAGTATCATGAACAAAACTAGAATGCCGAGTAAGAGAGTAAAACAGAATCTTACAGTGCTGAGTAGCTCAAGATGTATGGATTAAACAACACATCAAAAAAGACTGAACATCAACACAGCTCTGTGAACTCTCAAAACGGGTTTGTTCCAGAGAACATGTTTAACAAACCAGACAAGGTGGACCCCGTGATCCACATCTATTTCTAGTAATAAGTGAGAACGTGGTACTTACTTCAGCGCTCTGTTGCTGCAAGGTGGCCAGCTCCCTTTGATAAAGATCTGCAGCAAATGGATAAACCTCTGGTAGCTGGGCCTCTGGATTCATTAACTCTGCTACAGTCTTCTCAGCATCACCCATTCGAATTGCAGAATTAATTCTGGCCACTGCTGCCAGCCCTAGAAGTTCAAAGAAGAGGCAGCAAAAAGAATCAGGAAGGCAGTCAGTGGATTCCCTAATAATGAGAATATTTTTATTCCACTCAGTAGTCAGACACCTAATAAGAAAAAGAAAAATTCCCTTAGCTATAGGAAATGAGTGACGTTCTTTGATCTGTACTTCTGAAGTTAGCCTTCCATTGCTGCAGACAACCAGACCATAATCGCTTCTTTAAATGATTATTTTTTAAAACCTGCTCACCTTTTTGCTTGACTAGTCTATCAGAGGATTGTTTCACTATTTCAGTCTTCTGACGGTCAGAAGCCTCTGAACTGCCAATTTTTTCCATGGACGGTTAATAACCACTTTTCTTTCCTGTCTATGTCTATCCTGTGCCTTTACTCATCAAAGCTGTACGGTGTACTCTGTAGTACATATGCTTTGGCTAGCATTAAACTAGCTGTGGTAGGTAAACAAATGCTGAGCAAGTGAGGTACTTCAAAGATAGCTTCCAGTTATTAAACATCAACTATTTTCCTCGTGTAATCTAAACACTCTGTCCCTGGATCTCTAATAACCTTCTTTCTACCTATTACAAATTCAATCAATCACTCTTGTGCAGCCAGAACTGAGAGAACTCTGTATAGCGTCAGAGGCACCGAGCAGAAAACAATCAATATATGAAATATCAACATGAAATAAAATGATCAGAAAAAAATAAAATATGAGAGTCTAACAATACCTACTACTAATTATATACAAGCAATTTTCAGGAACAGCTTTTGTTGTAGGAAAGCAACAACAAAAGATATTTTCAGTTTTAAAACAAATCTTCCACAGATAAACTCTTTTTAGGACTTACAAATAAATTAACTAATGATACAAGTCATTGTCATCTACATTTTATTTGCTACTTGATATTTAGCAACAATTTTGCAGAATTTACAGAAACAGCTAAAAGTTTTGTAGATCAAACCAAATAAGGGCTGGAGAAAAAACACTAAATAATCATGGAAACTGTGTCTATTTAATGTTCTTAGTAGCCAAGATACTTAAAGAACATTCATAATGGTCTGAGAGACCTGATATATCCCCACATAGACACAAATAATTTTGCTGTCTCATCTTTCTGATCACATCCCACAATTACTTTGCTGCAGCAATTTCTGCTGATGCTTACTTTGCTGATATTGTTGCGCTGCACTGTTAGCAGCATCCACTCCCAACTGCAACTCTTCCTTCTGCAGAGGACCTGTAAGGCCAGCCTGAGAAAAAACAAACCACTGGTAAGGGGAGAGAAATGTCAGCTCATTGACTTCACACAGGTCAGAGGGGGGGGGGGGAAGGCAGGCAGCTTTTCCTTAGAGCACTTTAATGCCATACAGCCTCTGCACAGAATGCCACACGTATGCTGGAGACAGAAATTCCACACTAGATACTCAGTTCATATAGTGAAAGACCATATGGTTACAACCTAATGCCTTTTACCGTATTAAAAGTGCAGTCCCATGAACACACCAATTAATAAGTGCAAGACCTGACTTCCAAAATTATGAAACATTTAATACAAAGGGGACAACTTTGTGGGAAAAGGCTCACTGAACATGAGGTGTGTGCTGAAGAAAAAGTTAGCACTTGCATAGTTTGCCTTGAACCCAAACATCAATTAGTGTTCTGTTTTATCAACAGAAGTTATCGGAACATCAAAAATGGACAATGTGTATTTTTTGCTTATATATATATATATATATATATATATATATATGTATATATACACACATACACACACACACCCCTTCCTGGGCTGTATGGTACCACATGAATACAAATAGAAAATAAGATTGATTGATACAAGGACAGGAGGACTTCCAGAACCTGGGTACTAGCTGTACAGGCAACAACCTTTTGTAACACTGAGTAAAGATGATTATTCTCCAGAAGCAGTAAAAGACCATATTTGTATTTTGAGATCTTTCAACTATTTTTTGAAGAATCTGCAATCTGACTTTGCAGTTCAGAAAACAGCTGCCTGAACTAAAACGCTTGGTAAAAATATCCCCAGTCTTATTTCATGACTAGAGACATCTTTGGACAACTACAGAGAGTGCTTGCCATGTCAAAGCTTGACAGTACATTTTAAAAAGCCCACATTTGTCTTATCTCATCTGAATTGTAGCTCCCAAGGAATATTACTTTTTAAGACCTTTCTTCAGAGATAAGTGACAAATCTTCTGAATAGCAGCAGCTGTTGGACTATGTCTATGCTGTACAAGAGGCCCCCACTTAAGGGCATTACAGCAACAAACACGTCCTTCAGCTCCTTCATTAATGTGAAGTCCCAGGTAAGGAACAATCACAAAGCATGGCAGTGGATTCTGGCTGATAAAATCATCATTCCAAAATAACATGGTTATTTTAAGGAATTATACTGAGGAAAATTATTTAGCTATCAACCATCTGAATCCCCCCCCAAAAAAATAAAAATAAAACCAAAAAAAACCTACACACACAAGCATGGTTCTGAATCTGTTTCAGATTCAGGGATCCTGAACACGAAAGTCAGCCTGCACTCTAGTGGAAAAAGCTAGAACATTCTGGAGAAAAAGCGTATCAGATATGCAATAGACTGATCCTACTTATGCAGACACAGATTTTGGGGGGCCAGGGAGGAGGACATGTTAAGTTCATTGGGCTGTAGGTCTCAATGAGCCCTGTGCAGACCCTGTCCAAAGCGGGAGTATATGTCAGATCACATGAGGCAGGTACAGTCACACAGCTGTGCAGGTCCCATACCCCTCCCCATTGCAACTGTATCCAGTCTTGCACCAAAACAAATTCAGAAATTATATGGCAGGAGCTGAACTGACTGAGCTGCACCTACGTCTTACAATAAAAAGACAGGGACTCTGAAGGCTGTTGTCTAGATGTGTATTGCAATCAAGTCCCAGAAACATTAAGGGGGAAAAGTTTCTTCCCTTCCCAGAAAAGCATAAGTTTTAAGCAAGACTGCCTAAACTCACAGAAAAATTGAGACTGGAAGGGATCTCTGGAGATCATCTTGTCCAAACCCCCTGCTCAAAGCAGGATCAAGTAGAACATGTCACCCAGGACCATGTCCAGTTGGGTTTTGAATATCTCCAAGGATGGAGACTCCGCAACCTCTCTGGGCAACTTGTTCCAGTGTTTGACCACCCCCACAGTAAAAGAAAGTTTATTCTTATGTTTAAGCGGAATTTCCTGTATTTCAGTTTGTGCCCATTACTTCTCAGTGGTTCCCAGTGAGAGGACAAGAAGCTGTCTGGCTCCATCTTCTTTATTCCCTCCCATAAGATATTTATACACATCGATAAGGGTCCTCCAACCACCCCCCCCCCCAAGCCATCTCTTCTCGAGGCTGAACAGCTCCAGCTTTTTCAGCCTGCCCTTGTGTGTCAGATGCTCCGGTCCCTTAATCAGTTTCTCAGCCCTTCTCTAGACTTGCTCCAATATGCCCATGTCTCTCTTGTACTGGGCAGCCCGGCATTAGTCACAGTACTCCAGATGCGGTTTCACTAGTGCTGAATAGAGGGGAAGAATCACCTCCCTTGACCTGCTGGCAATATAACCCCTAGTGCAACCCAAGATGCTTTTGGCCTTCTTTGCCACAACATCACTTTGCTGGCTCATGGTCAACTTGTTGTCCACCAGGTGCCCCAGGTCCTTCTCTGCAAAGGTGCTTTCCAGCTGATCAGTCCCCAGCTTGTACTTCTACGTACATACAAGCACTGTACTTGCGTTTCATATGCAGAGGTTAAAACTAAATGATAAATACATTTACTGTATGCTTTTCTCTGATTGCATTACACATTTAATTTTTCAAAGTAACAGTAAATTGTATGCAGGTATATTGCAAATGATTACTATATAATGGTATGGTGAAAGGACAAAAAAAAAATAGGAACCATGGTGATCTAGGCTTTTCCATACCTCCTGTTTCTGCTGTCTATCACTCAAAAATTGCTTGAGATACCAGTCACAGTTTTCTCGTAGTAATCCTCGGAGTCCCAGGGCCGGCGTTGCCAAAGCTTCATATAATGCTAATGCATCTCCTTGTTCCAAAGCTAGGCCAATCTTTGATATAGCTGAATGTGCTAGTAACAAAGTAAAGCAGAGTTTTGAGAGAAACMTTAAATGAGGAAATCCCCTGATTTATATAACCTACTGCTCAGAAAGAAATACGCTTAGACCTGATGGTTGGAGAGTTAGGTATGGAACCTAACCGGAAGACTTCCAAAGTCAATTGCAAAGTAGCACTTTAACAAGTGGCTGAAGAATAGAAATAACATGTATTACTCAAGGAAGAGAATTTAGCGAAAAATCATTCAATTCCCCAAAGACTGGGCACCAGAAGTCAAAATGAACTCAGCTTATAACTGTGTACTAATAACATTAAAAAAAAAAAAAACAGGAAAACTGCCTTCCGCTTCTGTTAGCATTATAGAAAGTGAGGAGCAGCACAGGTATTGCTTTCAAGTATTCTTTAACTAGGGCTGTTAATTTAGCATGATACCTACTGTTCACTTTATTGACATTGCCCTGAATCTCAGCTTGAGTCAGAAGTTCTTCATACACGTCTCTCTCTCTCTCTGAATTTTCAGAGGCAATCTGAAGATGAAATAAAAACTAATCAGTCTGTTTCTACAATTTCTTTTGCCTTCATAGGTTTTCTATGATCCTCTCATGGAAAAGGACAGGGAGCATAACTGTGTATCTATACAGAGCTGTGACAGGATGTTTAAGAGGTGATCTCTACACATGGAAAAAGAAGCCCTAGAAGTAAAAACATATACAGTAAGTATACTTATACTTGCTCTCTGATACAGACAGCCAAGAGCCTTATTTCAATGTAATGATTCTAAAGGAACACACAGTAGCGCTCCAGAACATAGAAAGCAGTAGACATAGCTAGGCATTAGACATGTAGAGTTCTAAAACTGCAATCATCCCTTCTGAGAGAGTCAGAGGGCCTGTTATGCACATCATTTCATTCTCTGAAAGAAGTATCAGTACTGTTTGAAAATAGAGGGATAGCATTTCTAATAAATAAAGGCTGCCGTGAATGCTGTTCATCAGTGAGGTCCATATTTCAGACAGCTAAACACAGTAATGTAGCTATGGCTGCCTGTCTTTTTCTGTAAGAAAACAGGTTACTGGGGGCCACGGTAGAATATTAATAGAAATAAACCCACCCAACACCATACATAGAGGACTGTCCAACAACACACACTGTTGATTCCTCAGTTTACTTTGCAAGATAAAAGAATATACTGCAATGCACACAAATAGACGGTTTGAAAGAGGGATGGATTTACCCTATTTTTCGCATTCTCCATCTTGTCTTGCTTTGCTCTGTAGAGTGTGTCTTGGTAAGTGGATGCCAACAGGTCATCAAGATTTACTAGCATGGCATTAGGGTTCTTCATTGCCATAAGAGTGTCAGCTGGAACTTGATGGTCAATTGCTTCATTAATGGCAATAACAGCAGCATGTACTGAAAAACAAGTCACACCCTGCCAGTTAGGCACAAACACAACAACTCTAACTGTAACAAATTTAGAACTTAATTGGAAAGAATTCCACAGAAAAAGAACCTGAAAAAAGCTTTGGCAACAACAAAAGAATTATTAACACGCTTTCCATTCCAGCATGGCTTTATATTCTGGACATAAATGGTGGCACATTTCCTAGTACTATGTCTACCTAATAAAATCAAGATGTCCCAGCAAAAAAAAAAAAAAAAACCCAAAACCCACTCTTCCTCTTCTTTCAAGAGGAGTATCAAAAGGATTATATTGTCTCACAACAGAGAATACTACAAGCAACACATAGTATCTAATCTGCCAACATGGGGAAAAAAAAAAAAAAAAATCACAGAAAATGAAACTCCATTTTTCCTTACATGCTGCTTCATCCACAGAGAGCTCGTTTGCTAGAATTCCTCCAATCTTGCTGAAAGCAGGCATCTGAATACCATACTTCTCCAGTTCAAGCCTCATATTACTGATTTCCTCCTCTGAAACATACATAAAAACATACACCAACTGTTTCTGCATGAAAACTCAGGACAGCTACATTAAGTTACAAATTACTGTTTTATTAATACTTTGAATGTAATCCAGTAGAAGTAAATGAGGCTTAAAACAAGTGGAAACTGATAGGCATTCTGTACACTTTCCTAAAAATCTACATTCATCCCAGAAACTCATATGGGAGAATTCCATAGTCTTCCTCACAAGAAAACATCACACAACTCATACGAAGAGCTTGAAAGAGACCATCATTGTGAGGTACCTCAGTTATGACTGCCAACAGGTCAGGAAAATGTACAAGGCAGTATTTCAGCTTTTTTTTTTTTTTTTTTTTTTTTTTTTTTTTTTTTTTGCAGAGAGACTGTTGAAAACGAGATGTAGACTATGGAGACATGCTATTGCCAAATACTATATAACTCAAAAACAGGATTTTAGTTAAGCCTCTTAGGTACAATCAGTAACTGGTTTGCAGGAAAATAAAATAAAAAAGTTAGACACCTTTCAAATCAGGTGTCTGCATTTGGGCAGTAACCTCGCTAATGCAAACACAATTTGGCATTTTGGGGGGGGAAAAAAAAATAAAAATCTTGAGGAGCCATGTGGACATAAGAAATTCAGTGCTGAATTCTCCTACAGCAGACCACCTGGTAAACTTTCTTCTTCAGTTGATGATAGCTCTATTTTAAGCAGTTCTGACTTCCCTTAACAGTTTACCAAGTTCCAAACTGACAGAATGTTCATGACCTAACAGATGAAACCCCCTCAAAGGGATGAAGGAAAGGCTGAAGCACCTTACAACAATGATAGAAAGGTAAAGCATGTTATTTGTGAAAGTAATAATTAGTGAACTGATGACTATGTATCAACTCTACTCAGAAGTACCCAAAACAAACCTTTTTCCTAAGCTACTGGAACTCCTCAGAGCCATTAATCTTTAACTTTGACTATAGTAAAGTCCTTTTTCAGCTGATTGTTACAGTGTCTAGCAGAGCATGAGATAAAGACAGTACAAGTATCAACAAAAACAAAAACTGGGTTTGGGGTTTTTTTTTGTTTTGTTTTGTTTTTTGTTTTTTTTACCTGTGAAGTCCACCTTTCCATATAAATCCTGAATTTGCGGGGCAAGTCCCAGTTTGAACAGGTACAGGCTAAAAAAGAAGACAAAGGAATAATTAGCACCAGTGTTTTTTCCTTGTGATCCTGATAATGACACAGAATTTTAAAAAATATATAGATTCAGGGAGTCATTCAGATAAGCCAAAAAAAAAAATTGCCACCAAAAGGGTGGGCTGACTCCCCTCTTCCTCCCCACAGCTGCACATTACTGGCCCATCACTCCCTGAAGTCTTCACTGAGCTGATCTGACTTACTAAAATTACAATAAAGTATTCATTTGGTCATTTTGCCATCACTTCAGTGAGTTGAACTGGTTCACAAAGGAGTATGACAACTACTAGAACTGTTACAGAGGAGGCGTGAAACCACATAGCTAAGGACAAATGGGATCAGAGAAAGCAGAGAAATTCCTCCCCCTTTTTTTGCCTGTCACGCTGGCTCAGCACAGCTCATGGAACTGTGTCCTCCAGTAAAATATCAGATTATATGGAAACATCACAAAAAAACAACAAACAAACAAACAAACCCACTATTAAAAAAACCACACACTATTTTTTAAAAACTAAATAACTGCTTCCTCAGCTTAAACTTGGAGTCATTACTTGCCCAGAAAAAAGAGTGTAGAGAATTCCTGCTTTATACATGACCAAAACAGGTCAAATCTAGCTCTCTAGTCTTTACAGATCTAAGCAGGTTTTTACACAAACACCAGGCAGCCACATTTCTGACCTAGGGACTGTCAACAGAACTGTGTTCTAGATCTTTATTTGTTTTAATTGAAATACATTGATGCACTAAGTCTGAAAAAGGAACACATTTTTATAAAAAAAATCCTTTTTCTTATTTATATTTACATGCCAGAATTACTCTTCTTTCCTCAGTAAGTAAAATTAATTAAATAATAAAATCTTGAGGAGGCTGACTCTGCAGAGGAATCAGTTATGGAACACCTCACCCAAAAATGATAACAACTGAAAAAAATAAGATGCATTAAAAAGGCATTGTTAGATGAAAGCTTATAACTTCTACAGCTTTAGCATAACTACCTGGACTGTTTGCATCTATTCATTCCCTGAACTGATTTTCTTTACCTAAAATGTAATTGAAAAGGAGTTCAACAACAACAAATTTAATCTTTTTTAGAAAACAGAGTTACTGTCCACAAATCAGACTGCAGAAGGAGAAAAAAAAACAACACCCCCACCCCCACCCCCCAAAACTGGCCAGGCTATGACAAGCAATGTAACGAGAATATATGCCAGCCAACTCCAGGCACAGAGTAGCTACAATAACTATCACAAAGCTGCCAGTAAGGGAAGAACTTTGCTATAAGCCATGTGAAAGGGAATGTTGCTTCTGGTAGTGGCAATGCACCCCACCACAGGTCTACTCCGGACTGCTATATAAATTCCAAATGACCCATTCTCCAGTGACAATTCATTTTGGATCCAAGTTGGAATCACTCTATTTCTATAAATAATAATTTGATCCAAAGCAGTCTGAAATATCTTTTAACATTCAGCTAAGTGCCATTCATCTCCACGGATTTCACATTGGCAACAGATTAGAGAGCAGAAGAAGCTGTTCTTGAGAACTGATACTGAGCAAGCAACAGACGAAGACCCAAATTTATACAATCCAGCATTCATTCACCCAGTAAGTTCTGCAAAAGGAGTCCTCTTGATATAAAAATCTAAACATATTTCAAAAGCCACACTGGAAACTTGCATTCAAACCAGCCTGTCAGGAAAAGAACAAAACAAAAAAAACCCAGACTGTGCTACGCGCTATCCCATCAAATTGAACACAGCACAAACAAATAAATCCTCCTAGTTTTCTCAAGAACTGAAATTATCCTACTCAGTCTATGCGAGATTTTAAGATATTTTTAAAGACCTTTTGGCAACAGTTCCTGCTTGATCATTCTTACTGTGATCATCTCAAGTTATACATGTTGCAGTACATTACAGTGATCACACTGGCTCTCATACAGTGATAGCACTGATCCCTGGATACACTCACGCTTTCTTCTCACAAGCACTTTCTAGGGCTTCAAGACTTTCCTTTATGCCCAGAGTATTAGCTCTGGCTCAGAGAGCCGAGAGGGAGGGTGAGAACTGGGATGGCAAGGGAGTAATCACAACATACTTGTCTGGTTCCTGTTCCCTCAGCATCTGCTTTGGCCACGGGCCAAGAAAAAACAGTGGCTAAATGGATCTTTGCTCTGACCTAGTATGACTGTTCTTCTGTTAGTAAATCCATCCCATCCACCCCTCAGCTCCAAGTCAGTGTGCATACTCCTTCCTTCACCTTTCAGCTTTCCAGACAGATTTCAGAAGCAATTAGATTTCTGCCTAGCATGCCTTACCTGAGCGCATGAATACAATAGATACAGCGTGGCATGTTCTTGCGATCATAGATATCTGTCGTTTCTGGGTAGAAAATCTAAAGATAAAACAAAGTTAGCAGTCTGAATGATACTCACTCTTCATATCCAATTGGCATAACTGTGGTAAGCCTAAATTTCTGCAGTGCTTTTATGAAATGGTGCACAGAACAGAACTCTTCCGTGAGCTTCCCTGCCTTCCTAGTTGAAGTGCCAAGCCTCCCTTTTGTTTCTACCACACAAACCAGGGCTTCCTCTTCCTGCTCAAGTTCTATGCACTTGGAAGCAGCCACCCTTTCTTTTGGGCCCCCACCAAGATGCTGGGTCGCGAAGTCTTTGTGGGGACTTCAGGGAAAGTCAAGAGATGAAGAAAAATATTTACAGTAGAAGAGGGAAAAGAGGATTTTGTTCAGACTAAGTGGGGGTGGAGAGGAAGAGAAGAGACAGTGACAAAGCAGACGGAGGCCAGCACTGAGATTGCAGGCAATGTGCACCACGTTTTCAGTTGCCTGGGCCCAAATGCTTTCAGACAGTCTCAAATGAAAAATTCTTCAAAATTTAGCCCAAAGAGTTAATGCTGAAAGTGTGTCTTCACAGACAGAAGTGCTGACAAGGTACACTACTTTTAAGTTATTTGTGCATTCCTTTCTGTTGTCTATGAGCAAAAAATAACATTGCTCTTTCCATAAAGGTGAGAGCAACTGAAGGACCCTCACAACTCTAAAGCATCAGGTCCCTGGCACTTCTGCATGGAAAAGTACTTAAAGCACTAATGTCTCATTGTCAACATATCGGGCTCCAGTCCAGTTTCCTCGATGTCTCCTTACACACTTGTTTCCCCCAAAACCTCATTCACATCTGAAAATCTTAACCCATACCTCACACTTAACTCCCTCTGCCTAGCTCATTCTTCATTTATTTTCCTTTCACCTAACCACCTTCACAGCATGTTTCAGTATCTCCTGCTCCCAAATGTGTTCCTGTAAGATCATCATAAATCCAAGCAAGGCTCAACTAGTAAATCTCATCAGTTGTTTGGAAAACTTTGACAAAAACAGTGTGTCCAATTTGCAAGCACGTACCCAAACAAAACAAACAACAGACTAAACTACGCAGTGCTGGTTTTGGTGGCACTGAGCATAACAAGAGTTACATAAACACATGAAGAAAATTTACTTTGGGTACTAATCCATGTAGGTGACTTGACTATCAGCACGACACCATAGTTTCATACACTTTAAGGTCACACCATTTATTAGCTCAGAGGATTTTATCTGGCCATTACCCTAGTGAAGCCAATAATATATGCTTGATTAGAGCATACCATGAACATATTCCAACTTGATGTAAAAACTCCATGTTGTGCTGATTCTTTCATCATAGATATATATAAAAAAATGCCACAAACAAACTGTAGCTCAGATATTGGTCAATAGGATGCAGAGTAAGAACTATGTAATGCAGATGTCACGCAAGATTAGAAATATTTAGCATATGGTACAGAAGGAGGAATTATTTCACTCCTAATCATTTATACACACACACATGCACGCACACACACATGAAGCAGAACGAAATATTTCAGCAAATTTTAGGAGAGAATTTCTACAGAGAAGCAACTCCAGGAAATGAAGAATTAACTAGATAAAGTCTGCTGATTCTTGCACAACAGCAAATGCTTCCATGGAACGCAAGGCTTTTTTGAAATTATGTATTTATTTGCATGTACAACAAAGAAATTACCTTGGGGAGACCAATCTCGGCCATTGCATTCAGCCACTGAATTACATTATCAGTATGCCGGAAGTGGAGACCAGTTGCCTGAAATAAAGATAGTTAGAAAGAAGTGGAGGGTGGTAAGACAAAATGTAACAGCTGCCAAGAACACTAGGGAGCTTCACTAAGACAGTGAAAACTGTCCTTTTACTGAAAAGATGATGTCAGAAGCATTTATATACAATTACATTGATTGTTTATAACAAGGCAAGTTTTCTCTCATGAGCGCAAGCTTTATCTCACATGAGATAAAGAGTCCACCTCTCTCGCTCTAAAGCCAAGGAGGAGTTTCTCAGATAACATTAACATAAATTAACGCTCTGCTTATTCACTCATAGTTCCTCCGTGCACACATTTTCTTTCCTGTTTTAGGCCTCTACCTACCCCAGTCTCTATGGCCAACAGTTCTCACCTTATATCTAGTCTGTTCCCTATCATAGATTTTCTTCACAGAAACCACTTTAGGGGAGAAAAAGTTTCCAAGTTTGGCCAGATAGACTCCATTTCTCAAGCCTTCTTCCAGTTCTGTTGTGGGAGGCAGCTCCTCATTCAGACAGGCTTCCATCCATCTGGAAGTGCATGAAGAACAAAGCAGGTCACATAAGCGCATTTCCAATTCGTAAACACAGCCTCATGCTAAAAAAGTTTCATGCTGCTACTGCTATGCCATTCTTCAGCATGGTATTCATTTAGCATTAGAGGTTGATAATGGTTATAGCATTATCAGACAATCTGTGCCATTAAAATAGTACTCAGTAATGCTTCAGATAAAATATTAAACAGAAGTACAGTAATAAAAGTTTCACAAGTTATTAAGATATCATCACATCATCATGTTTCTCCTTCAGCCCCTGATTTAGCTTGTACTAGTCTAGACACAGTAGCCAACCTGTATTTAAATCTTCCTCTTGAGCACAGGTTCATCTCACAAGCATCTCTTTATTCTACTTTCATTAAATATCCACTCGTTATTTCATGACTTTGTGCCACTGATGCAAGCTCTTTTAGTTGACCTCATAGAGATGCCTTAAAAAGCTGTCATTGAGTTCACGTTCCTTACCTATATTTTTCTCTCACTCCTACACATTTTAAACAAAACGAAAAAAATGGAACAGACTTTCACTGCCACAGCTTTCACTTTTCCCTCCTCATATTAGCTGATTTCCCCTTGTGTCCTTGTTTCATGTAATGGTGTTATTGTATTCCTCATGACAAAAATAAAGATTACAGCAGCAAATAATTTGAAAAGCCACTGTCCTCACAACAAAGGTTCACCTAGACACTTCTTCTTTAGCAAAGCTGCCACAAGATGTATATTGCAAGTTTGGCTGTGCAGCTTGTTTTGGAGGAGACATGCTCCCTGGCTGTTCTGTTCTCTGCAGGAGGGAGTTCCAGCGCCACAGGCCACTTTCTGAAGAACACCGTTCTTACTTCTGGAGACCATGCCTCACTCCCACCTGAACTTCAAAGCTCCTAAAGGACACATCAGCCTTGAATCAATGAAAGCCATAGAAAAGTGACTTTCAAGACAACAGTGACCCAGAACAGCAGTAGCACGTTAAACACAGATCTGACGCTGTACCTGAGCCAGGTTAACAATCTGGGTCACAGGGATGATGGGTCCTCATTACTGGGACTGAGTCTAAAGACAGTCAAGCAAAGGATACTGCTGACCCAATTTGGGGGGGGGGGGCTGTTTGTCTGTTTTTAGGAAATTCAGATATTTTAATCCCAGAGAAATTCCATAGAACCAGAATTCTAATATCTAAATATTGTTTTATATGAATACATAATTGTAGACTATCTAGTTCCATATTAATCCAGGCAAAATAACAGAAAAACAACATGCTGGATGCAAATTATATAGGATTAAATATAAAATTGTGGTAAATTTACACAGTTTCACAGAAAACAGGCCCTGTAAAACACACCTGGGAAAATTATGCAGTTCTGTTTACCACCTAAAATGGCAGACATCTCACTTTTGGGAGAGCTTTGTGCCTCTCAATATTCTGATTAAAATCTTGCACTGTATATACATACAAAAAAATAGCTCACATATACTAAGAACTAGCAGAATTCTCAAAGTAGTGTTTTCATGGGGAATCATTAAATGGGTCTATTTCTAATATATTTTGGCATACTATGCACTTCTTTCAGTTCTCCAGGAAGTAATATGAAAATCAAGACTGACAAAATTAAATGATTATATCTATGTATCAGATGATTACAATATGCAATATTACCATAACTGCAAACTATAATTAGCACATGGGTGGTCATAGCTCCAGTAAAAAAAAAATGGAGCTGTTCAAATAACCCAGGCCTTACATATTGTTAAATATTAGGTCACTGATCGAGCATATCTACAGACTGGGGACCATATTCTAAAAAGACAATCTGTAACACTGAAAAATGTGTAGTGAGTACAATGGACATAATGAATTCTAAGTTTAAAGCTTTTAGAAAACCTAATGTGATCCTGGGGTGTACACCAAGGGGAACAGTCAAGTCAGGTGCTATTTTCCCTGTGTTTGACACTGCTAAGTAAATGGATCGCTGTGGTCTACACGTTTTTTTTCAAATTGGAGAGGGGGAAGATGACAGGAAAGAAATTTTTGATTCGTTAAGATAATTCTTCACAATGAGAGACAAACAGTGCAATGCATTCAGTTTGCAACAAAGTGAGAAGCAGTATGGTGCTCTGACGGTCTCATGGTAGCAAACTGAAATCAGATGACTGAAGCTATAGTTATCACCAGCGGCCTGCTCCACCTTTTTTGATGAACAGCACCAAAAGTAAGGCAAGAACATATCCACTTCTGAACCACCAATTTTCAGCCCAGTACGTAAGGCTCAATGGAAAGAACTAAATAAAGTTTTACAACCTGCAATATCTGAGAAGATGACAGACTAAATGATCCCTCTTTCTGGCCTTAAAAAGAAAATATAATCTGTGACAATTTCTTTAATTTAGAAAAGAAAGTGTTATACATATAAAAATTTAATTTGGGGGATTTTTTGTACAATTTACTCTTGATATCAAATACAGAACAACGTAGCAGTAAACTAAGGAGATGAGATGCTTCCAAATTCATCATGGTCATTTTTTTCATCTTTCCCAAGAAGACCAGGAAGAGATAGTAAACTGCATTTCTAATTTGAGAAGGCTGGTAGGTGTTGGTGAAAACAAAAGTTCTGACAGGCTGCAATATTTTAACAATCAAAGGAAAGACGACCTTGACTAGTGCAGATATACGGTCTTAGATAACTCTTCTAATGGTCTTGCCTGTGCATAATTTCAACCATCTCTAAGGTTTCTCTTTTTTAACCTATCACAGACCCAGCCTGTTGCTCTATGACAGCTGGTCCCTTTTTAAGTGGGTTAACTTAAACAGAACTAAACATACTTGAGAAAACATACAAAACCCATTTCAGATGAACATGCATCTCCACTGCTCAGGGGGAATGCCAGTCACATACTGGCACCTGAATCCATTACTTGTCCATCTATCTCTACTTGAAATGTTGTTAGTATACAGTGTGGCCATCTGCCTTTTAAGATAAATAAATCTGTGTTTCTAAAACAAAAAAAGGTGCAACACTAATGCTTTGTTCTTTGCCCTAATTCTGTATTTGCTTAAAGGTACAATTCAAACAAGTCTACTTAGCTTGGCTGCCATTGTTCCTCAGATCGCCTTTTCTATTCACAGTAGTTACAATTATCCATAGTGAGCTGGTTGCCTATATGCAAGAGGATCTAAAATCTGACTCTGGAGTAAATGCAGCATAAAATCCTCAACTTTTAAAGTCATCCCTCCTGCACTTTTATTTGTGTTTCTTTTTTCAATATCTCATGCCAGATGCTGTTTTCCAATCTGTGGATTTTCTATCAGAGAGTTATACTAAGCCTCATTTGGAGGCTTTTTGGTTACTCAACAGGGGCTTCAGAAAGAGTCAGATTTTACTGTTGTTTCTTTAGTTGTTCATATTATTTTAAGTATCTGCATTCCTCTCTAGAGGCCACAGAAAAATGTGAAAAGTTAAAAAAGAAAAAAAAAAACCCCACAAACCACAAATATTCCATAGCTGCTCATCATAAAGTACCTAGAATCAGCCACTATTATGGTGCCCAAATCTCAGTTCTATTGATTTTTCTATCTGAATGCAAACCATTACTCAATTTAAAGGCTCTCTCCCTTTGCACAGGAAAGCCTTTTCCTCACACTTGGCTTCTCTACAGCTCCAAGCAGCAGAGCTGACACCTTCAAAAAGCTAACAGAAGCAAGAAGAAGGTGTCAAGAAGCTTTTCACTGAGGTTGCCACAGTAACTAAACTACTCACAGAAATGGGACAGCAACCAAATGCATCCAACGGACATGGATGCGGACATTTTAGCAGAGCCTGGAAGGAAAGTGAGAAAGGAAGGAAACTACCTTTGCCAGGAACCAGCACTCACAAAAATCAACAGCAAGAAAGCAGTTGCACGTACCTGCTGACATCCCTCCCCTCCCCTCCCCACAACAGTCAATAGTCCAGCTTCTGCCACCTTCTCATTTCCCAACTTCCTCACTCACTTCTTGTCTTTTCCAGCTCCCCCCCAAACTAGAATAAAATTCCTAATTTGCAACTCTCGCATAAAATTCTTTACAAGATGTACAACATGGCAATTGTAGCCTCTGCTCAGAACATCCAGAGTACAAAGGCTTTGTGTGTAGAAACTTTCAATCAGCAAAAGAGTAGCTGGTTGGAATGGCTGAGGCAAAGCTCACACAAAAATGACAGCTAGGCTCTAGCACTACTTGAAGGGACTTTATTTGAGACAGGACACTGCAACACCACATCCAGCAGTAAAAGAAAAAGTTTTTTTTTTGTTGTTGTTTTTTTTTAATTAAGAGTGGATAAACCGTAGAAATCAAGAAGTAACCTTCTATACGCTGGAGAAAATGTAAAACAGTATTAGTATTCAGAAAGGTATATAAAACAATGACATTTCTTCCAAGCCTCATATCTCTCACACTCTTTGTGGGTTTTACTCTCCTAAAAAGTTGTAAAAAGTCAGAGGACTGCTTTACGTGCCCTTTGGTAGCACCTGACCATCTGGAAATGATGAGTTTCACTGCCTAGTTTATTCATATGTGAGAAAGTCACCAGCTAGCCACCAAACACCAGATGACTCGTAACCATGATCTCGTTCATCTTGCCTTTGAGCTCCTTGCCATCTAACTTGGGAAAACAAAGGGAGGACTGTTTATGCAGAGCCTGTAAGGTACAGAAAACAAATACAACCCGAAGGACATGTTAAGGGAGTAAAGAATTGAGTCAAAGTACAAGCTACAGAAAGCAAACCAGTTCAACGAGTTTTGACACATTTTGAGTCATAGATGGTAGCAACTACATGTCAGAAGAGTTCCAAATAAGCCATAAATCAAAATATCCTGCATTAGAGAAACTTTCACAACTCAAGGAATTCTCAGTCCCTCTAGTCCAAATGACAACAATATTAATACTTCAAGGTCTCATGTTCTTTATATTCAGTACTCCAGGTACAGTGCACTTAGTAAATGACAAGTAACATTCCTGAAGCAGAAAAAAGTATATACAGGAAGTTGCTTAGTTGGGCCTAGTTTACTCTGGAAAGCTACCCCATGAGAGCTTCTGAACAGACTCCTATAGTAGAAGACGTAGTATCACACTTTCCTTTCTAATAAGAAATAAATGCTGTGGTTTGTGACTTGGACAATCATATTTTCTCAGGTTACTTATATAACCAAGAATGCAAACTCCCTACTAGAGAGATTAAAAGCACACTGATTGCTACAGCTTCTTGAACAGAATGTTCTCAAAGAAGCCTTCGGTTGAAAATAAAGAATTGGGGATCATTGTAAAACTGGGAGAGCACTTGAAAATTATTTGAAACACCAATGTAAGAAACCAACACACCACATTTTCTATTTTTATAAGCAGTTACTATCAACTGAAATAACAAATAAAAGCAAGCCACCATACATTCGCTCCTCAAATATTACCTCATCATTCACTTAATCGTTATATAAACCTTTTCTTACTCAAATTCTAATAAAAAACTTGCAATGAAACTAGATCCCAAGTGTAGCATTTGTTCTTTGTCCAGGCAACAGTAAGTCCAGTCATCCTTCTTAAGCAGAATCAACCAATCCCAAATGAAACACCATGACACTTTGGAGTCCAATCTGAGCCCAAGAGAAGGGAGACTTGCAACCAAAATAGAATGGGGAGAGCCTGGAAAAGCAACAAGAAATAGTGTTACCGGAAAGAAAGAAAAAGTTTCTGGGAACCCCTGGGCAACTTCTGTACACGGGATCACAGCCACAAAGAGAAACTCATTCCTCTGCAGCTACCATTTTCCTGTGCCTTACTGCTTTCTTCCCAGAAACTTTGTTCTTCTTGAACTTTATGTTCTGGGAAGTGCAGAAGGGCAACTAAATCTGAATGAGTAACAGAGAAAACATTAAATTTAAAAATTCCGGACCATTATCCAAATGATTCATTAAACCAAAGATACTGTAAAGCAAATGAAATACTACCATTCAAATCACACTCTTTCCACATGTCAAACCACATGACTGTATTTCCTGTGGTACTCCTTCAGCGACCCAGCCTTCTCCCCCATTCCTTCCGTATGGTGCAAGAGCTTTCTGAACTCTTGCTTACATGCCTAAAATCATTACAGCCAAAGACTCTTGAGAGGACCTGGAACTACTCAAACCCTGGGAAGCACTCAGATGCTAGCAATAAGGTTAACAGTTCCCCTCCCAACAGCCTTATTGAGGCAACAAAAACACCCACTTTGTTCAGCCCTAGAAGGACTGAAAATGAAAGCAGAAGGGACACGGAACCACATCACCTTACCGAAGGACACAGAGATGGTGAGCTTTGTTTAAGCATCTCCATAAAGTAAGAAAAATAGCCCATAATTAGAACATAAGCTGTCTCAATGTACTCATACCTGTTTCAACAGGTTCCTAAGTGGGTGTTAATGCAACTACAAAACCAGGCCAATTTACATGCAATAAAACTTCCCTTCTTGCAGCATAGCTTAACTGTTTGCTAGACCAGAGGACAGTCATATTTCCATAAAGTATTAAACAGCAGCTTTTTTATTTAAAACCTTGTGTATTTATATTAAAACTCCCATCACTCTTAAAAGGAAGAAACAGCACAGATTTTCAGCAAAGAAATGTGGGATTTCCAAATGAGTGAGAGGCAAGCATTTCTCAAATCTTATTGAAATCAAACTGGGTTATGGGCAGCAGCTCGCTCACTCAATTGACGATGATGAGCAGCAACTCACTCACTTGCAAGTTCTGACCTCTGCATTTGTACCCAACCTAAGGCATCCCTCTAAAGGCCTATCAAACAGAAGGCATTAGAAAAATAAGCCATCAATAAGGTTTCCACAGAAACCCTGAGCCCTTTTTTGCTACTTAAGGCATAGTTTGAAAATATTTTTTTTCAGCGGCATTGCAGGTTCATGCAGCTTCCACTACACTCCCTCCCTCTCCCCAGCACAAAGAAAAGAAAGATCATTTTTAACCAGAACTAAATTCCCCCACTTTCATGACATGACTGCAAAAGCAATATAGGAGACTCCGATTTTACTGATGCTAGCTCAAATGAAAGGAATAATTTCTCCTTTCTAATCAGTCAGCCCTACTGCCAAGTCAAACACAGATCCCACTCCCAGATAAGATCCTTGAATATCTACATGCAGCTAGTACCACCAGTTGCAATTTAGAAGCAGGCCTTCCTTGAGAAGAAGAAGGAAAAGAAAAAGAAAGGGGGGGAAAAAAAGTTAGTAAAAAACTAACATCAGCTATTGTCAAACTCCAAAAAAGAAGCATTGCTCTGTTAGCAAGAATGGGGGGGAAAAAAATAACACCAGTCACCCCTCAATTATTGGCCTGTTTTTTCTTCCCCGACACAGCATTATCAAGAAGGACTGTGACAAGTTAACCTAAGGTATCATACTTTCCTACAGTACTGTAGGTCAATTTTAACCAGAACTGGAATTCAAAGATGGCAGAAATGTAACACTGCTCATATTTGCACACATCTTGCCCTTACACTTGTGCAAAGGCCAGAAGTCTGGCTAACATTAACATTTTCATCCTCTGTTTTTGTCCTGACCTTAAAGAAATGTTCTCCTAACCCTGAGACAATGGAAAAGTGGGGAAAAGAAGAAGAAAAAAAGTCACTTTTTTCTCTCATACTGATTACTGCTAAGCCCAAGGAAGGAGAACCATCATGCGATCTCTCCAGGAAATTTTTGTAAGAGTATCCAATTTAACACACAAAGACAGTAGGACAGATGGCAAAATTAGAAAAAAAACTATAGGGAACACCACTCATTTCATGATAGGATTCCCATACAGGATGTTCCAGCACAAAAAGAAAACAGAAAACAGTATGGAAAACAGAGAAGGCAAAAATCAAGTGATATTAACATACAAGAAAAACAATCCTGATCAGCCAAACATTTAGGAGTGCTAAGTGCTTCATCATCACTAAGCAGTAGCAATTTTGGGGTAAATTAATTAGTTGTAGAGGCCAGAAATACATCTTCTAACCTTTGGCTGACCTAGAATTTCAGAACAATGGCTCTTCCTTTTGTACACAGACCTAGCCAGTGACTCTTTTCTACTTCAAGACTGGACTGTTGCATGACACACAGTCTTAGTATGCACCTGGAGGTCACTTCCACTGTTTTGGCCCCAAATGCAACACTTCAGTACTCTAGCTGATAAAAAACATAAAGGAGATAAAGTACATAGCACTAACAATACTGTGCTGAAGGATGACCAGTATCACTCAGAGTCTGGCACTGATGCTAAGTTTTGGCTAAGGCTCAGCTGTCCTCAAAATCACTCCTCATTTCGCTCGTTGCACAGCCTCAACAATTTCATTAGCAGAGAAGCTGCAGAGAGAACTTCAATGCAAACTTCCGACCCTTTGTTCTGGGAGCACTGACTGGAGAATTCAGAACAATGGGACAGAATGCGAGAGTCTTGTCTGTATTAACACGTTAGTGCCACAACACTCCTTGCTTTTTTTCTAGTTGTCCCCTAGCAACTACATTAGAGAAGGGTGTTGGCTCCTTGTTCAGGAAGACCGAGTATGCTACTGAAGGAGGTCTGGTGGTGGAAAGGAGGTTCCTCTTTCCAGAGGCACGTGATATTATCCTCCAGTTTTTGAAACTGCATCTATATACTATACCAATATATTTCAATTAGCAAAAGAAGTCTGTCTAAACTCGTGCTCTACTAAAAAAAGCACAAGTGTTAGTGTGCTAATACATTTAGAACCTCTTACACATCTCCCACTCATGACCAAGAAATAGGAATGCTACTTGCCAAAAAATACAGAAATTCTTTGAGATGTGATCTTTGTGTGCATGCTCACACTGTGGGTACAAATACTTGGAACAGGGACATCTTTTTGCCTTGGAAGTAATTCTAGGAGGATATTCATCCATTGCCTGTTGGTGTATCCATATACAGACAAAAGTGGGAGAAGTGCATCTTACATCCCTGGCCTCTCCAAACCTCAGAATACCCAAAAATCAAGCATAAGAGAAAAGAAGCAGGGTGCTATTTGAGTGGATGCACTGAAGACACTGTGAAGAACCTGAAAAGTTATGTCCAGTAGCTTTTCCTTCTGAGTGATTTCATGCAAACACTTTTAAAGTGCAAGCAACTCCAAGCAGCACTGTACAGCCTACACAGGGATGTGGAGGGGTATCTGAATATTGCTACAAGGGTGACTTGAAGGGCTGCTCAACTGTTAACCATCACCTGGAAGCTATGCAAAAGCTGCAGGTAGTGCTTAGTGAAACTGTGGACAAAGGGCAGACAGACCTTTCACAGAAATGCCGAAGTCATTTGAGGTCTCAGAAGACACCCACAGCACAATGAATAGTAGCACTCTTGTAGAAGGTTGTTAGAGTCCACTGTTGAGCACAACAACCTGTGTGTCAACACAGCAATGTTCTAGGTGCCATCTGCTATGGAAACAGAGACAAGGGACCACCCTAAAGCCTTTCAGCTTGTTCAAGATAAAGCACGCATGGTGCCCAAGAGAATGAACTTGTTTATAAATCCTGAATGAATATAGTTCAGGAAAAAGTGATTAACAGCGTTTGGTGTAAAAAACACAGCTTAGAACTACAGATTCTAAACAGTAAGAGCCTTACAACCCATTCCCTTGTTGAAAGTGTCATGTTCTTGACCTCACAAACAGAGGCTCCTATATGAGCGCTGGGCGGATTCAGAAGTCTGCCATGGGACTACCAACATATCCCCTAAGAATGTCATATGTCTATCTCCTTGATCTTAAGTAGAGGTGAGTAGCACAGTAGGGCATGGATTTGGTGATACACCAACTCCAGGACCTTTCACATAATGTAATACTCCAGGTTGGGATTCTACACATGCTCTTGTGGGAGCAGGCCTTCGAGTGAGGGCTGATGGAGCTAATTCCAGAACATGAATGTCAAAGGCCGAGACCACTGGGGATGTGGTTATCTCACAGGGAACTAAAACAGTACTTCAAACACAATTATCTACAGGAAGACTGTAAAGTCCGTCCCTCAAAGTAACATAGTACAGCATGTCTTGAAATAAACTCCTGTAATCCCAAACTCTACACTAAACCTACAGCACTACATTTTCTCACTTTGTTTTTCAGAATAAAAGAAACAGCTTTCTGCTCACTGCATCTTCAAAGAAATGATTCCTGCAGGAGTTTGCTGGTTATACCCAAATAATAGTGAGTGAAGAATACCAAAGTTTAACTCCATTCACTCAGTACAGCTACCACCATGTAAAAATGGACTTCACCATTTGCTCCCTGCTCTCCTCTCACACTGAAATACTCCAGGCAGGCTGCCAAAACTACAAAGCCAGTCAGATGGCATACCCAGGCAGTTACTACAGCTTAACATTTTCATGCTCATGGAGAATTACCCTGGGTGGTGGGGATCTTTTTTAGGATTTTTTTCCATTTGCACTGCATTCCCAATTGCATTACAGAAGTTACAAAATGGAGATCAAAGCAAGTCAACCAGACACCAGAAATAAAAAGACCTTCAAAAAATTCTCAACCCTCCCAAAATGCCTTAGGATCATTCACCTTTCCTCTATGCAACCGCTCCATGCCTACTAACACAAAACCAAGGAAAACAGAAGTATCTGCCAGAACTTTCTGAAGACTATCCAGTTTAGGACTCTGGCAAACACAGTTGCTGACAATGCTTTCCAGCTACCTCAATCACATTTAAACCAGGAAGTTATCACCAAGGAAGATGTAGATGATCGCAGCAGCCCCTCTACCCGACTGTGGTGTCGGACAAGAAATTCCCTTCCCATAAAGGCCAATACCCTGCCTCTGACAAAGGCCAGCAGTAGATGCTAGGGAGGACTGTAACAGAGATGTACAGATTTATTTCTTGCCATCTTTAGGCACCCAGATGTAAGCAAGTACAAGCTTAGAGACTTCCTGAGATAGAGACCACTTGAGACAGACAAGTCTTATAGCTGCTGTTCACCATGGATTTGTCAAACCACAATCTCATCTCCCCTTTGGCTTCCATAGCATCCTATGACTAATCACAAATTAATAATACTCTGCAGGAACAAAACATTTGCTTTGGGTTTTTTTTCCCCCTCTCTAATTCTGCTACCCTAGAAGAAGCTGGATGCACTCAATTGAACTGTGTTGCACAAAATAGCAAATAAATTATTCTTTATTCACTTTCTCCACACTATTCATCATTTGAGGGACTCTCATCGCATCTACCCTACTCAGTCATCTCCATTCCAAACAGAAATCCTACTCTCTGGCAAAGCTAGCCCTACAAGTGTATCTTAAAGCCTATTAGACTGATTTAAGGTCAAAGTGCCCTATAAACATCAAAATTAAGACAAAAAAACCCCACCCACTTTTATTCTGGTTTTGTATTTTTTAAATAATTACTTTCCAGACGAAAGTTACAATCCAAGTGGTTGGAATAATCATTAAAACATGGTGACTGCAAACAAATGGAGCCTTTCATTAGATTAGGTAACTT
Source organism: Apteryx rowi (assembly GCF_003343035.1). Taxonomy (NCBI): domain Eukaryota; kingdom Metazoa; phylum Chordata; class Aves; order Apterygiformes; family Apterygidae; genus Apteryx; species Apteryx rowi. Next base: position 362,273 of record NW_020450998.1, on the reverse strand, counting down.
CTTGCTCAATCAAATATGCTATACCTGTTCATATTTACCTAAATTATTATACAGAGCATATAGAGCATTAGCTGATGAAATTTTATTTTGTGATAGAAAGTTATGAATGTCACACTTATAAGTTTTTATTTGATGTACCACAATGTATTTGGGAATCACAGCATTACTAAAAATGCATTAAAAATGGGCTTTAGATTTGCCTTTATTAGCTGTGTCTCATACTATGTACTCTAAGTACACAGAACTTAACAACTAGATTTTCCACTAAAACTCAGGCAAAAGTAGTATTAACTGTAATTAACAAGCTGACAGATTGGTTTTAATAACCCTAAATCAAACTTTTAACTGAAATTATGTGACCAAAGATGTCCATAAATATCTAGGAAAACATTCAGAAGTACTTAAGCACACCAACCTCTAACTCCTACTGAAATCAATGAAGATAAGCTGTTAACTTGCAAGAACACTTCTTAAATAATATTTGACCTTTTTGCACATCTTTGAGCACCTCTGAAGCTGCCACTCTATGCCATTTTTAATGGAAAAATCTTATTCTGCCCCTCCTGGATTTAAACAACATCAGCTTTCTTGACTTCCCCACCACGCCAAACTTTGTATCATTTATACAACTCCGAACACAGCATTCCAAGCGAAGACAACATCCTGTACACTGCTGGCTGAGTTTAAGTAAAAAGTAATGAAAGCAAAACGTCTTCTACCCAAACGAAACAAAGTTAGATACTTGTCTCCTGAATTAAAGTTTAAAACACATGCAATTTTAAAAAAGCTTAAAGCAGATCTCATCAATGCTGGGTATTTTATATTAAGTGTTTTCAACAGACTACAAAAAGCAAAGGCTAGAAAGACAGCTGATCGCTGATAAGATTTAATTTCACATTGCTATGTTTAGAAAGAAGGAAAGATTAGATAATTTTAAAAGTCTTATTTTTTAATTTTTTTAAAGCTGTTAGCCATACAGTCTTAAATTTCACCCAGAAACTGACAGCCAGGGCACATGAAGCGGAGCTGGAAGTTGCAGCTTCAAGTGAAGTTTACTGCAGTAATTCAAAAGAGTAGGAGCAGAGTTCCTGCATTTCTGTAGACAGCACACAACGGACAGAATCCAATCTTGCTTTTCTATTCTGCTGTTACACTCTACCCAGAGGCAAAAAAAGTTCAGCGTGTCCAGACAGGGCAATTATCCTAGTACACTCAGACTGTTGCATGAGCATACAGTGCATCCAGGACACATGCAAGTAACTTGTTCAGTTTTGAGAAAGACTCTCTATGTACCCGTACAGGTGAGCCTAGTATGAGCCTTAATCTCCCTCCAGCCAGGAAAAAACTAGGTGTCCTTGTGTAGGCATAGGCATGTCATACAGGAAGAGAACCTTCTCCGAAACTCCTCCCACACATTAGGCCTATGAAGTAGTCCTCCAGAGCAGCCAGACAAAGAAATTTTCTGTAGTACAGAGAAACCCCAGTTATGCACAAAGCATTCACTGTACTGAAGCACATTATTGTCTAAGGCAGCACTTGCCCCAGACAGCTCAAAACATGACATGCAACATGCAACAGAACAAAAACCAAGGATAAGCACTGGACAGAGAAAGTAGTGTACACCCAAAAGCAAGAAACTACCTTTGCGCTCAAATCCAGTGAAGGATGGTAGATACTGCAGCAGAAGGTATTTACAAGAGGAAGAGGCAGAAGATTTACACCTGTTGGTGCAAGAAATCTTCTTGTGCAAAGGGCAGCATACTTGAGGAAGACATGGAACAGCAAATGATCAAAGCTACTGTCCTCAGCCAACTGAAAACAGTGATCGGCAAGTAGAAAAAAATCATCACTTATGTTAGCGGTAAACAATGAAAGAGTCCTGAAGACAAACTTGAATTTGATATACTGGAAAAAAGACTACAGAGGGGAAACTGAAGACAGACAGCCATGTGAGCAGAGTAATAAAATAGCAGGCCAAGAGGAAGCAAGAATAGGCATAACTAGGCACAGAGAACAAATTTAAAATTTCACACAGAGAAAGTGGCAAGATAAGGGCTCAGTTGTACAAGATAAATCTCTCTCAACAACATGCTCCAGCTGCTTCCCTTGCATTCTGGAGGCCCTTGACCCTCAGCAAGCAAATTCAGCCCAGTACCCTGACAGAAAGTGTCCCCACCGTCCACTCCAAGAGAAAAAAACAAGTGATTTTTTGTCAGGTCAGTGAACTGGCTATCAGAGGATATTTAATCAGTCTTTACCAGTAACAATACAAATAGAGTATCTGTGACAGCAGGAGTTTAGCAGCTGAAGGGGAAAAATTCTTACTGGAAAACAAACAAAAACTTTTAATCCATTGGAATGATCCATTGGCTGACCTCCCCCTACTTGGAGCCTAAAAAAATCAACACTGGATGCCTTCACAGTACAATGTCAAAAGTCAAAATCCCACTACAAAAGTCACATGGTAAAGTTATCTGGTCTGGGTTCAAAAAAAAAATGATGAGATAATCTTTGGGGTCTATTCTAGACTTAAAGCATATGGGAAATAAACATACCATTTACTAGTCTCTGTAAAGGCTATTTTAAAATTCACTGCTAATGCACAATGTGTTTTTGTTTTATTTTGGTTTTGTTTGATTGTTCAAGAAAAGAGCTTAGGGGGAAAAGAGAGTAATTTCTGTCCTCTCCTTCCAGTAGCTTGGAGGGTGGGTGAAAAGTAAAATAATAAGAATTTTATGCACAAGAGCATAAGCAGAAAATGCATACCTGAACTACCAAAGCTGAAACAGAAAACACACTACAGCAGCGAACACCCAAGTAAACTCACATGCTTGGCCTTAAATAGTAAATTTGTGAGTTTCACAGTTCCTGAATATCTACATTTTAAACTACATGGAACTGTAACATAACGTACCTGTCCCTGTGTTGAAAAAACCTTGCGTTTTTGTGGCAAATAATTTTTTTCAAAGGATTTCTGACCTGCAGTAAATGATATCATCTTCCCCAAGCAATAGAGCTTGTCACAGCATCTTATTCATACAGCTGTTTTAACAGGAAATCCGGCAAAAATCTGATAGATGCTAGAAAATCTGCAAGGGGGGAGAAGGCAGAACCCTCTGTCAAACTGAGTTTTGGTAATCATAATGTAGCTGCCAAACAGAAGCCAGAAATAAGCCAGCAAACACTGCTAAGCAGCCTTTCAATTCATACAATAAAAATGACAAACTATGTCACACAAAGACTTTGAGTACTACGCATTCCACTCAGAATGAAACAAAATCCCAAGAATAAAAACTTTCTCCCCTTCCCTAACTCCCCACTGGGTTTGCTCACTCTCAAGGTCTACATTTGCATAACATATCACTGGCTTTCCCCAGTCTTGTCTAGTATCCTGCACTAGCACACAGAATTTCAGGCATTATCGTCTTCCACTTGACAATTCATCCTGTAGAATGCAGACTCACAAAAGCAGAGTGGGGGACACTAGCACAGAGAGCAGCTATTCAAGCTAAAGCAAGGCATCAGCAACACTTATTTAGAATTCCACAAGAATATTCGAATCCACAGAAAAAAGGCAAGTTGGCTTCAGCAATGGAATAACAGTTGATGCCCTGGGAAACAAGATGATCATCAAGAGTTTAACTGTTCAAGAGCAGCTCCTTAAATCTTTCCAGAGCTAGTAAATCTGAGATCAAAATTGTAAACAAATAGACAGCACTTTTCTCCAATCAGTATGACATACTAAGTCAGGTACCCTTACAATTATATTACACCTATAGTTACAGTTAAAAAAAAAAAAAAAAAGTAGTCTGAAATATTTCTATTAAGATTATTTAACAAGATATGTTTCCCATAGGACGTTTTGACTGCTCGTTAGGTTATGATTTTCTTCTCTAGTTGCCTATCAAAAGCAATGCTCTGAATTTCTCAATTTCTAATCAAATATAATTTTGATAAATCTAACAAGCTGAAATAGAGATTTAAATCTTCATCACCTGCACCAGAAAAAAGAACTCTTGCCTTCAACTTCGGAATCCACAGTCCAATTGGCCAGTGCTGACTTATCCTACAAACTGGCACAGCTCACACAAATGTGTAGGAAATACTGTTGCAACATTGTATCAACAATGTAGCAAAATATGCCAGACTTTATAGAAATGGAAGCTGGTTTTATTTAAAATAAAAACAAACAAAAAGGATTTCACTCACTCACAGTCTCATACTCACTAGCACCAGAATGCGTTTTGTGTCCAAGAGGTCGGTCCAGGAATCAGGCACCAGGAGAGGGATTAGCCAGCAGTGAGACACAGTGTCTTGACAACAAGCACCACAAGGCTCAGGATCCATTGCCATGACATGGAGGACAAGCCCAGCTGTCCAGGGCTCTTCTCAAGCTGTTGACCATGTGCAGGTTTCCCAGGTTTCAGATATACCTTTTTGTACTCTTTTGGAGTTGACAGTGAAGAATCTCTGTCCTGTCCCACCTCTGCGAGTCATCAGAATTTGTTCCCTGTACTTTGTCTCCAGATTCCCGTTGTCTTGTGAACCTTGACACAAAAAGGCTGAGGTCCTGATGGTCTGCTAATCCAGGTGCCATTAACACATGCCATTCCAAGGGCCCTGCCCCTGCTGAGGGCCCTGCCCCTGCCATGAGAGCATGTGGCGCCTCCACATCCAGACAATCCCATTCATTCTCCATTCACATCTATCTTAGCTCTACTATTGCAGTTCTCTGCAGGTGTGCCAAGGAAAACATGCCTGCTCCCAACAGCACTGTGTAAGGAGCAAGTGGCCAGAGAGTTAGGGCTGCACTTTTTTTTTTTTTTTTTTTTTACTTTTTTTTTTGGGGGGGGGGGCAGCAGTGTCTGCATAAGCCATCCTAAAGAATGTATTAAGCTATGGCTTAGAGGGCCCCTGACACTGCTCAGTATAGCCAGCACCACAGACACAGTTTTCTTTTGGACAAGTCAAGCCACTCATTCTATTGCAAGGAGAGGGACGAGAGCTCTGAACTACAGCTAAACACACTGAGATGGGCACTACACTTTAGAGTTACTAAGATGCTTGAGAAGGCTATGAAAACCACATACTCTAGCAGATCATGACCACTACGTATGAATCACAAACATTTTCAAATCAGTTAAACTGCAGACCTGGCACACATTCTCACAGGGGATCAGAGCACAAAGCTTGCAAACAGCCAGTTCTTCATCCAAATTCACCTGAGCACAGCATCAGACAGCAACACAAAAAATCCTGAACAAAAACTTCTCTCTAAAATTCTCCAGTCTACCAATACTAAATAAATCGAGGAATCATCTGACAAGAGGAAAGATCTCTTAGAGAGGTAACAAGAATAAAGATAAATAATTTTGTAACATTAAGAGGATATTTACTCTCCTAGAGAAGTAGTGGTAATTTAACTGAACTGCAGTGCAGTTTGTGCAGGAAAAGACATGGCCTCCCAAATAAAGAGCCAGGAGAACAAGTGCCGCCCACAGCCAAAATGCCCCAGGGCATTCTCATTATCCACAAAGGCATTTTCAGTTCAAAGGTACTAAAAAGCAAGGGATTACTGAATAACATAGGCCAGATATTTTTTGTAGTGATTCAGGTACCCTGCCTGGAAACCTGCAGCTGAACCAAAGACCTTATTTATATTCTGGCACTTAAGTTCCCCTTTTCCTTTACAAGTAAACATGAGGTTCCTCTTTGTAGTCCCATTGCGAACACTGTCAAAAACTGGTAAAAATTACCTTAGCTGCTTTTACTGATGGAGATTCTATCACATTCACTAGGTTAGTCCAGAGGAGCTTTCAGATGAGTACTAAGCCCACATTCACAAGTAACTTGATTATTACATATGTAAAATCTTTTTCAAGACACATTCAATCATTCTATTGTCAAAGCTAATTGCTTAGATCATTTACAATTAGCAACAAAATGGAAGGCATAGCATCACTACAGTTACCTTATCTCAAAACCAAAGTTGCTTTCCTGCAAATACGGGTTATAAAAAGCAGTCCACAGTATCTGATAGTCAAGAACTGCTACACTTGGTTATTACGGGCCTGTTTTCTTCTTGCATTACGTACAATATCCCTTCAGAAACCACTGTCCAATCAGCCAAACCCTGGTCTCTGAAATGATTTCTGTGCAAGCAGTTGTTTTTCTGCTCCCCTCGTGCTTTTCATTACTATTTCCAGTGATTCAGAAAAAAAGTATTCAGAGTGAGGAAAAGACGGTGGTACTCTACTGCTGCCCTCTCTCAGCCACTCTCCACCCACTTCTCAGAAAAATATGGCTCTGAATACACATTCCAAGACACTTCCAGTCCAAATAACGACTCCCTGCCAGTTGTATGTGGTCATCAATGAGAATGCAAGCATAAATAGAAATATTTTTAGAGCAAAAACAAAGTCAGGTTTGCATAGATCTGAAAAATCAGCTCAGATATACAAACCTAAAGCAACCCTCACCCATCTTTTGATTTGAAGGGCTCTTAAGGTATGTTATGTTTCCTGTTCTCCTGAGATTTACTCTGAAATAAAGAGAAGTATATAAAACCTTAAGTTGCAACTGTGGTCCACTTTGCCAGGCTTCCAGCACTCCAAGCTGGATTCCTCAGACTGCTGTTACCATTCTGTCCTCAGAATCCTCCACGAGGTAGTGCGCTAACTCTACAGCTTCAAAGCTCGTTGTAAACTTGCCTGTACCTAATTTGCAGATTAACCTAAACAGGATTTAAATCAGAGAATCTGCACACAACTTGCTTATTTTAGAATGTATTCACTACAGAATACATGCAACAGAAAGATGAGTCACACTCAGAACTGTACAAAAAAAGGTGAGGAAAAACTAATCCTGCTTTTCTCAAACTACCCTCCTAGTACCTAGCTCTCCTGTGGTGTCTCGGTGCTTAATGAAGGCTCATAAGCCACGTATTCTACCTGAACTGCTTCAACTTTTCCAAGTTCGGATTAATAAGAATCTGAAACCAATGCAAAAATGTTATCACCTTTCTGAAAACCTCTGATTCGCAATGGAGAAATATCCTGAAACCTAATTCACCATGTAAAAAAGCAACTATTGTGTTTCTTTCAGAAGCCGATTTAAGCTGCAGTGTAATATTTTAATACTGTATCTGCAAACAAGAGCTCCCTCAACACCGGTTATCTACACCTTTACAGGCACTGTTGAGCCAGCTTTGCAAAGTTATCCACAGAATAAGCACTAAGAGAGCTTCCCATTTAGCAATACCTCTATACGTATTCAATCTTTATGGAAACCAGTGCCCTCTATACTTCTCTCTATTCCTTGGTTTTAGTACTCTACATCTCCAGGGAGAGGGGTAAGAAGTTCTCACAGGTTGCTTCTATTTTGGATAAAAATCTCTTTACACTTCTGTGAGCATGCGCTGTCATGTCATGAGAAAACAGGGTATTTCTTAATCAGTTTTATCTGACCTGCTACAGTTTTTCTGTACAGACTACAGTGATTTGGGAACAGAAAATAAATATAAATGTTAAAAGACAGTTATTCAGGAAGCTATTTTTATTCATGAAACATGTATTTGGTCCAAGCATAGTATAGCAATTCCTTCATTCATAATCTTTAGTTTAGCACTAACTCTCATCTCAATTTCCTTCATGATCTCGAGCAACATCCTTGCTATACACTCTGTCTCCCTTTCTTCAAGTAGCAAAAATAATGCTCGTCTCACAAGACTATTGCAAATTATTAGCTGAGGTCAAAAAGTGCCAAATTACAACGGAAGAACACTGACTTCTCAAGAAAGAAAAAAGGCAAAAGAGAGTGGAGTACCATTAAATAAGTATAAGGTATTGATATTCAGTTAATGCCTTTGATATATGCTCCTTAGCAAACAGCTACTCAAAGCAACATTTTGTCAAATATTCAAAGCTGTTGCGCACACACACTGTTGTGTCTCACAGTTCAGAAACCCAGAGTTTCTACTTTAGCATGAAACTGGACACTAGCCAATTTTCATGTTACCTTCTTTTAATATTTAGGGAAAAATAGTTTATATTTCTAGATACAGTATCCACTGGTTACAGGGACAGCAAACTCCTGATAATGTTGATGCAATGCAAATTAACATGGCATTCAAATAATTTTAGTTGCCCTTTAGATGCCTCTCTGTTCTAGAGAAACTGAATATAAACTACAGTATCTGAATAGGATATTATGATGTATAGCATATGATAGAAGGGGACAGAAGGGGATTTGTATTTCAGGTGCTTACCACTCCACACCCAGAGCTGTCAGCTTTACAAAACTCACCTTTTTGACTTCCAAAAAAAAAAAAAATGTGACACAGGGTTCACCAGATACCTTGCTCTGCTATTAGGTTCTCCTCTTCTCCTTACAGATATAACTCTCAATCTGGAAATCTCTCACTATGCAAAGATGAGGAACTCTTCTATCCATACCCATAGTTCTGAGGCATTGTCATCAATAGCACAAGCAAAACGTTACAGCACCTAGTTCACACATTATATATCAATTACGTTACTGGTAAAGAAGTCAAATACAGAGAATCCCAGACCAACGACATTAATAAAAGCAACTAAAACAGAGCTTTAAGAGATCATTACTTTTGAAATTAAATAAACTCTCTGCCAACAATGCAGCTGAAAGCCCTTTTCTGCCTGTATTTATAGTAAAAAGCAAAACAAGAAAACAAACAAAAAAAAACTTAAAAAGCAAAAGGACAATTTACACAAAAACTGCTTAGTGAGGAAAAAAATTAACATGAATAGACCATGAATCCAAGCCTTTCTGCTCTCATAGGAGTCTCTTAATCATTAAACTAACCGGTCTGCTCCCCTCCTTTTGGTGACTTAATCTTTAACTCTTATGCACAGCTTCAGTTTTGGGAATCAGAAATTCCCTTTCAAATATGTACAAATAGCCTATAGGCCACTAATCAAACATGGTTTGGGAACTGGGAAAGGGTAGGATTGGGAAAGGGTATTTGAACCTCTTCGAGCAGAGTTTCCACTTAACAGGCAAGCACTCCGACTGCCAAGATATGCTAAGACAAAGGCTGTATCACCACTAGTGTTTTAAAGACACAGTTCATTCTTCAGAAAATGTACTGGCAATCACTAGGTACTGTCTTAAATATCCGAAGACTCGTTCTGAGGACAATGAGGAGAAACATCTTGCCTCTGACAAGGGAAATCTAAGGCCTAGCTGCTCAGCCTTGCCAATACTGAGGCAATACTCAGCAGCAAACATGAGGTGGCCAAGAAATTTTAATGTCAAAGATTAGTTACCCCAAAGACTTGAAATCTCCAGGATTAAGCAACAGCTGAATGAATGTATTAAACCTGTTGCTGCTTTAGACATTTTTGTCCAAATCCTTCTGCAAATCTGGACATGGAATTTCACAGAGTACAAACACCTCAGAAAGCGTTTGCTCTGAAGCCAATAACTGAAAGAGTCCACAAGAGATGCCTTTGGGGCCCTTCAAGCACCAAAGGTGACTATAATGGAACTCACTTCTCCCTGTTGCCAAACATTTGGCCCTAAAGATTCAAAGGGAAGGAGCGACTCAGATTCCGAGATGTATCTGGATCTTCCTCAGTACTTCAAACCTCATCCAAATCTGTATGGATAGGAAGTTACTGTCTGCAGTAACGAAGGGTCCTCTATGGAGTCACAGTAGTGACAACTGTTATGAAGCACCTAAGAGACTATACCATAAACTGAATCCCTCCACCTGCCCCCTTCAAAAATAAGAGAGTGTAAGCTATTGGTAAGAGAGTGTAAGCTATTAAAATCCTGGAATAAAGTACTGCAAATGAGTCCTCTAAGCACTGCCAGCAGTGATTTTGTACAAACACTCCATTTCCTCCCCCATAACATCACTTAAGTGAAACATGTCTGTCTTCTTGGGGCGAACTTATAGAAATGCTCAGAAATTTATCATCAGTTAGTGAAGAAACAAAGTTTTCTGGTTCTTAGTCTGTATCATCTTCTGAAGGACAAAGGAAGACTCAAGTATTCAGTGAACCTTGACAAAGCATGCTGTTGATTATTTAGAACATGTTTTTATGTGTCCTCCTTACTTTTCTATTGCACCAGAAGCTATTTTCTGTGGCATACATCTTGACCAGTTTGCCTAGATCTTTATAGGTACACTGAAAGTCTAAGCTAATGATCAATGTCCTGACTAATTACAAAATGCAAACAACTCAAACATAGGCATTATTTTAAAAAGCGTATGTGTGGGGAATATCACCTATAACATCACTTCTTCAATCTTATTCTTGAAAGCTTGTCTCTGTTGAACTGAGATTGGACCAACCATGCAAAATTTCAAGTAAAAGCTCAATTTGTGCTAAGTCGTGAGAAGAGATGACTGTCATGAAGGGAAGCATTAGACAAACCAATCTGTTTCATTCATATTCTCCACTTACAGCATATAAGATTGGTTGCTTGCAAAAGATTTAAAACTAGCAACAATAAGAATTTACACATTCATTTTTAATAGTTTCCTTTTTCTGACATAGCAGATATAGGAATCTACCCCAACACACTGCATGTTCAGATCATACTTTCATTATTTGTCTGAATAAAGAAATATAGCATGCTTTCGCACTTTATAAATGTGGAGATAACACAGAAGAAGGAGGGGGCTACATGTATGCTGGAGGACAGGAATAAATTCAAAATTATTTTAACATTTTAAACAAAAAGGTCATGAAAACAGAATAATATTCAACAGCGTCAAGTAAAAGGCAATACACTTAGGAAAACATAATTGGCTGCACAAACATAGGATGGGGAACAAACTTCAGCAGCATACCTTCAAGGAAAAGGATGGCAAGTCAGCAAAACTCTACCACATCATGCCATTATGAAAACAGAGATACCATGCTGGAATGTATGAATAACAGCATACCTAGCAGGATACATGAAATAATCCTTATGCTCTTATCAGCATGTTAATGCCCCAGTTGGAAAACTTCTTCCTGTTTTGGCAGTGCACTTCCAGAAAGACATGGAGTAAGTGGAGAGATGTCAAAACAATCCGGGAATAATGACCTCATCTATTAAATAGGACCCACAGGGAAAAATGAAAGAATTGGGTTTTTTTAGTCTAAGAGAAAAGAGCAAGGAAACATGTTGTAACAATTCAGATTTTTAAAAGGTTGCAGTTAAGAGAATAGCCTGTTCTCCATGTCTGTTGATAAGTAATGGGGTAATACTGCAGCAAGACATATACAAGTTGGATACCAGGGGGGGTCCTTCCAGTGTTAAGGATACTGAAGCACTGGAACAATTGCTGAAGGGGAAGCTATGGAGTCCCTGTCACAAAAGTCCTTAAGAACATGTTATATAAGCACATCAGGAACAAGGTAGGCAAAATTGCATTTGCCTCTGTCAGGTAGAAAAACAGATTAGAGAGGTAGCTGCTAAAGGCCCCTACAGACTTTTTTTTTTTTTTTTTAATGAATCTAAATAGCTGCTCAGAAACACAGTCAAGAAATAAATTACAGAGAAATTATTCCACTTACCAAGTATCAACTCCTTTTAATATACCAGCAGTCTCAAGTCCACTTATTCTTACCTCTTGGCTTCCTCCAGATGACAAAGATATTCATAAGCCACATTCTGGCGCCGTCTTTCATCCATCTCCTCTGCTGTTAACCTCTCATTATCCAGGACAGCTGCAAACAGTCAAACAGATTCTCAGGTTCTTGAGGATTGAATGCAACTGAATGGACAAACCAAAAATCAGATCCAACCTTTGCCACAGGAGCTCACTTTTATTTGATTCAGAAAATGAAGAACCAAATAGATCTGTTCTTTACAAACAGCAGAACAGAATGTAAAGCTGAAGTTATCCTATTTCCTTACCCTTCCTCCTTTGTCACATAAATTTGTCATTTTCCTTCTTTCTGATTTCTCCATTTGCTTCTGACCCAATTTTTTGCATCTTCCAATTTCCTATAAACAGTCCTTTATTTTCTTATTTTCTTCTAGCTTTGCCTTTCTCTTCCTAAAAAGTGCATCAGTGATCATGTCTCTCCATCTACCTTCTGATTTTGGTAATCAAAGATTAAAGAAGGACAACAATACATCATCACACCATAAAATCCCTTTTATATAGTTACACTCCATCTCTAAGAGAGATAGAAATGCTACTCATAATCCTCATCTGAAGAGAAACTGTTCAGACCCACAACTTGCGCATCATCTTTGGATCAACCTGAGGACCTATAGAGGGGTGTATGCCTAAATCTTTCAGACTATGTTCAAAGCCTCAGTGATGCAGCCTGTCCTTTCCACTCTTACAGCTAAATATCTCATCCATGCTCTTATGGAAAAAAAATGCACATTCTTCAGGTTTCAAGGAGTCGTTTGACAAATAGGAAATGTCTCATACCATTATTAATCAAAGGTTAGCTTACACCTAAAATGCCTTCATCAAATAAGTATAATGACAAGGTATTAACTGCAGTATTGGGTTTCAAACAAGATTTTGCTTCAAAATGCCATGGGTCTCCTAGTTCAGAGTATCTCAGAAGCATCTTATTACTTCAACATTTCCCAAAGTTACCGGGAAGTTCAGCTCCCAAAGGAGCTGAAAGCTGTGACAAAGCACATGGCAACGCCTACCAGCAGGGAAAATTCCTCTCTCCTCCTGACTCTCCCGCAATACTTCCCTCTCACTTCAGATGAACAGCGGGGAGCACCCAGCGTTTCCTGCCCGCCGCTGGCCGCCAGCGCCACGGGCGTGGCCGCCGCCACACGGCCCCGCCGCCACCGCCGCTGCGCCGAGGAAACACATCACCACCGCGCTGCAGCTCCTCCATCCTTGCTTATTTTTGACGTGACATCATAGCACAGACTCAAATGTGTATCACAAACCTCAAATGCGAGCTTAAGCTAAAGCCTCGCTCACCAAAGTGTATTTCCTAGGGGGTGAATCTGTCCAATCGCCCACAGGTCTGAACGTGTTTCACCCGGGTAACGCAGATGCCTTTGCCGAAACGCACAGCAAGGGCGGAGGAAGGGCTGCCACCGCG
>NW_020450998.1:342002-348237 GCF_003343035.1 Apteryx rowi | reverse complement strand
GCCACCTGCCCCCCCCCGGCGCCACCCGCGGTTCCGTGTCTGTCCCACACGTGGGACCCTGCGTTTCCTGTCAGCACCGCCCGTAACGCCCAAGCAAGCTCTGACACAGGCTGCAGCCCAGGTCAGCCCAGCCACGACCCTACATCTACCCTGCCCACCGCCTCCGTCCCCCTGGCGCGCGGCTCCCGGGGGGAGGCAGCCAGGCCGGGCCCTTACAGGCGCCCCGCGGTGCCAGGCTTGTACACCCAGCCCAGCCGGACACGGTCGTGCCCTTCCTCTCCACCGCCGGCCTAGCTATGCTGACCACACCGCTGTCACTCACCCGAAATGCCAGCCGCGGTTCGAGGCAGGCTGCTCCAGAACATCAGCGCGCGACAGCGGCAACGTTCAGCAGCACGGAGCCAGCCGTGCCCCGACAGCCCCTTTCCCTCCATGCGTGTTAGACTCAGCTATTACTGTTCTTACAGTACTTGTTCAAGAGTCAGACTATAGAAGATGCCACTAGATGTCCATTTTGATTTTTCCCATGAATTTTGCTGCGAGGGCATAAGCTTAATAATTAAGCAAAAATTAAGTAATTAAGTATGCCAATAGCATCCTGGGCTGTATTAGGAAGAGCACTCTTAATTCCTCTCTTTTTTTTTTCTTGGTTGTAATTGTTCTTGCATGTATTAGCTAGAATGCATATGCATCAGCACTGGTGCCTCATAGTGCTTGGTACTGTAGAAAAGCAAAAAAGGAGACAGTTCTTATGTTAGAAAGTTTGTGCTCTGTGTTAGAAAAAGTGTGCTCCAGTATGCTGATATAAATGGAACTGTTAATTGTAATTGGATTTTGGAGACTCATGGGAGGACTTCTTCATGCAAGATCATTCCTACTAATTTTGAATCAGCTTTAAAATGGAATATATGCCACAGTAAAGTCAGTAAAGGAAAGAAGGGAGACAGCTGTGAATAGGATCTGTGGGGGAAGAAGGGGGAGACTGAATGGCAAAGAACCATTTGCCAGTTCCTCTTGCTGCCAAGAGCCACTTTGCAGTGTGAGGGAGGTAAAGAAGCAGGAGGAAGCACCCCCTCTCTGGCTAAGCCAGATCCAATCTGTTGGTTGCCCATGGACCTGCTGAAGTACATGACTGATAAACAGCTCACAGAGATGGAGAAGGATATCACAATATTAAGTAATTTGTCCATAAACAACAGATGAAAATCAATGTTAATGCAACATAGTGAACACTGGAAAAACAATACTAACTGTACATGTACAACGACGGGTTCTAATTTACCCATTACATCTCAGGCAGGAGATCCTGGAGCTGAAAACTTCAGCTCAGTGCTTAGGAATGGTCCAAAGCCAAAGGTAATTTTGGAAACTATTAATAGTAGTATCTTGCAGCTAAGACGGTCTAAGGATATTCATGAGGTGAAATGACTTGCCTGACCAGTTATATCAGTTGGTCTCATAAAAGACAGTCATTTTCCCCGCAAGCCTTACTCCATAGTATTAGGAAAGAAAAGCAGTAGTACAAAGTAGGAAACTTCATTAAGCCAGTGCATCCTGAATTCTGATTGAGATACTTATCTTCAATAGAGATGTGCCCACAACTTGAATTATACCTCACTTTTGGTCATCCCTTCTTAAGAAAGGATATAATCAAACAAAAATAGGTACAGAGAAAGGCAGCAATGATGATCAGAGCTACAGAAGTGCTTTAAAGTCTTTAAATGTTTTTAAATGCCTTTTTACAAAGCATAACACTAAAGTATAGAAATAGATATGACATTATTTTGAAGACCAGAAGAATATACACACTCAAAAAGGAGTTAGATAAATTCACAGAAGTTCATCAAAGGCTGCTAAACAAATTGGTCTAGGTGAAAACTCAGGAAGATCATACATCACTGGATGTCAGCATAAGAATGGATCTCTTTCCATGCACGCCTTATTTGTACTCTCTGTCAGTATTCTCAACAGATCAATATCAGACACAGGGCCCTGGACTAAAGAGGTCTGTGATTTGATTCAGTGAGGCTGGGGGTTTTTTTGGTTTTTTTTTTATGAAGAAGCATGCAGGTAGTGATCCTGAGGAAAACCCAAATTCTCCCATTAAGTAATGTTGAAAGAGACAATAATGAATGTAAGTAATGGCTTATAATGATAGTAATAAGTGATGCCAACAATTTTGTAAGACCATAACATCCCTCAGCTCTTAGTCAAAATGTTTGATAACAGTTATAATTCTAATTATTAATATGTATTTACATTACTTCATATGTGGCCACTCTGCAGTTATACAATGAGAAGACATTTTAAACAATGTTTATATATAGACTGTGGAGTGCAGAACTGGTTTTGTTCCCCTAAAATCCCAGAATAATTTTTGCACAGCCCCATAATCCCAGTGAAAAAAAAATCATAAACTTGGTCTTTTCTATAGGACCCATTCTGATAAGAATAAAACATGATTATCACACATTTGCAGTTTCAAAGTTTCTGGCTGAACCTCTTTAAGGTCCCTGTAATGGCCTCACCGATCATTGTCTCTAAGATTTCTGGTCTTTGTTACCGTCTCTACCAACTGCTGTTTGTTAGGGTTTGCGTATCTGTGTATTTAGTTTATTACCTCTCCTGTTTCTTGTCTTTTTTTTCCCATGTTGAATAGCCACTAGACAGATAGTCTAACACAAAGCACTACAGAGGTACTTATTTTTCTCCAGTTTCACAGTTTTAGTTAGCAATTCTGTACAAAATTTAAGTATTCTTTATTTGGCCTTAACTGCCTAATCACCAGGCTTCCTTGAGGAAACAAGAGCTGCAGAACTCAATCCTTTATTTAAACCACTATTTGTTCCTTTGCAAGTATTTATTGGCCACTTTCTTTATCAAGAAAGATTATTTCTGTGAATGGTGCTGGGGAAAAAAAAAAAAAGATTACACTCTGAAGCTGCCATTCTGCAGTCACTTCAAAATAGCCTAGCTGCAGGCTGCTGCTGAAAGAGAGGGAATCTCTCATCTCTTCTATCCTCCTCCAAACATTATAGTATATACAACTATCCTGCTTGTCTTTCCAAAAAATCACATGGTCTCTCAGGCCAAAAAAGATAGGGAAATAATAACATATTCAAATAACCTTCCACTGAATAATTTTTCATATGCGTCCTCATTTCTGCCAAAGCAAAAGCTGAAGATGTAGTAGGATCTGCTCTAGGTCCCGTTCAGCACTAAGAATTCCAAGCTATCACTTATTCTATGACACACACAAAACCCTCAGAAAGCTGAGATAACAGATGTCTATTGCCGCTCTACACTTAACATCCTTCATTCTAATGACTTATCTCATCTGTAACAGTCATTCCTTAACACTGTTCTTTGCACTTCAAGTATTCATAGACAATTGAGACCTTTAGATCTCATTTATCCAAGATAGGTTTATTTATGTCTGTAACAAGGTTTAGATCCCTATTCATTTTTGTTGTCTTCTCTAATTACCCAGTTTAGCTACATGTTCTGTGTTAATGGGCCCAGACTGGCCTATAGGAATCCAGACACAGTTGCCTCCATTGATAATATTTCTGTGACTCCTACCCCTCATATATTTGATGATACTGTTTGGTATTTGGTCACCTTAGGCCGTGGCTTGCCAAAAGTGAAAGTCAGCTTTGTGTCTCCCAGCACCAGATCAGAAACATAGTGGCCAAATGAGACAACTTACTGACCTGGTCTAAAAATGCAGTGCTGTTTCAAAACCACGCTCTCTCAGCCCTGGCCCTCCCATCCTTGGGGCAGGGAACTTCGCAAGAGGCTCTGGGAAAGCTGCAGAGGAAGTGGCTGCACACTTGGGGGAAGGGAACATGGCCAGCCCCACACCACTTGCTCCTGCAGTGCCACACCAGCCAGGCAAGGCAGGGCAGTCTGGCTCACGATATGGGATCTCCTGCATCCCTTTGCTTCCAGACTTGCTTTTGCATCCTGACCTCACTTCACATGGCCCAGAAGCTACCTGGGACACAGCCCTGCATGCACACTCTGCAGGACTCCCCAGGGAAGCCTGGAAGCAACATGACAGAAAAGCACAGAGCCCAAGCACTGCCCACAGTCATGGCACAGAGCTAGGATGCAGCCAGAGGCTGCTGGGATGGCAGAGGAGCCCTTACTCTTCGGAGGCAAGTGAGCCATCCCACACTCTGAGCTCCTATCAAAAAACACTCTCCTTTCTCCCTGTAGCAGTGCAAGATAGGCAAGCTTTGTACTGGAAAAAGACTTCCTGAATTGGAAAGCTGTGCACTTACCCCCAAGCACCAGGTACACTTTCTTTCTCTTGAAGTGTCTGTAATGTCCAAAGAAGCCTCAAGGTTACATGAAAAAACAATCCCCATTGGACAATTCTCAGGATACATTTGTCTGTGTGTGGTACAGATTCCATGTCTTTTTATCTGCTTTGTAATGCTGCTTTGCTTCCTCTGTATTTGTTCTCATGTAGGACTACCTATAAAGACACTTGGATTAAAATCTTGAGCAGACCACAATATTTAGCTGCAAATAAATGAGTGGGAGTGGGCTGCAGATTTACAGATTGTAAAGAAAAAGAGACAATGAGGCATCCAGTCTGACCTGTTCTGCAACACTAGCCACAGTACCTTACCAAACACTGTACATCAAACCCGTAACTTTTGGCATCCAAAAGGACTCCAATGATAAAAAGGCCTCTGTATCTCTATTTAAATTGCTTTAATGGTTACTTATAACCTTATCTCTACTACGATTCATTTCCAACAATTCACTAGCTTCATGGCACAAATGTTAGCAGCTTTTTTACACCTTTGCCATAGGAAAGTTCATTCTGCTCTGATAAATTTTATACCCAATTTACTCCTCCCCTGTCTCATAAACGACTCTTATGAGATTATCACTTTCTGTGGAGGAACGCTACTGTAAGCTTAGTTTCTGTCTGTAGAAGACTGCTACGCTTAGATTCAGGATTTCTGTAACAGATTACATATGTAATACCTATTTCCATAAATAAAATATAAGCATTGTGTTAATAGTACTGTACAAACACACTACTAGATGATGTATTTAATATTTACAAACAAACCATTTGGGGGTAAATTAGTGAGTCATCATGCCCTCTATGAATTAAACTATCTATAAACTATGCACAGCATGCTTAGCTTCACAATCTTTGAAAACTATTTAAATTCAGCATTGATCAAATCCCCCGTTAGTGCAGAAGTTTTGGCCAGCAGCATGGGATTGAACCAAAGCCTGTTATACATGAAGGAAAGACTGCCACCAATTGCAAGACTGATGTTGACAATGCTAAACCTCAGATACAGCTTCCTAAGGGCAGGAGCACCAGGTAGTTTTACCGGCCCAATTGTATACTGTGTTACTTATGTCAATGATAAAAAACAAATACCTAGCCAAATTCACCTTTGGTCAGACAATGGAGGGTTTGTCAATGTAACAAAGAGTTATTTTCTTATATTGATACGTGAGAAACTGATACTATTGGTGGCTCCTAAATTATGCCTAAAGATAGGTATAGGAATGTATATGCATACATGTCAGAGAGACAGTATTAAAAGAGAAAATCCTACTCTTTAAATGATGGGGTTATGCACTAGGAATTTATTCTTCCCACAAGAAGCTTTGCTACCTACATTTCAGACCTTATAATGACAAATAAATGAACCAATTACATGTTAAAAAAGGGAGAGTTAACAGACACCAGTTCCAAGCGATAAAAAAACTATACTTAATACTGATTTTCCCTAGATGAGGAAGTAATGAGAAAAACTGCACAAAAAGACACAGCCAAAAGTAGGAAAATGAAAAAAAAATCGTTAAAGAAGAGTTTATTAGACAACTCCACAATTCTGAAAGAGGGCAGTTTCAGTTAAAAGATTACCTGGCTTAAGAGACAAAGTGAAGGAAAGCAATATATAATAAATAAAGGGGAAAGAGATAACTATGAATGTAAAACTGCTATTGATAAAGAAAACACTGATAAAAAAAGTGAGGAACTGATAAAAAAAACTGATAAGGAATACTAAAAATAAAGACAAGAATCAGGAGAACTGAGGGTTTTTTTCTATCTTAGAAGAGACCTTCCGGGTCAGCCCTTGCCATCACAGGCAGCCGCGTTACTCAGCCGTCCTCCCACGGAGCCAACCACCAAAGCGGCGCGGCGCGGCGCGGCGCGGTCCGGCCCGGCCCGGCGCTCCGCCGGTGCCCG
>NW_020450998.1:290449-341555 GCF_003343035.1 Apteryx rowi | reverse complement strand
AGCCTACCCCTCCCCACCCGCTCTTTTCTCCCGCAGGTGTCCCAGGAACTGCCGTTCCTCCACCCCAGCGAGACCAGCGTCCTGAACCGGCTCTGCCGCCTCGGCACCGACTACATCCGCTTCGCCGAGTTCGTGGAGCAGTACACGGGGCACGTGCAGCAGCAGGTGGGGCCCGGCGCGGGGCCGGGGCTGCGGGAAGAACTGCGGTGGAGGGAAGCTGCGGCGAATCCGCCCGAACTGCCCTGGGGGCGCCGGTGTCCTGCAGCACGGATCTGTGCTAGCACAAGTAAATGCACTGCCCAGACCAGAGCTCCAGAAAATGCTGCGTGATTCTGGCAATGGAGGGTCCAGGGCAGTGAATATTAAAAGATGGACCAAGTTATGCTAAACTCATTTTTGGGAATGCGAGTTGTAGTAATTTGTGATTGCTGCAGAGTGGCCAGGGTTTGTGAACCGTACGGGAAGTTCAACCCTTGAGCGCTGTGAGCCTTTGTCATGATCTGCGAAGACCTTTGAGGCCCAAGAAGCATGCATAATCACAAAGAAACACCAGTGGCTACTTGTACTTGGATAGCTATTCCTAGCCCTTGCATGTGTCCACAGAAGGGCTAAATACAGCTTTGCTCAAGCAGCTCCCGTGTGAACCAACAGTTGGTTTTTTCTGGGTGCTTTCCAGTGGGTTAGCGTGCATTTCAGGATGTTTGGACCATTGACTGCTGGTGTACTGCTCTGCTCAGAGGCTCCATTACTCCTTAGATCTATACTCAGGAGCTGATGTAGATTTTATTGTTTGGTTTCAGGACCATCATCCATCTCAGCAAAACCAAGGTGGATTACATGGGATTTATTTGCGAGCCTTCTGCACAGGTCTTGATTCAGTTCTGCAGCCATATCGACAGGCACTACTTGATCTTGAGCAAGAGGTAAAGAGAGACTTGGAAGAAGAGGCTCTTCTGCTGCTAGCAGACCGTGGAAACTTGTAATTTCTGCAGTTAAAAAGTGGTGGTGCCTAAAGAAGTGACAGGATATTTTTCTTTCCTCTTCAGGGACATCTTCCAAATTATTCCTGTGAGGGATCATTGTAAATGACCTTTCATTCTAAGTAATAAGTTCCCTCTGTATTCAATCCAGTGGGTGTCCCATCTGCCTCAGAACCCAGTGTTATCTCAGGCTATTGTGACTTTTCTTTTCAGCTGTGAAGATTCTGAATTAAACACCTGGTGGATTAGCAGCTGTTGCATCTCGGGTACTGTCACTGTCCAATAGTTTCATCGTAAGCTATAGGCTAAAATGAGACATGACCCAAAAATCTGAGAAAAGCTGTGATAACTAAAGGTAGAGGGCATAGAGCCAAACCTGCTTTTTTACTTACCTGTATCCTTATGTTAATTTTTATTAATTGTTTTGTTGTTGTTACAGTTTCTGGCTGACCCTCATCTTTCCATCTCACATGTCAATTATTCATTGGATCAGGTATGTCATGGTGGTTAACAGGTAGTGTTCTTTGGTTGCTTTTATTCTCTGATCCATAAATTGCTCTTTGAATCTCTTGAGAAAATGGATGGGATAAGGAAGGGTCAATCTGCCTTTTTTTGTTTTGTTTTGAACTCCTCTGAAACTGTAGTCCCTTGACCATGCTCAGAGGATAGCTTGCGCTTTGACAGAAAGCTTGGGTCCTCCACCTTTTACTCTTGCACGTTCCTCACTACTTCTGTTTTGCCTGAACTGCTATTAGAATATAGTAACTTCATGCATCTTGGTCCAGTGGAGGGAGGACATTCTTTCCAGAGATCTCCAAGTCACTGAACAAGAATAGTTTCTGTTTGTGGGGAAAGTGAGATGAGATGATGGTTTGATTAAACTATTGTACTCAGCTGCTGTCTACATTGACCCAAGCACAGTTTATATCTTCCCTTGCGTAGCAACCTAATTCAACATTTTGCTCCTTATTCTGCAGTTCCAGTTACTCTTCCCCTCTGTGATGGTTGTGGTGGAACAGATCAAGACTCAGAAGGTACAGTGAAATTACAGCTAGTTTCTCTTAACAACATTCCTCTATAGCTGATTAAATATTCTCTGCCCTCACCCCAGAACTGAATGTTAGGAAAGAATCTGGCTTTGATAATGTGTCCTATTCCTAGTACTACTATAAGTATTGAATAACTTTATTTCACAAATCCATTTACACTGAATTTGACTTCCTGTTCTTTTTCATTATTAATATGATCTTTGATGATTTGCCTTTTATAATTGCAATACATTTCATTAATTACCACATGCTGCTGATTGGAATTTATTCTTTTTTGACTCTTATTTCTCCCATCCTCCCTTGAAAGAAAAAGGCAGAAGCTAATGTTTTCAGAATCCAGAGATATTTCCTATTTGCTAAGAGAGATTTTTGAGAGAAGCTGGGGTGTAGAACTGCACATAGGCATTTTTCTTCACTACACAGAGTATGTTTCATCTCCCTTTCTGTGGGCATTGTACAGCTTGCAAGGGCATTTCTTATTAGCTGAACATGTAGTGTTTCAGTGTCTGAAAAAATCAGTACCGGTCCAAATGACAGACCTAGTCTGACCACTTTTTTTTTTTCTGCAGATTCATGGATGTCAGATACTGGAGACTGTCCACAAGCACAGCTGTGGGGGGTTGCCTCCTGTTCGCAGTGCTCTTGAAAAGTATGTAGATGCAGTAATAATATTATTTCATTCTTATGTAGCAACTAGAGTTAGTGTCAGTGTGTTATCTTACTTATGAAAGCAGGTAATGTCTTTGAATAGGAGTGTCATGCAGGGCAAACTGTACTCATTGTTTATCTATAGAGGTTTACAGCAGCAATTTAGGCTTTCTCCATACTTTGGACTGCAAAGGTCTTACTAGACTTTTGAGGCATCTCTTAGGGCTGAGTAAAGTTCAGACTCTATGGTTTCTCTTCTTGTTGAGGTCCACCTGGCAGTTCTGGATATGTCAGGCCTACTAGGGTTTCTTGATCCCTCAGAAAGATAAATTTGATTGGGTGAATGTTACTAGGTTTGTATGTCCTTGGGGAGAAAGTCAGACCACTGGATTTTAAAAGATAATTTATGGTCATGCTGAAATGGTGATTAAGTAGAAAGAGCAGGACTGGGAAGCCACTGCAAATGTATATTTCTGGTATGCTAGCAGATCTCCCTAGAGAAGCCACATATTCATGATTATGTTAGCTCAGTCTTGCAAGTGATTCGTGTGCTTTTTCTCTGTAAGCAAATTCCGTGTTAGCCATTTAGCATTCACTGCACTGGCTGGTTGACTTACTGAACTTTCCAGAATGATATATGTTGAGGTTACTATGTGCAGATGCCCCACTGTCTGTTTCTCTTGACCTCAGGATTCTGGCTGTGTGTCATGGAGTCATGTATAAGCAGCTCTCTGCCTGGATGCTGCATGGATTGCTACTAGATCAACATGAAGAGTTCTTTATCAAACAGGGCCCATCCTCTGGGAATGTTCCTGGCCAGCCTGAAGAAGATGATGACGACCTAGGAATTGGGGGACTAACGGGAAAACAGCTACGAGAGCTGCAGGACCTGGTAAGACTGCAAGTCATCGCTTGGTATCCTCTGGTCCTTAGAGAACTAAAGAAGAAATACTTTGTCTTCTGCTTCAGAGAAAGCTATGCTAGACTGGACATCACTGAGCCCTGGTAGGATGGCACATCAACGGAAAATTGCAATAGGTTGAAGCTGGGCATAAAGAACAAAGCCATAGAGGTGGGCACAGCTGGATAATTTTGGGGCAGAAAGGCCTACTGATAGAATCTGTTTAGATGCTGATGTCAGGTAGTACCAATTGAGCAGCTTCAGGTTTTGAAGTGCTACACTCACCCTGCTCTTGACTGTCTTCCAACTCCTAACAGTCACCACTGCAATCTGCTCAACGTGGACATTCATGGTAGCATCAGCAGTTGCAGGGGAAGGGGTGTGGGGAGCTTGGGTGTTGACTTGATTTGCACTTCCTCCAATGGTAGTTGGACTGGTTACCTTTCTTGCACAACCCTTGGTGCAGATTAGAATGCAGATATTACTAACAGGGTAATACTGCTGACTTTCTCATTGGGGAAAAATGTCTTATGGGAGAGTCAGGAGACTGCTAAGAACAGGGTGTGAAGTTAAGCAAGGGAGCAACATGCCAGTATATTGGCTAAATGCATTAATTCTTCATGTAGATGATATACCATTAGAGTGCCTTTGTGCAAAGCAGCTTTCTCTGTGGAGTACACTTTCACATTTTGTGCATCTGAAGAGTGTTCATCTCAGGGACTAGTGAGGAGCAACTGCAACACTGTTAAGTTCACACTGTAGCTGACTATGAGAAAACACTTCCTGTGCATTCATGGTGTTAGTGTGCTGTATGTAACTCCAGCTGTGCATGCACAGAAGATTCACACCTGAAAGACCCCATGTTGCACACCAAGTGCCCTGTATAAACAGGCTGTGCTGAGGATAGATTACACGTGGACAAAAACACAGAAAACCTTCTAAAGGCAGTTAAGGGAAAAATAAACTTATTTCAATATACTGGATGTAGGCAGTCTGTGAAAACTGGTAGGTCTTCTAGATCCCTGGTGGAAAATGTAGGCATTAAGAAGATGAGGACACTGAGAAAGCCTAATTAAATCTATTCTTCAATTATATTGACTAACAATGCTGGCAATAGTTTTGTCAGATAGTAAAATAAGAATTCCTCAGCTTGATGTGTCAGAAGAGTTGGTAGAATAAACCGATAAAGAAAATACTTGGGTATTTCATCACCTAAAAGTGCCAGAGGTATCTTAAGAAAAGAATTACCAAGTTGCTAACATCAATGTACAAACTCATACTGAACTCTAGTATTAAAATGAATTCTGCAGATAACATTCTCAAAAATTTGGTAGCATGGTGTTTTTGGATAATGGACCAATGAACCTTGAAAACAGGATGAAATCATCAGAATTGCCTTTCTGAAAGAAAATCTTGCCTCTCTACTTGGAGTTTTCTGTATTAATACATCAAGAAAAAAGTTAATAACTTACTGTATTTTTGGAAAACCTTTCACAGGAATTAACCAAGGAAAAGAGATATTTCCTAATTCATGTCAGCAAGCCTTCAGATCTTTAAACTAGTTGCTCGCTAGTAGAGGTGTTTACATCTGGCCTGTACCACAAGCAGTGCTAAAACATGTACAATGAGGGTGCGGGACAATTATTTTTGGTACTGCTAACAAACATTGTTATGGCAGCAAAAACTAATGTGATGTAGTTGCAACAAAAAAATTCTTTTGCTGGTATGATATTTTCCTTTGGGAGAGCTAATTTGCCACTATTCCACAAAGGCTTAGCTTCTCTCTCTTTTCCCTCCACCCCCTTCCTGATGAAAGCAACATCATCTTTAGGGAGATTTGCTAGCATGCCAGAACTGTAAATAAATTTRCAGGCTTACTGAAATGATGCAAATCAGGTTTGCTTCCTCTCCACTTACTTTTAATATTGCATTTTGATTTTTTTTTTTTTCCTTGTTATACCTTTCTTGTCTGGTTTTCTTAACTTTTTTTTATCTTGTGTTGTCTTTCTTTTCCATGGGCTCTCTGACAGCGCTTGATTGAGGAGGAGAACATGTTAGCTCCATCTCTAAAACAGTTTTCTTTGCGAGTGGAAATGCTGCCATCATACATTCCTGTGCGGGTTGCTGAGAAAATCCTCTTTGTGGGAGAATCTGTACAGATGTTTGAGAATCAAAATGTTAACCTGACCAGGAAAGGTAAGAAACATCTTTCTTGTGGCCTCTGCTCAGTTATGAGTGACTGACAAGTATCTTCCAAAATGCTGCATTATGAATTCTTCAACAGTCACTGACAGCCAGCTGATGTTCTTCAGAACTATAGATGACTGTGCCAGCTCAGACCAATGGTCCCAGTATTCTGTTTCTGACTAATTCCTAGGGAAGAGTGTTAGAGCAGGATGAATAAATAACACTTTCCAAATACAGCCTCCAAGTTTCCAGCAACAAGTCACAATGTGATTTACTTTGGATAAGTAAAGCTATCATATAGGTCATGTTTTCTTTTCAGTTTGCATCCTTGTCCCTGAAGGGTGCAAATGGACACAGGGGCACATCTTGCTCTGAGTCTGTATTTTGAATAATGGTGTCATAGGATTAGAATGCATACACGAACAGGAGAGATTCAGTGCAAGGCAGTCCCAAAGATGGCTGTGAATGATAAATGATCAAGATGGAGCCTTGAAGACAGCAAAGCAAAGGTAATTCTGGTTGATGGTGCTGAGTGCCTGTAGATAGTTTTGGAAGTATATACCTAAACCAATTGGGTAAGACTGCAGTAGAGTCTCTGTCTTGAGCTTGTCAATATGAAAACCACTCAAATGATTCACATGATGTTGCACAGAACAAAGGACCAATTAAACTGTACTGTTTTCTTGCCCTTGGAGAAAGGGGGAGAAGAAAAATCTGTCTTCTAGCTTAGTTTAAAAAACAAAAAAAAAAAAACAAAAAAACCCACTCAAGTCCAAGTAGTATGATAGATTTGAGGACAAAGGGAAAAAAAAACAACAAAAAAACCTCAAACCAAACCAACAACTAGTTAACTGGGCAGAAAAGTTGTGGGTTCAAAGATCGAGCACCACAGTGCTAATCCTAGGAAAAGGCTGTTATTGGTGATAACTTTTTTTTTCTGGTGATGCCTAATTGTTGTCCACTAATCCAATAGTGGCAAACAGCATACTAATACCAAGGCATTGTCATGTCAGGTGTCTGTACTGTCATGGTATTGTAATACTAATCTTGTACCTACCTTGAGGCTTCAAGTTCACATTTCTCTTGTCAGACCTAAGATGCTGCTGCCTGGACAGCCTGTCTGCCCCACTGTGCTGGAAGTGACCTGCACTTCTCCAAATGGTATTCCTTGTTATTGTCTCCAAATGCTTTTCTCCTTGCTGCATAGGCTCCATTCTAAAAAACCAGGAGGACACTTTTGCAGCAGAGCTACATCGACTCAAGCAACAACCACTCTTTAGTTTGGTGGACTTTGAATCTGTGGTCGACTGGATACGGAGCACTGTTGCTGAGGTAAGGATCTGAAGAAGGAAAACCATATAGACTGAGAAGCTTTTGAGTTTTGTAAATAGCCAGGAGAAGAGGGGTGCTCTTTAGAATCAATGTTTAAACAGGAGAGTGAAGGCTGCAAGCAGCGTTCATTTTGTTGTGGGGCTCAGAGCTTCATGTTACCTCAACTTCTAACATTGCAAGGACATTAATAAATACTGTCCATCCTCTATGGAAGAAAGAAGGGAATTAGTATGTGTTATTTCACTTGTAACTATTTCAGAACTTTTTATCATGCTTTTTACATCACAGACACCCTCTTACTAGACAAATTCTTTGCTTTGGCAAAGTCTTGTTTACTATTTGAAAAAAAAGTAATGACTGGCACTTGATGAAAGAGGTAGGGAAAGGTTACAGAAGTGAACAAAGCTAGGGGTGCAGTTGATTTCATAGGAATTTGGATATTTTTTTCTCAAGGGTCTTCATTGCTGATATAGTTCAAGAATGTTCTAACTAATGGCATGAGCTGCCTACACACAGGAGTTACTGTGTGCCTCTTGTGCTGTATATAGCACGTTCTATAGATTCTCTTCTATACATGTCGAGTATTTTAAGACAGCTACTGTTCTGATTGAATGGGTTTAATTAAGTCTGAGGAGAGATTTGTTTTGTTTGTTTTTTGTTTCCTCCCTAGCATCTTTGGAAGTTGATGGTAGAGGAATCTGATTTACTAGGACAACTGAAGGTAATGTAATTACTACCTTGTTTTCTCTAAAGAAGCTTAAAGTTTTGTTGTTGTTTTTTGGTAATGTCTCTTTTCCATTAAATGCTTCATTGTCTTAGGATCTGTATTTTCTTCTTTTAGGTAAAACTGTTTTCATTTTCCAGATCTCAGGAATGAGCGCAAAGTGGTAGAACTTGTCAGAGATGAAGTTAGAGGGGTGTGTGTGTGTGGCTTTGTGGTTTGTATCCTGAAGCAAGGCATCACAGACCTTTTGGGTGCAGGATGAAATTCAGAGCTTTCCAGATATGTTTTGATGTGGCAAAAGTTGTCCAAGCAGTAATAAAAATGGATGCTATAAACTAGGATGCACAGAGTTTCTGCTCAGTTTTTGACATGCTTACATACAAAAACTTATTTCCACAGATTATTAAGGATTTTTACCTTTTGGGAAGAGGGGAGCTGTTTCAGGCCTTCATTGACACTGCACAGCACATGTTAAAAACACCCCCTACGGCTGTAACTGAACATGGTGAGTGTTCCTCAGTCACTCACCAAATTGTCCTTACTCTGATATGGCAGGAAGATGGTTAACCATATTCAGTACAGAAGAGCTCCATCTTACGCTCTAGGTATCTATCTTCATTAATCTTGAAAGAGCAGCACACATGAATTAGAATCACTCACAGAGTGGGTTAAAACAACATCTTCCAGAAACTTTCAGATTTCAGGTTTTTCTCCATATTCAAGACAGGAATTAAATAAAAATGGTGGAAATGGTGTGTCAGTGTTATCTTGAATAGCCCAGTATAAATAAGTAGTGGGTGCAAAATTATCATTAGCTGCAGCAGCATCTTGAATATTCTGACATCTGTGCTCTCTCATTGTCAGATGTCAATGTTGCATTTCAGCAGTCTGCTCATAAGGTATTGTTAGATGATGACAATCTTCTCCCTCTGCTTCACCTGACTATTGAGTATCATGGAAAGGACCACAAAGGTATTTACTTGCATTTTTTATAGTGAGGTAAGAGGGGGGGAGATGATGGCCTTATTTTAAAGTCCTATTACTTCTCCTTTTCTAGAGTGAAGAAATATTAACTTGGTTCCCTTCATAGCCCTGTGCCTTGTTTGGCTCTTCTCATTCTGTTCTTTCCTCTTTTCTTCCTTGCCATGGTTGTCTTGACTGAGAGGAAGACTTAATTCAGCACCTTTAATTTTTTTTAAGATACTTCTCAGACTCGTGAAGGGCCTTCCCGGGAGTTATCTCCACGTGAAGCCCCTGCATCTGGATGGGCAGCTCTGGGCTTGTCTTACAAAGTTCAATGGCCACTGCACATTCTCTTTACTCCTGCTGTTTTGGAAAAGTAAGTATTAGGTAGGGTCACTGTCTGTCTGCCTGTATGCTCCCAGATCTCAGGCACTCATTGATCTTCCCCTCCCCCCCCCCTTTGAAGAGGAAGAGCTATAATACTTTAGCTTGCTCCCCAAACCATAAAATTATTCTTTCCCCTTACTGATATTGGGGGCACTTGTTGCTAGTGACAGTAAGGCCTATAAGATGCTGACAGATCTCCACTGTTTTATCAACAGTACTACTTGGACAAAACACTGTCAGCTCTTTCCTCCTTATAGTGAAATGACTTAATATTTTTTAGGTCAACTCCCACTAAAAGCAGAAATCAGTCACTCAGATGGGCTTTCACCTGACCTACCCTGCCTGTTGGCAAGCAGCCACCTCCTGTTTCTTTTTCTAGTCTCACATTGTTATAGGTTCTGTGGTACCTGTACCCAAGGAAGATTTGCATCCTAAATATTTTTTGACTGTAGGTACAATGTTGTGTTCAAGTATCTGCTGAGTGTGCGGCGGGTTCAAGCTGAGCTACAACACTGCTGGGCTCTCCAGATGCAGCGCAAGCACCTGAAATCTAACAGAACTGATGCTATCAAGTGGCGTCTGAGGGATCACATGGCTTTCCTTGTGGACAATCTTCAGTATTATTTGCAGGTCAGGATTATAGAGAAGGGTAAACTACATCAATTAATCAAGCTGGCAGAAATTCATGGCAGGAGCACTGAAGTCCTGTCCCTCAAGATTCAGATTCTTTATACCTTAGGGAAATTAGGATAGAGAACTCAGAACAAGTGTCTAGAACTTTCTGAGTTCCCAGACTCAGTGTTACAGTTTATAAAACTCTGCTGCTTCACAAGTCCAAAAGCTTTGAGTGCTGTTGGAAATGAAGGAGTTCTGGTGCTCTAGTGCTACTAAGCATTCATGAGAAGCCACAGTCATCCCTGAAGTAGCATCATTAGGATACCATCCTGTCTTCCTCCCCTGCCCCTTTAAGTGAGCTCCAATTTGAGTCTAGTAAAAAGTTATTTTCTAGGAAATGCAAGAAGCCATAATCTGACCATTTGATGTTAAAAACAGAATTTTCAAATGTAAACATGAGTTACTAGTAGCACGATTTTGTGAGAATTACAGATCAATTTGGTAATAGCCATAGCAGCTAAACTGAGGGGGCCTGGTTTTCTGGCTTTCTAGATTCTCTAGAGTAATCTGGCTGAGCTTTTGCACTGCAGCTTTGCCTGATACTCCAGATAGCATCTCCCAGTGTAAAATTCAGAGGTGAATACAATCAATCAAATACCTTTGTTTACATGTTAGCTATATACTTTCTTATTAGTTAATCTTAAAGGAAGTGACCACTTGCCTTTCTACTTAGGCGTCAAAAATTGTTTCTTTTCCCTGTATTACGTAGTGCTGTTGTATATAGTTTCCCATTCAGGAGGCAGAGAGAAAGTGATGCTCAACTTCTAAGATAGGAGTAGCAATAGGGAAGGTAAGTTTCTTACATGAAACTTCTAGCTGGTCTGAACTATTTCTGTCCCTCAAGAAGAACATACTAATAAGATTTATTTACATACTCCTCAGGTGGATGTACTGGAATCTCAGTTCTCACAGCTTCTGCAACAGATAAACTCCACCCGAGATTTTGAAAGTATACGTTTGGCTCATGATCATTTCTTAAGCAATCTGTTGGCTCAGTCTTTCATCCTCCTAAAACCTGTAAGTAGGTCTTGTTTTCACGCTTCCACAAATTTTCCAACTGCCGTGAGATTATACACAGCTTTGGAACAGATACAATAAACCATCTCTTCTGAAACAGATCAGTGATTATCTCCATCAGAGCATAGGCTATAATTCCAGGAATAAAACGGAGTATAAAGTAGAGCAGATCAGTTAATTTACCATTGGTAAGAGGGATGCTACATTCCTGGCAGTTTTTATATCAAATTTATTCTAGTCATTGATTATCTATCTGTGTTGTTAATTAGAAAACCTGTCACTATGTTTTTCTCCCAGACAAGTTATTAAAGAAGTACTAACTAGCATAGAGTTAGGAACTGTATTTCTGAGGGACTCATTCAGAAATGCATTAGTTTAGTAAAAATTCCCTCATTTATACTTTGAGGATAAGAATAGTTGAGATGATACTTCAGCGGTGCTTTGGTATTGTTGTTTTAGTCAAAAGTATGTTAAATGATTGCCATTATCTTTATCAAACGTGTAGCCTCAAAAAACATTTAGCAGGAAGGTTGGTATCAATGAAACAGTGACAGTGGGGTCTTGTCTGTTCCATTATTTTGCTCAGTCTATGAGGCTGTAGCATAAAGGTGGCAAAATACTAACTTTACAGTCTGGAACCTTCCAAGCATTCCAGTATTCGTGTCTGTGAGGTAGTTGGGCAGCTCTGTTAACACTCTTGAGTGCAAATTACCTTGACCAACTGATTCCCCAAAATCCCAAGTTTTGCGAACAGAGCAACTGAAACCTTGAACCTTATCTCTGCAACTGTGGCCTGCTGGGTGGATAGGAAAGCCAGTTCTCAACTTCTGTGCCTATGTTGACAGCTGGTCAGCTGATGCCAGTCAGTGTTTCAGATGAGTTTTTCCTGCTTTTCTGTGTGAGGGAGGCACACTGCAGGATCTGTCCGCTTAGCTGTTGATCCTTTTTAGTGAAACTTGCAGAATGTTCATCTCTTTAAAGCTTCTACTCCCCTTCAAAATAATATCCCCTAAAAGTTGGGGGCAGGGGGGTGCAGAATGCAGCATAGTCTTTTAAGTACTATCTTTTTAGAAAACCCTACCAAAAATGCTACAGATGCTTTAACATCTTCCTTACTAATTGTTGGAAAACATGACATCAGCAATATCTCGATTATGAATGCTGCAACTTCTCTGATACTAGAAAAGCTTTCTCTGTGTTTGATCTCTGTATTTGTTAACTACTATCTCTTTAAAAATTTTTTTTTAATGCAGGTTTTCCACTGCTTGAATGAAATTCTGGATCTCTGTCATAGCTTTTGTTCTCTGGTCAGTCAGAATCTGGGTCCATTAGATGAGCGTGGAGCCGCACAACTCAGTATTTTGGTCAAGGTGAATCTTTGTTTAAATGGACCTTTTCTTCCCCCATGCAAATAACTGCCTAAGCAGTCATCTTGGTTCTAACAGCTGCAGAGCAGGAGTGAGTTTAAACTGAGATGAGACCTTCCATATGAGTGCTTGCAATGATTTTAATTATTCTGCAGCTCCTGGGTAAAAATTCTACCTGCACAGAGGGGAAGAATGTAGTGAGATATGCAGAAATTACTCCATTGGAATAAGAAAGGTTGTAGAGGTGGATATCAGTTTGTGCTTCTAACTGTCCTTTCACATACCTAACATCAAATAATTATTGTGGCTGACAGCTTACCTTATAGTGGGTCACAGGCATCACTTCTCTTGCAGTGAGTCTCTTCTTTGGGCTGTTAAAGGATTGTTTAGGCAGGAACAGATGAAAGTTTTTCCTGAGAGTGCCTAGAGCTGACTTCCTCTACTTTGTAGGGATTCAGTCGCCAGTCATCACTTCTCTTCAAGATTCTCTCTAGTGTTCGCAACCATCAGATAAACTCTGACTTAGCTCAACTGCTGCTACGTTTGGATTATAACAAATACTACACCCAGGCTGGAGGAACCTTGGGCAGGTAGGAATATCTTCAGGGTTGCTTGTAGCAGTATCCTGAGGTACTTGAAACAGGAAATTATCAAAATGATCTGAAGTGATTTTATTGATTGTGTAAGCCAAAATTGTTTATTAGAAGCAAAATGCTAATACTATGGCAGAAGAGTAACAAAACCAGCATGATTTATTTTTCATTTTCATATACCTTCTCCCCTTCAAGTTTGCTTTGGCATCAAGTTGAGCTACCTGCTAGTTAATGTCAGCTGAAAAAGACGATGTGTTGGTAGAGAGAGTTCCTCTTAACATGTAGTTAATAGCGTATTCTTCTCTTGCAGTTTTGGAGTTTGAGTACTAAGGCCTTTTCTTCTGGTTGTGACTGACAGCGCTGCAGGTAGTAAAGACTGGTGCTCTGAGAGAGTTTGCACTCATGCGAGTTTTTCTTCATAGCTGGCTCTGCCTGATGAACCACTGTTTCAGAGAGAAATGTGAGACTGCCTAGTAATTTGTGGAAAGCTACTCCATTTACTCTGAGCAAATATGAACATGCTTTCTGCAGCACTGTATATACTTCTACCTACTTCTTGGGAGGCAGTCTATTCCTCTTCTGAAAGTGAAAAAATACAAGGATTATGATGTCTTGGCTCTTCACCTGGACTTATAACCCTTTGCAAGTTGGAATATGGAATAAATGGTCTATTATTTTTGACTATGGCTCAAGTTCTGGCTGTATCTAGAAATTCCACTTGTACAATAAACTGATTTACAGTTAACTATGTCTGCTACTCAAATACACCTACAGGTACGTGAAACAACTGACTTTGCTAAGGCCCTTAGAATGTGATGTAGATTAGGCAGGGGGAAAGACAGGATAAATTGTAAGAGCATCTTCTCATACAATGCACTAGTCTACCGCATCAGGATAGGTAAGGAATCCACTCATAATGTCACATGCTTTCTCTGTATAACTTGATACATTTTATTTGCTGAATTTATTCACTTTAAGACAGAAAGAGCTTTGCCTTATTCAAAGTATGAAGCCCATTATGTGGGAGAAAAACATGCTAGAATTAAAATAAGGCAAAACTTAACTATGATGTCTACTATAGCTGTACCCTGTTTTCATTCAAGACTATTTAGAATGCTCCTAGCGACTATCATACTGAATCAAAATAAATCCATATTGCGTCTGCAATATGTAAACTACTGTGAATGTCTGCACTAAAGAGCAGAGGTGTTAGAGCAGCACAGCAGTAGCTGGAGGAAACTTTTTGTAGGTTAGGAAAACAGATTTACTAGCTTTGGGATAACAGACAGACTATCTTGACTAAAGTCTGCTTGGGCCAGTGGCACAAAAAAGCCCTCCAGGCAGGTAATATGTTTTCTGATTTGAACACCAAGGTACAAGGAAACAGGCTTTCTGCTTGAGGAGTTGGTATTTTCACAATTGCCTAAGCTGCAGCTCTCAGGAAAGTCAGGTGCCCTTGAGGGAAAATCCACTATGCTCAGTCAGAAAGAAGCAGTAACAACAGAAAGTCAAATAAGAAATCTGTCATCTTCTATATGCTATAGTCCTTCATGGTAGGACTGTATATATTGGTAGGCTTATACTGTACAAAGTTTAAAATCCTGAGACCATGAAAAAGCTAAAAACTGGAGGAAGGATGTTGAAGTTAGGGGCAGGAAAATCACATTGGATTTACAGGCCTGCTTACTCAAAAGGTGAGTCACTCAAATGATGACTGATCTAGGAAATGACTGGGGATGGCGAGGGGGAGCCTAGATCAAGAAAAGCCTAAGCTTTTGAAATAGAGGACTAAAAGTTGTGTTCAAGGCCAGATGGAGGCCTGAGTATACCTCTAGCATACAGTACTCATAGGGTAAAGGGTTCTCAAACTGAGCTCTTGCCTCACATCAGTTGACTGATGATTATCTTAAATGCTTGACTCTGAATGCAGCAGCTCAGAATCAGATGGCTTAACCCCATTACCTACACCCCCTGTAACAAATACACATGGCACTTACTCTTACATACTTTTTGCACCTCAGTCTTCCATCAGTTTAGTTGTTCTAGGTCACTGTGTTTATATCTCCACTTAGTGCCAGTCTGCACTCAGACAGGTTAATACCTATACGGTCAGGATAGGAGAAAGAGAGGTAGCCCAGATGAAATGGCACTTTGTTCTAGAAATTCCTACCAGTCACATCTTGCTGAAGTTCCTGGAAAATATCAAAAACAAGCTGGGGGGGTTACTAAACATACCATTCTTTCAACAAAGAAAGAGAAGTGCTGCTGCTGCCCTGCACTTGGTCATAGGCATATACTTCTCTGCACATACAGCCTGTCAGATGAGATCATCTTTCCTTCCATTTATAACTGCCTTTGTGTTGCTGTCTATCTTTGTAGAAAATAGGAGAGTATTAGTGTTATTCAGCCCAGAGAAATGTAGGCATTTCTTTCCCTCTGCCTCCTTCTCTGGGCAAGACCCTGGGACAAGTTCAGATAAGTCAGAAGCCCCAGCAGCTACCACAAGAGATTCAACATTTATTTCATCATAAAAGTCCAGCAAATAAAACTATATACAGTAATCCATGCACATTGTTCAATTACACAAACATTTAAAACCTGATTAAAACACAGTCTGCACAACAGAAGGTGGGCAGGGCAAAGGGCAGTTTAGTGGGGGACATAGTCATGTTTATATTTCGGATGCTTGTTGTAGCCTACTCTCTCCCCAGCAATAAGGCTCTGGATCACCCACTCTTGCGACACAACAGGCAGCCGTAATGCTTCTGCACACTTCAAGAGACCAGCTGGGCAGGAAAAATCAGTCACCACCACGTCATAAACACCCAAAGCAATATCTGCACAGGAGGAAAGACAGGCATCTGTCAGGTGAGAAAAAGAAAAGGACCTTCCCTGCTGCAGATGATCAGTGTGTTTCACTACTCCAAATCTCTCTTCCATCTCCTCTCATTCCTAGCCAGTGAATTCTCTTTGTACAGACATGCTCTACAGCAAGACTGCACCTTGTAAGTAAAGGAGTCCCTCTAGTCCAGGTAGAAATTAACTAACAGAAATTCAACATTAGTAGCCAACATTACAGGCAGTAGATAATGAGCTTGACTTCAGCCTGTGAGTACCAGGGCCTACATCCCATGTGGAGAGGGAGAGACAGTTGCGTGTGCACACAGGAGTTCAGGGGGACAAGCAAGAGACATTTTAGTGCCCTACAGAAGGTCTGGGAGCAACTCATGACTAAGTTTCTCCCTGTTAACATAGGCTGGAGGCCGACTGCCCACATCCTAAATTACTTCAGCATATGTTTATCTGGAAAAGAAGCATCTCCTAGATTACATTCAAGCAGAGAACTAGTATCTGCCCTTTGCTCCACACTTTGCCTTCCTGTATTCTTAAAGACATCCTCATAAGCCATCCTAAATGGTTTTAGGACTATACTAGAGACCACAGTGGCACAGGATTCCCAGCTACTATGCATGAGAGACTGGGGTAGGGGGGAGACTGGCCAATGAGTACCTTTGTTGTGAGCATTTGAGTAATGCTGTTTAACAGATGCTGCTCCCCCTGTCATGAGGATTTCAGACCACAGATCCAGGAAGTTCTGCTGCTGGTCTGACACCAGGAGAACCTTCAAGTTATGGAATGGGTTTTCTCGGGGGTGCCTGGAAAAAGAAGAAAGATGCAGACTGCTGGGAATCCTGTATAATCTGGAACTTCATTTGGGGACCATTATCTGGTCACTTGACTGGCTCCCATATGGGTTCTTGAATATTTTGCAATGACTTGTCCTCTTACCGCTCCCCTGAAATACCTGGAGCAACTATCCTCTGTTTATAGATAGGAAAACAGAACTAGACCTGAAATACCACATGGAGGGGATGCAGGGTCCAAAAATCCAAAGTTAGGCTAAGCTCCTCCCCAATCCTGAGCCACCTTTTCTGTACATATCCAAAATGCCTCAGCTTTGACAGGGCTGAGCAGGCAGGCATCATTCTCCTGCACAAAAGCCCACAGGGATTTGCAAACTTCCCTTACCTTGCCGGATGAGTTTGATGTGACAGACGTTCTCTCAGAGCAAACCTACTGGATTAGATTCCACAGAAAATGCAGAAGCTGGTTTCAAAATATGCAAGAGGAGAAGGAAGTGGCATCCCCTTTTTTCCAAATCAGAGCAATTAGAAGAGTCAGGCAAGGATGGGATAAGTCTTGCCTGAATTACATCTTTCTCATGAGGAGATTGAAATCCCCCTCTCATATTTCCCAGAAGACTGCCTTTTTGTATATGGCACCCAATTCTACCTTTGCATTAGATGTCACTGTAAAACCAAGAAAGAGGTAGGAGCGCTGTTCCCATATGGAAAAGAAAACATGGGGAGCAGTACTAGGGACACCTTCAGTCCTTGCAAGTATTCAAGAGCCTTCCAAGCTAACAGCTCTCTCTCCTTACTTAGCCTGTGCACTCAGATCATGGTTATTTGGCACTTACCATTCTAGCAACTTTTGCTCCTGGAGGCTATAACCAGCTGGCAAAAGGTAATT
The DNA here is from genome assembly GCF_003343035.1 of Apteryx rowi. Taxonomy (NCBI): domain Eukaryota; kingdom Metazoa; phylum Chordata; class Aves; order Apterygiformes; family Apterygidae; genus Apteryx; species Apteryx rowi. The sequence continues at coordinate 324,199 of NW_020450998.1, read as the reverse complement.
TCGATAGTTTTGAAGCTGGTTAGCATGACAGCTGTCATGGACCCAGATATGAGACACACAAGGGATCCCTCTGGCAAGGCACAGTAAATACTTCCGAGTTCGACAATGCTGGTCCGCAATTAAAAGACACTGATATGCTGCATTACACTACAGGGGAGATAAAAGACATGTAAACAGGAGATGTAGTGCTTGCACTGAAAGTATCCTGCCAGTAAACCCTTTAAAGAAGAAAATGATCAAAACTAGGAGTTTTACAGCCATATTTTTGTGAAAAATGAATTAGATTAACAGATCCTGAAATCAGAAGCAACTATAATGACCACCTAGTCTAAGCCATGCAGTACGCAGGCATAATACAAAAATTACTAGGCAGAGTTTTTTGCCTATTTCTTCCAGGTGAGACAGAGGAGGAGATTCATCTTTTAGGCTGGGACTAGTCACTAGAAAATCCTCTAGATGCTTGGGCAAGTTGCTCTAAGGGCAATTTATCCTCTCTGTCAAAAATCTGAACCTTACTTTCCGATTTGGAGAAAAACAAACAAACAAAGAAACCCCCCAAAACCCAAACTTAAATCTATCATCTGCCATGCAGTCTGTAGGATGTTGTTCTGGTTTTGCCTTCTATTATATGCCCTCTTTATATAGCTAGAGGAAAAGACTTTGACTGAACCAAGCAGAAATTAATACGCTCACCCTGGGAGCCATCATTACTTGTAAATTCTTGTCAGCATCACTGCATCATATGAAGGTTCTGTACATATGTGCCTACATTCTTCACATGTACATGTATCATATACTATCTAACCTGTTACCTTGTACTTCAAATGAGCATAGAGAATCAAACAATCTAGATTTGTACATAACAATGAAAACACAGTTTAATACTTTCCTGTTCTATATTACCTCCAAATGCCATTGATTACCCTAAATTCCTTATGGTATTTTCCCTAGGTTTTGACGAAGGAAAAAAAAAACCCACCAAAACACCATCCATACAGGGCCATGCCCATGAATGCAGGATTGTACATTTGCAGATAGAGCTCTTCATCTACCAGATTTATTTGGATACCAATAATTTCATTTAGTGTCACTTTTACTTAAATTTAGAATTTTGCACAGGACTAGGTCAAATTATTTGTATACACTAAGGATAGTCTGTTCCAGTTATTAGACAAATTGGATTGTTCTTACAAAGTCAGTAGCACATTTGAAAAAACTTGTTTTATAGAAAACAATATTACTGATTGGTATAACTAAAATATCATCATTAAATTCTTCACCAGCTGCAATGTGGCTCAGTCTTCTGGCAGAGTTATTTGGGATCTTTCAGATTAATTGGCCCATGTTCTTTTTTTAAATCTTTTTTATACAGGTCATTTGAATTTATCGCATATGTATCTTCTTCGCTGCCATTTTGTATGGTGATTAACTGCTGGGTTAGGCAGGCCCACTACAAGTTGCAAAAGCAGCTGAAATTAAATTTTGATAGTAAATTGCCATGTCATGTATGTATATGTATGTGTATAGATATACAGGTGTGCGTGTGTGTGTGTGTGTGTGTGTGTGTGTGTATATATCCACCATGTCCTCCTGGATGACCAGTTGATCATGAGCCAGCAAAGTGCTGTTGCAGCAAAGGCGGCCAACAGCATGCTGGGTTGCATTAGGAAGAGCACTGACAGCAGGTCAAGGGAGGTGATCCTTCCCCTCTGCTCAGCACTGGTGAGACCACATCTGGATTACTGTGTTCACTCTGGGTTTCCCAGTAGAAGAAAGACACAGACATACTGGAGCAGGTCCAGCAAAGGGCCACTGAGATGATTAACGGATTGGAGCATCTGACATGTGAGGAGGGGCTGAGAGCACCAGGATTTTTGAGCCTCGAGAAGAGAAAGCTAAAGGGGATCTTATCAATGCGTATAAGTATCTGATGGAAGGACATAGAGAAGATACTCATACTCTTCTCTAACTTCAACTAATCTGTGATTCTATGGTTCTAGACCACTCTGCAAGCTCTTACCTGTGTTTCATTGAAGTCTTCCAGGATATAGCCAGCTCCTGCTCGCAGCTGCTGTGCTATGTAATGTTTGTTGTATGGAGTCACCTCTAAAAATTCTAGAGCAGAAATAGAAAGTTAAATCTGTGGCTATAATATGCTCATATCCATACCCCCCTCAGTCTACAGAGCCCTCACCCATCCCAAGACAGACCCCAACCTTTTCTCTTAAGAACATCTAGAGGAAACCCTCAGGAGACTCCAAAAAAAGGCAGCAGAAAGGGGAGCACAACACTGGCCAAACTAGCCAAGTGAACATGTTGTGGCTTTCATCATGCTGCAGTTCATTACACGAAACACCACCATAGCAAAAGCAAATTGGAACAACCTATCCATGCTTTTAAGACCTGTGGTTCTCAGCACTATCCTGTATCTCTGATAACCTTCCTTCTCAAATTATACTACTCCAAGTCTTCCTATCTCACCGATTTTCACATGTTTTTTTAACTTCCTGAACAGCCCTGTGATCATCATCGATGCTTGCTACGTTTCCGTCTGAGTTTTAGCTCCTTTCTTCAAAGTGCCTAATACATCTTGGACTAAGCAGCAAAAAGGAAAAACTGGCACTCACACAAATGCCTGATCAAATAGCATCCAGCCTTTTTCCTAAAGCCACATGGTTCCACTTGGAAATGCAACGAGGAAGATTGATCTCACCTTCTTCCTCTTCACTACTCCCTGCAGGACCATCTGATGGTTTCTGGCGATTGACCAATTTGTCACTCGGTGTTGCCATGGTGAGAAGAAAGGCATAGCCCAAAAAGAGGGTCTTGTTGTGGGGCAACGGGCCATGATGGTCCTCCAGTACTGGGGGGTCTACAGCATCTACACTTTCACAGGTGCTCACAAACTCTGCTGGTCTCACAGCTCCTGTGGAGAGAGAGAAAAGCACCATGAGTCTCAAAAGTCAGGTTCAGTAGAAAGACCCTGGGAAGGATTTAGATTATGTTCAGTTTTGGTTATTTTACTAGGAGAGACAGAGGGAGACAGAATCAAGCCAGCCTTAAGCTAGGTTAGGTAGGGGTCTTTTACCCTTATGGTTGCAAAGGATCTTCAAATCATAGCCTGAATGACTAACGGGACAGTGTTTGCCAGTCTGTCAGCGTCCTGAAACAAAGGGGCCCTTCCCAGCAATAAGTGTTTCAGGACTGACTAAACAGATGAGCAAGGAGAGAGGCAAATCACAGCATTAAGGTCAGAACAGTATGTCGCAAAGGACATTTCCAAAAGACAGAACTGAAAAGACTGCAGATAAGTATTCAAATTATGCTAAAAGCAACTCTGGCTGCTGAACGCGTCCAAGGAGAATCAGTCTCAAACCCTGCCAGGCAAAGAGGTAATCTACTCTGCTTTTGGCTTATGGGAAGTGGAAAGATCAATTACAGAAATATCAATCAGGGAGGAAAAAAAGGCTGACTGCAAGTTTAAGAGCAGAAAACAAGGTTCTCACCAGGCTTTACTGTTGCTGACTTGCGCCCACGTTTAGCCGGGGATCTCTCATCTTCAGAGGCAACAAGTTTCCTCTTCCCAGATAGCATTCCCAGTGGGATGCGTGGACTCTCCAGCCCTTTACGAGTAGGAGTTGTGCTACTGCTGGAAGTGCTGGGAGACCCAAGGTTACTACGTCGCTTCCGCTTCCCCTCCACGAGGTTATCTATAACACAGTATGCAGAGACTAGTCATCAGCTGTCACCTAACTCCATAATCTTTCATCCTACATATCTGTCCAGAGATGGCTAAACTTAGTAGTACCTAGCAGGCACGTACTATCACCCTCTGACAGAAAAGAGCAAAAAGAAAATCTTGCATGTACATCTTTCTTCTCAGGTCCTATATCTTGCCAGTCTCTCTTCCTCCCAGTACTGCTGAACGGTCAGTATCGTAGCAGCCTCCCACCAACTGTAAGCGAGCACTGCAACCATCACTATCTTGGAAGCTCGTCACTCTCAGTCATCTATCTGCAAGCACCTGTGTTCCCTCTTAAAGAAAATACCCGTTCTTCTTGCACACAGTGTCACTTAAAAAGCAGGCATACACAGCATGTGGCCCATGACACAATTTGCTTGACTTATACTGCCAGCCATTTGATAGAGACACAAGCAAACACCTGCACATCAGTTGCTCCAAGACAACTGTCAACATAAGTATTTTCATTAGCAGCAAACACAAGACAGTTCAACTCTTTGATGAATAAGGACTAAACTGAATAGTGTTGTCTTCAAGGTAAGAGCTTGAATATGGAAAAGAATTACAGTGCAACTGACATCTTAAAACTTGCTTTTGTGGCTTTCACTCTTAGTGAGGCACCAACTTGTACACCTGCCTGTGGCTCCCCAAGCTCAGCAACTCTGTATAGAGGCTGAATGAGTGACATTGTTCTCACTCACAAATTCATATAGAGGAAAAGCCGTGTTAAGTTGAAGAAGTAAGAAGTCTAGAAAGGCTAGGTGATATTTTAGAAAGCCAAAGTTGACTCTGCTGAGATCACAGAAATCAAGCCAGGAAAACTTAGCTACAAGAAGTTTGGCTAACCTGCTGTATCAGTAGACTGATATGTAGAAGTTACTTCATTACCCAGAACAGTTGTTAACATCACTTTTTTTCTGCCTTTTTTTTTCCTCTCTGTTTGAGCAAATCTTTGACTTCCTGTAACGCTTCTAGATTTCTTTCTGCCCAGTCACATTAATGCAAAGAAACAATTTCAATCCAAACTGATAGCCAATATCTGTACCGAGACAAATGTGAAGTCGGGAAATGTGGGAGCAGGGGCAGAGGATAGAGGAATAGGAGACTTGAATGGGAAAGGGGATTTAGAGTTGAAGAAAACAGGGACTAGAACTGTGCTTAAAGTAACTACAAAGCTGTGGTGGTTATACATGTAGAGGAATTTGAGGCTAAGGACACTTCAGTATTATCAGACACCAAGAACTGCAGGATCAAAGTATTTGTCACAAAATAATCCATAAACAGTGCCTGAAGGAGTTGGTGCCAGCTCTTGGGAAGAAGTACCTGCTCACCACCCTACTGGCTGTGGTGGATATTAGCCAGTCAAAATTTCAGATCCATTGCAACCCAAGAACCTTCACACAGACTGTAGATAGAAGAAAGGACTAGTCTGTCTTTAGGGACACATTATTATTGTGTTTGACAGTATTCTAGTAATATATATAAACGACAACATGTAGTTTTTAATCAAAAGCTGATTAAACAGTTGCACTTAGTGCACTAGAGTCTTAAAGAAACAAAGTTCATATGTCACAATGTATTGCACGTGGATTACCACACACATCAAAAGAGTGTAAGGATCTGTAGAAGAGGTAAGCAGGAAAAGGGCCAGAACCTGAAATAAACAATCACATTGTGGGAAGGCAACATAGACAGTGAAGAAGAAACAACCTGAAGTATAATGCAAAGGCAAAACTCATGGCTTAAATCTAGAGAAGCAGACTGAAGGCTGTATTGTAAGTTTAAAAAAGAGAAAGTAAAACACCAAGTAAGGTGGTAAGGTTGCATGTGAAAACCTAGTCAACTCCACAAGCTAGCCAACACCATTAACTCTCTGGGCAAGACACACTAAGAAAAGGATCTCAAAGATCTTGTTATAAAGTCTAGACCAAACAGCACATCAGATTTTGTTCTGCTCTCAATTTCGTATTTACACCCACCTGAGCCCTTCCCTTAAGTTTTAAAAGGTTTTCTTTTACATGGAAGAATCTGTCTAATGGGCCATAGCCAGAGGAACTGGGTCTCCCTGTGCTCTCTCTGTTCAATCTCCCCTGGTAAATTCAGAAAAGCTGCAGTCTGAGGCAGTGCACAGAGCTAGATGGACCTTTGATCTGGCTCAGCTCAATTCTTAGGTAGTTCCCACTCAACTCTGAAAGCATTATTGAATACTCAGAAAGATCTAGATACGGATAATTCAGATGAGGAAACAGAAAGATCTCAAAGGCACAAGYTGCAGAACAGGAGGTCTTCAAACTACATACAGGAGCTCAGCGCAGTCTCCCCTTACCAAGGCTGATGTCAGCTGCCTTGGTCAGGGGGGTGACAGGTTCATAAGGACCTAGCCCAAACTGCTCCCGGAGCTTATTTCCTTGTTCCAGAGACAGGATAACAGCCATCCGTTTGTACCACTTCCTCTGGCCTTCCTTTTCAATGCAATAATATAGCTCTCCAGACTCCTTCCGGTGTCCTTTCACTACACCTGACAAGACAGCAAATGACAGTTGTTAACCAACTACATCCAGGCTTCTCATCCTCCTGCACAAGCGTCCATCTCCCATTAGATCCAGCAGCTCAGAGAAGCTAAGGATTGAGCTCGAGTACTGCTCTTACCTGCACTGAAGTACTCATCCTCTGAGAGTGCAGTCACCTCAGTCTCCAGAGGGATAGGGTCACAGAGTAAAATATCTTTTCCTAGCACATCACATTCATACCCGTCATCAAAGAGCAGCTTGTACTTTCCTGCCCCAACATCTTGAGTAATCATCCCAGAATAGAAGTAGCCATTTGAGGACCACTTTGCTACAACCCTGAGGCCCACAAAGCTGCTTCCAGAGGATGAATCTGCACAGTCTGAAGGACCAGCCACCACTTGTAATGGGATTTCTGGAGAGTCACTTCGACGTAAGGCACAGAAGCCAGCAGTGTCAGATTTCTCCCCTCCATCTGGCAGGCGAACTGTACGAATAAATGATTTCTCCTCGGGTGATGCTGTAGTTGAGAGATCCTCCACACCAGGCAATCCAGTTAAATCTCTGTAGAAAAGACAAAAGCAGCCCCAGAAAGATCAGGAAAAGCAGCTACTAGGTGCAGAATATTTGGGTGAGATGCTTGCAGCTGCTACATGCTGCCTCTAAAAACTAGTTCCTGAAATACTCTGTACTCCTTTTTCTCCGTCACATTAAGACACCAGCTCCCCATTCTCTTCCTTGACAATAAAGTTTAGATTACAGTCTCCTTTTTCGGGGTACCTTGTTCCCGTTACTCGAGATGGCGGACGGCCTCTTCTTCCTCGCCCACGAGGTGTCACAGGTGCTCTTCCACCCTGACGAGCGCCAAGCATAGAGTCCTCATCTTCCTCACAAGGAAGCACTCCCGTCTGGCTAACCCTGAGAGGAGACGCTGGCTGACCAGCTCCTTTCCTAGGACTAGAGAATTAATTAGTTCAGTTAACTGTTCGGAAAAGAGCTGCCAGCTCATTAGATCTCCCCAGTTTTCACTGTGATTTGACAACTGGACAAAAAATTTGCCTCATCACTGCTAAACCATCAAGAGCTTAGGAGAAGTAATGCATCACAAGAAAACAACCTCTACCCTTTCAGGAAGAACAGATGGGAAAGCAAAGACTATGTCCTCATTTCTGTATATCAAGCCAGAAAATTCTTGGTTTAAGGTCTACCCTGCTTTCACATTCCACCCAAGTCAGCTGTTCACTTCTACAAAATATCTACTCTTTCTTTCCCAAAGCTCTGCTGGTACCTTAGTTTTCCTAAGATGCCTCTGCCAATGGGTAAAGCAAACTCTCCGGTTTCCGTCCCGCACGCTTTCCCTTTGACAGCTCCTGTTCCTCGCCCTGAGCTGCTGCTGCTGTGTGTGGCAGAGTGACCACTACTTGCTCCACTGGATGTACGGTGGAGGCTTGAGGCCTTAGATGAGAAGGAGCTGACATCGCCAAGGTCCCCTGAGGTCAGTGATGAGCCCACTGCAGTTCTAGAGGAGGATGTGTCAGTCTCACACTCATGGCACTCCACTACAGGCTCCTCAGTCTCCTTATGAGAAAAGAGAGGTGACAAATGGTTGTTAGATGGAGGCGCTATAATCACCATGCAAGAGTGCAGAGAAGTTGAAACCACATTCATGAAATAGATGATAACCACCCAGAGAGAGAGTCTAGACTGATCAAAGGTAGAGAGGGGCATTCTCAGTGCCACTGAGTTGCAGAACAGGCTAGAAGGCAAAATTACCTTACACGGTTTGATTTAAAAGGTAGAAGCGATTTTTGCTGACCAAACAGAATTTCTGCCCRCTCTGAAATCTCTTTTCTGACAACCTTCCCAAGAACTTCAAAATAATTAGAAGAGGATAATAAAGTCTTCTTCTTCAGGAAAAAAAGACAACAGAATGTCTTCCGAATACAATAACAAGTATGAAATACACCAGCAACATATACACAGCTTTCAACATGCACTACATAGTCTACATGTTCACTGATGGAGAAAAGTTACCCCCTCAGCAGGCTGGCTTGTTCACTCAATTCTTGTTTTCTGCAGCCACAACATATTCGCATTTGAATTCATTTTGTTTTTCAGCCAATATATCATTACATTTAGCCCTGGAAACAAGAACTTACCTCAACTACCTTTCGTTCCACCTCTGCACCATTTATGTAGTAAACATCCGTGATGACACGTGTAACAACAGTGCGTACTTCTCGAATAGTTCGTATGTGGCGATGTTGAACCCGGCCTCTGGGTGGATGAAGAAGGTTAAATTCCTCCTCTCCCTGTAATAACAGAATAAATCAAGAACAAAACAGACCACAATCAAAAGCAAATTTCCTCTGGGTAGAGATACTTTGCAGCACAGTTTTTTTCATGCCATATTATCAGGAGATAGCTACATACAAACAGGATCTGCTTGGTAGTCCAGTTCTCATGGGACAGTTTCTTCTAGATTCTCACACTCACCACGTTATCATTCCTAAATCCCAATTACTTTTGGAAAAATTGTTCAGAAACATCTACACTGGGTGTCAAAGGAAACAGATAACCCAACAGCTTTAAGTCAGCAAGCACTAGAAACAAACAGTTCAAATGGTGCTGCTCAAGTACTGCAGCAAAGAACCTTTCAGCATCTGCATCTTGTTGTATGTTAGAAGCAACAAGATGAAAGACCCTGAACAGGGGAGAACTGTTTAAAGTTTACCAGACAACACATTTTGATGACTGCCTTGGGGGGAGGGGAAAGGGGGGTTGGAAGAGGGGAAAATCACAGTGGTCTAAGGAGGAAACAGCAAACTTGCTTAGTATGGCTTCTGATACTGCTTTCATTCAGTGGGCCCTCAGACACACCACATCACTGTTGCACTGCATATTAATGGCCCTGCTAATCTCAAATTTACCAGAGAATGCACTATTCTGCATTCAAGTTTATAAACAACCATTTTTCTAGTCCTTATGGTCACATGGAAATATGCAAACTGCAACTTTGAAGCAGTGATTCTTCTCTAGTATGCAAACTTTCTGATATATTAACTTGAAGTTATTCACCTTGTTAGAATGTTCTGCACTTATTTCAAGATGACAGTTTATTATGGACACTTGAAGGGGTTTCTCTGGAGGAGCTCTCCCCTAGGGTGTTTATCCATTGTCACTGGATGGAGTGGCAGAATAAGCTGTCAAAAGCTGGTTGGTGCAAAGTAAGAGGCATCAAACCCTTCATTCAAAATCTCCTGCAACTTCTACCTCCAACCAACAGAAGGTGCTTTTTTTTTTTTTAAATAGCTTTAACCATATCTGGACACCAAAAAAAACCACCTACCACATTTCTCCGGAAAACAAATATGGAGACATTTACTTCCCAGACTTACTCTGTCCACCAAGTGCTGCTATCTTAGCATTTGTGTAAAGTTCACACAGGAAAGCTTGTGACAGTAACATTTTAAAGTTGTTTCTTTTCTTTTTTTCTGCGTGTCAGAAAAACTACCCTAAGTGATTTACTGACTGAGGGAATATTTAACTGGTCTAAAGCAGTAAAATTAAATACAAGCAACCTTCATCCCACCTGACTGTGCAGAGAGTCTGTGTCCTCTCCAGAGGCATTCACAAGCTTTTCCCCACTCTCCTCAGTTTGGATGTTTGCATCTTGTCGGTCAGGTCTTTGCCCAGACATACTAGTTCCCACTTCCACCTGCCCACAAAGTTCTTCTGCCGTTTGTGTTGCTGTTGTAACAGTTGTTGGGGCAAAATCTGCTGCAGTTTGAATCCCTTTATTATTGGTGTTCGCCCACCTCTCTTGGCCTTCAGCCCTCTCTTCAGCTGTCACAGCCTTATTTGGTTTCTTTGGCATTCTTTCCCCTTCTTCTGTCTGACCGCTTACAATACCAGTCTCCATAGATTCAACTTCCTCTGCATGAGAAGGCTGTTGATTGTAGTCCTGCTGCAACTGCTGAGAAATTTGGACCTGTCCACCACTGTCCTCTGCCTTGTGCTGCTGGCATTGCCAGTCACCAGGATTTTTACACAGTTCCTTATCTTCTTGTGTGCCAGGAAAACTGAATAGATTCCCCCTGCAAACCAGTTACATACAGATCAACATTAATGATCAAAAAAGCAAGAAGTCCAATATTCAAGTGAAAGCATTTTAAGATAAACTGGCAGTCATTCAACTGCTTTGTAGAACTGTAAAGAACTCACTTGGTGAGCTTTCAAAGTATAAAATAAACCTGTGACATCTCTCAACTGATTCACCTGGCTGCAAGGAGAATGGCTGACACCTATACAGAACTAGGAATTCTAAAGTTTTTGCAAACATTACTAAAGCAACCTATGCTCCACATATCAGGCACCAACTATGCAAAATGCTTCTGGAAGTCATGCCATCCTTGAAGGTGCTACAGTCTGCTCCAGCATTCCATTGGCTTGAAGCAATGATAACCAGTCCTGGGGAGAAAAGGCAGGAACATAAATATGAATGCCATCCCATGTTTTCACTAGAATTTCTCTGCCCAGTCACAGCATTATCAGATATTACATGGGATCGTATACTGAGCCATACTAAGAAGTAACCATTTGGCTTCCCTCATGTACTTGAGAGACTTGGAGGAGTCTGAAGTAAAAGACTCCTACACCTAATACTCCAGCCAGCAACCTTATCCCTATCAGCTACGCAGCAGTACAGTCCTTTTAAAAGCAACCATACACAGTGAAAACTGACAGCCTTGGAGAGAAGACAATAGCAGAAATAGCAACAAACAGAACAGGTCAGAAGATCTGGGGACAGGAGCAAGAAAAGGCATGGAAGCAGCTCTAAATATGCTGTCAGCTCTTCCAAGCCCCAGATTTCATCTAAGCATATTAGCCAGCTGCAATCACATCACTTCTCAGTCAAAAAGATAAGTCTGCTTACCATATGAGACAAAGACAAACATACAGTACTGATTCTACTTACCCTGTTGTCCCCAACCTTCTAAGTCACCCAAAGGCTGTGACCTAGTGGAATTTCTTTGACATAGGAAATGCACACGTGCATGTAAGTCCAACCAGGACTGGCAGGCAAAGACTGAGTAGTTACCTAAATGGAGAAGCGGAAAGACCATGGCCTCTGGCCTCATCCTCTCGCCGAACTTCACAAACACGACTAAACACAGATGATGACTTCTGGGAGCTAGCAGTGCAGATTAAGAAAACAAACAAACAAACAAAAAACCACACACATCAGGGAACAGAAAAATTCCTTGACAGAAAAATAAAATTCTCTAGCTACTTGGAAAAAAACAAATCCAACTGGTATTAAAATTGAGTTTGTTGACCTATACAGTCACAGAATAAAGATCGAGACGGTCAGTCTCAAAGGTCAAGAAACAATTTGCAATTGCATAAGCATTTCTGTCATTTCTTCAGAAACCCTCACAGCCAAAAGCAATCGAGAAATTCCAGGAAACATAGGGTGGAAAATATCAGCATTATCATGAATTTCACCAACCACTACCTTTCATAACCACCAGGGGACACCATTAGATCGTTTATGGCTTGTCAGGATCCTCATGACACCGCAAAAATATTGGGAATGACAGCTATAAAGCAGACCCTAAGAGATCAAATTCAACCTGTACCTACAAAGGCCACCCATTCTCAACAGTGAGACATGATTACCATCCAGCATGCAATCCTGTGACAAGAGATATTGAGTTTATTTCAGAATGTTATCATTGCTTCAAACCCTTATACTTCAGTCAGATGACTATAAGTCCCTATCTTCTGACTCAGATTATTATTACTTACAAACCATATTCCTCAAAACCAGCAATGCTAGGCACTGTGCAAATACAGTACACTGCAGTCAGCCTGTCCCCAAAACCTTATTTCTTAAGTGCGAGGCAACAGATAAACAAATACACATGAAAAGAACAAGGGAAACACTTAAATGTTGGTCAACATGTTAATTGTGATTACAGTATACCATTGACTTGGTTAGTTATGCTTCTATCAGCCTCACATCAAAAAGAATACTCTCTTTCAAAACCCTCAGGAGTTGAGATTCCTTCCAGAAGATTGTGCAGCACAGAAAGAAAGCAGAAAAACACTTATTCGAAATTTAAGAGGTGGATAGTGCAGATTGCACTTTGGACTGAATGAGACACAAATTTATGCTTTGACTATAATCAAAGGGGGCAAAATAAAGATGTTAGTAGGAAGCACAAAGTCTATAGCAGAACAGCATGTGTGGCATTAACCTTATATCCATGCTTATGTATACAAAACACACTGCAAGAGCTAAGGAATTAATGCCATGACTACTCTTAAAAGAGCTCCCTGCTTCATATCTCATTTTAATTTTTTTTTTTCCCTGCTGTTGGTAATGAGCAGAAAAAGATCTACAAAGACCTTTGTATTCATCCTTTCTGCATAGCAACAAGCCTCAGTTACCTGGCAACAGCCCCAGCAACAGCAGAGGATCCATTTTTCCTTTCACTGGCTGTAGGCTCTGAAACAAGAGGGGGAAGGGAGGAAGAATTCAATGTCACACCTGAACAGTCTCTCCTTCCCATTTCCAGCCCCCCCCCCCATGCACTCCCAGCAACTAGAAAGGCTGACTGTCATGAGAAGATAGATATCTAGGCTTCCTCTCCCAACTTCTCATCATGGTCCTGAGCTTGTACAAGTTTTAGAATACTACACTGAATGTTACTCTTCTGATTAAAACCCTGTCAAAACTTTTTTCTCCAGATTATATTTTTAATATCTTTTCCCTCCTCAATATAAACAAACTCAGTTCCTGTCCAGGAATGCTGCCAGTCACCGTACATTATAATTTTTAGTCTACTGGAAATACCTTTCCTCACAATAGAGGCCTCTCCTCTCACTCCATCCTTGCTTAGAGCATTGCAGAAACAGAGAAACAAATTTAAGTGACACTGCCCAAAAAGAAAAATGAGAAAGATTTCAGAAGTGACTCTGAGACAGTCTCAGGGAATGCCACTGAGCAGTTTTGAGTTAGGGCTGAGATATGGCAAAACCTCTATGTTCCCAGGTTCCATTCTCTTACTTTCCAAGCTGAATGGCAGGGACTCCTCACTCCCATCGTTCAAAGGGGTTACAAGGTTCATTCGCAGAGAGAGTTTCCCATCAGCATCAGGAGCCACACCGGAATCTCCTTTCTCGCATACTTCCAACACGTCTGCTGATACTATTGCACTTTCTACATTGACACTGTTGGTCCCCATTGTGCCCTCTGCTGTTACATCACTAGTTGCTATAGTGCTGTCTGGACAATTATCATCCACTGAAAACAGGAAAACAGAAAAAAGTAAAAATGAGAGTAGCTGTTGTGGTCCACCGCGCCAGGGTTCAGGTCCCAGTTGTGTTTTGAAGATGCTTCACTGTATGCACTACTAGCAATGGTGCAGTAGTGGAAATTCCTGTCTGGCCATCCTAGAGCTCTAAAGCATAAAAGTTCTGCAGCAAAGATACCATCTTTAGCTTGTGACCAGCATACATTACTATTACTAAAGCAAAAAAATATACACTTTCTTTTATTCAGCAAATCCAGACTGCTGTTTTGTGAGCCTGACAAAGTCCTGCCAAAAGATAATGAATACTGGGAACAATCATCTTTTAATTTAAAACTCTTTCTTTTCACTAATCAGATGGGTCTTTTGCATCCTTTAATGGAGGTGTATCTGGGAGGGCAATGAGTTCAAGGAAGACATGTTCCATACTATCCCATTACTCAGGGAGCAAACCCCTTCACTGGAGACCAAGGAGAGAACATAAAGAGGAAACAGTGGAGAATGATGACCCCTCCTCATAGGAACGCAATGTTTTCTGCCAAACTGGGTTTAAGTTATCCTCCTGCATCAAGAATCAAAAGTTTCCAAACAGGCTTCCACTGCAGAACAGGGCCATTCAGGTCAAACTCACCAATTGGTGTGCTGTGTCTTCTGGGCTCCATTTTAAGCTGGCCAATAAGCGGTGGTGTTACGTTCATCAAGGGCTGAATGACATCACCCTCCTTTGGCAAAGTAAAATGAAATGGGGTTCCTAAAAGACAGGGAGAGCCAGGATTAGTAATCTGATGGGAGCCCCCTGGTCCAAATACCAAAAGCACAGGGCTCACTGTAAATGGTGAGAAACATAACCCTCATGCTGTGCTGTACTAGAACTAGAAGAGCTACTAGTCTCAGGATGGCTGCTCTAACTGATCTTCCTCACATTTTTGTGATGTGCATCATAAATTATCTCAGGAACTCTCTCGGTGAGAGTCTGGACTGTGGTCAACTTGATGCAGTTGTCCCCAGGTGCTAGATAAAAGAAAGACTAAATATCCTGACATGAATAAGACTTTTACAGAATGCAGCTTTGCTCGAAAAATACTCAGAATTTTCATAGAAAAGAGAGATAAGACCAAAATGAGAAATGAAGGGTTAGAACTGAAGTGAATTGGCAGAGCTGTGTGTTGAAAGGCATATAAAGCCTGATTAGTACCCTGAAAACTTGCACAAAATGATGCTTTATCATCAGATACACTGATGGTCAGCAGATACACTTCTGATAGCCATCTATGAGCCTGAACACATTCTCAATTAGTATCAGTCAGTTAAGGGTTAAACCATGAGAGTAGAAACTTGCCTGGATAGTAAACCTTAAGGCAAATGATACTACAGCTTCATAATCAGCTGCATACTGGCCCTGTACTTCTGTCCATTCCTGCACTTCTGCCTCTCCTCACGCAGGCTCTAGTGTAAGGGTCTGCAGGGTCTTTTGGATGAGGCAGCCTATCCCACCAGGGAAACCACCTCCCTGATAAATCCTGTAAGATCCAAACATGGTAAATCTAACAGAGAAAATAAATAAATTGGTAAAACGTTCCTCCCTCTCCCTTCACCCCCTGTCATCTATTTGCAAAACCTCAGTGTGGTATATCAGYAAATTGCACTCTTTCCAAATTGCATTGAATTATTTAACAAAACTAACAGAATGAATGATTAACCCTTTCCTCCCCATTTTAAGGTCAAATAGGTTTTCATCATCTTTGTCACTAATTCCTCTTTTCCCCTTTTTCTTAAACTATACTTGGTCCTTGGACTTCATCCAAGATATTACCCTAATAACACAGTTCACAATTTACTTAACTCCTGAATTTTAATAACCATGTATAAAAAAATAAATGAAAAAAAACAACCCAAAACTAAGCGGGGACAGAAAATTGTTAGTTAAGGGCATAAAAACACAAATTGAAGATGCTAAATTCAAGAGCGAGTGCTACACATTCAGATACCACTTTTAATTATAGCCAGATGCAGTGCATCGTTCTTCCGGTTGCACAAGACACTAAGATATGATTTATACAACTACCTTGCAGCAAAGGATGCCATAAATACCGGACATGAAAAAGATGTAATTCCTCCCACAGAAAATGCTGACCAGTGAAAAGCTATTTATTGTCCTTTTGAAAATTTATCTTCACCATCACCTGCCCTACTGTCACAAGTTTTAAAGAAACGGTTCAGCAACTGCAACATACTGCAACATCAAACTAAAGGCTTAGGCATATTTTTGCGATGGGTAGATATTTCATACTCATGCTCCTTGGGTACACTCCATATCAAAAGGCCAATGATCATTATTCACTAATAGCTTGCACATGCTTGCCATACTATGACTTATAGCAGATCTCCATTTAAAAAGTGTTTTATTTAAAAATCAAAGTCTTTAGAAACTCCACAGAATGCTGATCAATTTACATATCACAATCCCTTCTAGACTACAAATCCACATTTTGCAGACTGATATCAAATTATCAAAAGAACAAAACACTTAAGAAATGATCGGCCTACATTTGTAAGAAAAGATAATCTATTACTAAACCAACTGATACTATTAGAGAAAACAAACAAGCTTTCATGTTCACAAGACCTGAAAAACTTCTATGCCTGAAAGCTTAATTGTTTTCTCCTAACTCCATCAACCGTTCTAATAACAAAAAAGGCTATTTCTCCCTACAAACTTTGCTTATATCCTTAAGACCATCATCCTATAACATTTCCTTTTATCGTTCAGCACCAAAAGATTCCATCTTTCTTTGGCCCACTCTGCCTCCCACAAGTTTGCTAATACTAAGGTACAAAAAACTTCAGTTGCTTGGACAACACTTCAACAGGAAGAGTTGTGTTGTATTAAAGCACAATACAGCAGTGGCTGCTACTAGCACAGCACAAAACTGTGCCCTCATATAAAAGGAGATAATGGCAGCTTCCAAATCTGTCAAGCTAACTGAAGCATAGCTATCATCCCCCTCTTTTCTAAAGAAAAAGAAAAGTCCCACTTCCCTTTTTGCACACAACTCTGATGCTTCTAGGACACTACCACTGTAGGGATGGCCAGCCTGCAGCTCTCAAGCAGTTCAAGTGCAGCTCCCTCTGCTCTACCTCTTCTCCCTACCCATTACCTCTACAAGAGGTGTGCCACATGTAACCGTGGCTCTCATAACACAACACATTTTTCAGGAGGAGAGATTCCCAAATGAAACAAGAATTGTAAAACTGCCTTCCCAAGTAAACAAAGTTTAGAGAGAGCTATGGCTCCACAAACTGTGTCAAAAGTACTGTGGTTTGCACGGATTTCTCTGGTGAAAACACAGGCCCTAAAAAGTGAGCTCTGAACAACTTAATGCTCAGTAGCAATAGCAAAAGCAAAACAAACATTAATAATTATCAGGAAAGTAAAACAGAACCGAACATGATTATGCCACTGTCTAAATCTATGTTTCACCTGAATTTTGAATACAGTGTGCAGTTCTCCTTCTCAGAAGGCACAAAGAATATGAGAGTCTCAGAGAAGGACAAACAGAATGATTACAGCTATGGAACACACTCTTCACAAGGAACAATTAAGAAAGCCTGGACTCTTCAGCTTAAGGAAAAAATAAAAAAGTGACTGAGAGGAGATATAATAGAAACCTATAACATAAGGGGCACCATGAAGGGGGGGTAGAGCCAATAACTTGTTCACCGAGTTCCAATGTAAGAACTAGGAGGCATCAAATAAAACACCTCAAGGCAGGTTCAAATCAAAAGAAGGCAGGTCTTTATGCAACACACAATTAAACTGGAATTCTTTGCCCTACGATGATGTAAATGCTAGAAGTTTATGCAGCTGCAAGAGGAAACTGGATAGATTAATTGATAAGAAATCATTTATTGTAAACTGAAAAAGTACTTGGGGAAAAGTCTATTATGTGCTTGCCTATTCTTATGCTGTTCTTAAGCTTCTGCTTTTGACTGTGCTCAGGACATTGGGGTGCACTGGATCTTTAGTCTGTGCCAGCGTGGCTACTCTTAAGTTCAGAACAGCCATTTTAACAATAGCATTAACAGGTAACCAAATTTGTGTTGACAAAAGTAAATTCAGAAAACGTTCCCTCTGTTTTTAAAAAAGACTCTTCACAGTTAATACAAACTGTCAAAATGCCTTAAGTCCAATCACAGTAAAAGTCACAGCAAGTAACGGAGAAAGGTTGCACAACTTCTGCTGCACCTGACATCTCACCAGAGACAAAGCTACTGGATATGAGCACAGAAATAGACTAATTATTTCCCCCAAAAGAAACTTGAATATTGCTAGAAGCTAGTTCTCTGGTTGAAGCAAAGCATTTCATAGTTTTGCAAAATGGGCTAGATGAGAGAAACAGCTGTTTCTCTCATGTGGAAGCTGCAAGACAAAAAGAGACTCTGCTTAGACCAAGAATCTGAAATTCTGAAAGATCCTGAAGCTCACAGAAACATTCAGAAGAAGAAAAATGTACATCAGCACCGGTTAGCCCAGACGGCACCAACGTTATTTCCCAACTGCCAGTGGAAGGCAGGAGCTCATGAACCTCAGGCAGAAAATAATTGCTCCTTTCAAAAGAAAGGCCAGTAGTAATCAACTTTCTATATCAGCCTCACAAAAAGAGCCCGAGCTCAAGGACAGTTTTGCTATGGACCTCTGAAGGACAGTCTTATTTTTTAAACCACAAATCCACCCTGACACCATCAGAGACCCTTCATGCTGGTAAGATGCCTATAAGAGTCCATCAAGCAAGTCCAGATGGTGGCTGGTTACCAGTGGCATTCCTCAGGGGTTGATACTGGGGCCAATACTGCTTAATATCTTTATTCATGACCTGAATGATAATACAGAATGCAACCTCAGCAAGTTCATGGATGATACCAAATTAGGAGAAGCAATCAATATGCTGGAGGGCAGAAATGCTATTCTGAAGGATTTCAACAAGCTAAATAAATGGTCTGATGGAAACCTCATGAAGTTCAAAGGCAAATATAAAACTCTGCACCTTGAACAGACTACCCTATGCAACAGAACAGGTTGGGGGCTAACTAGCTAGAAAGCAACTTTCCAAAAACAGGAGCTGGTGGTCTCACTGGAAAACAAGTTTAACAGGAATCAGCAATAAAGAAGGCCAGTTGCATACAGGCCTATATT
Organism: Apteryx rowi; assembly: GCF_003343035.1. Taxonomy (NCBI): domain Eukaryota; kingdom Metazoa; phylum Chordata; class Aves; order Apterygiformes; family Apterygidae; genus Apteryx; species Apteryx rowi. The sequence continues at coordinate 305,437 of NW_020450998.1, read as the reverse complement.
ATCAAGACTGTAGCCAGGAGTTCAACGGAAGTGATTCTTCCCCTCTGCTTGGCACTTGAGAAATTGGATCTGGAGTACTGTATTCAGTTTGGGGCTCCCCAGTACAAGACAGATGCTGACATAATGAACTGAGTCCAGTGGAGAGCTGTCAGGATAATTATGGGTCTGAAGCATACAATGTATAAGTAGAGGCTAATATGTTCAGTCTTAAAATGAGAAATTAAGTAAGGGGAAGTATCAGGAGGGTACAGAGAAGAGCCAGACTCTTCTCAGAGATGCATAGTGATAGGGTGAGAAGCAATAGACGAGTTGAGAAATTCAAGAGAAATTCCAATTAGATGTTAAGAAAAAAAAGAATTGAGGTTGTGTAATCTCCATCTTTGGAGATACTCAAAACTTGACTGGATAAAGCCCTAACCAAGCTTCTAAGTTGGTTTTGCTTTGAGCAGAGAGCTGGGCCCAGGTGACCTACAGAGTTTCCTTCCAACCTGAATTATTCCACAATTCTATGATTCTAAGAACTTAAACATTCTAGAGGAGAAGAGCAAAAAATATACCTGCTTTGTCCATCTATTATGAGGAATTAATTCACCATGGGATAATACAGTCTTGAGACCTGAACGCTTCAAGTCCACAGTGCTAAGTATCACTGGCAAGGGTAGGTATAATTCATTTACCTCAACTGAACACAGTCATACTTCCCTTCTGAAACGCTGGGTGGCTGGTTGGGGATTTTTTTTCTTTTTAAGGAAAGATTTAAGAGGTTTAGCTAAAACAAAGACTGATACTAAGCCAAAATTAATACTTAACAAATTCCATTTCAGTATCATGGCTGGCAAAACGGAATCAGAAAATAACAATTACTTGATATTTTAAACTGTCATATGTGAGCAAAAGGCACAAAAATGTATCCATGATCCTGAAATACACTGCTATGTAAACAATCTCCAGCCCCCAGCTTCCAACCACAAAGAGCAGATGGGAACTACAAAACAGCTAGCATTATGCAGTGGATGTCCCTAACATATTTTATGCAATGTAAAATGTACTTGGGTAAAATGTATCCCAAAAGAATGATTGTTTCATAAACAGATGCTTTGCCAGGCAGTAGAAAATACAGGGTACCTGCAAAGTTCTTAAAAATTCAAGGAAAGATCGTTTTGCACTTAGATATTTCAAATGGGACTTCAGCAAGGAGTGGTAACAGCAAATGTATCAAAGAAAAGAACAGAGTTTGACACTGTTTTAATGGATCTTAACAGCACTGTATATCTTGGTCAGTACCAATTCCAGAGCCTGATGAATTTCAAGAGAACATGAAAAATTCACATGGGGATATATCTAAAAGCTACCTTTTTGATACAACAGTGAAACTCATTTATTTGCCCCCCTCCCCCCTTTTTTTTTTTTTTTTTTTGAAATTCAAAGATGTTTCGGGGGAAGGAGAAGGATATCTTCCATAAAAACATACTCCTTAATTAATACTTTAATAATTCATCTTTATCTAGTCACTTTTTATTTCATTTCTGTGCAGCATCAAATTTTAGCTACGTGCTACTTTCTTTCCCAATCATTCCACTTCACGTCAAGTAATATTTGAGCTCCTGGCATTTCTGGCCAACTGAAATACTCTACTTCACCTCTCAACAACTAAAGAGTTTGCTTTAACATTCTGAAAGAAACTGATGGTCACTAGTTATGGGATGTGAAAGAAAACAAAAACAGAAAATCCCTAACATTTGACTGGTCCTGTCACATTCAGAAGAACAGGTGCAAAAGTGACATCCATTAAATTGCTATTATCATTTGTATGAGTATATGCATGAATAAACATATTGGAAAAGTGGAGTTTTTAAATCTAAAGTAAGAAGGGATCAGACCCCCTAAAGCAAGGGAATTTTTATAAGACTAAATCTATGCTTAGTTCAAAATGAAGCAACTATTGCACAAGCTGTTCTCAGATGTTGGTGATGTTAGGACTCTGGGGCCACAAGGCTCCACACTCCTTGACAATAATTTGAGCTTTATTTTGTTTTAAAACAGATCATGAGGTATTGACATCAAAGTCTAGCTTGAAAACTGCTATTATCTTGTGATGGAAGTCCCTCCAAAACTGATTACCTGCATGAGCATTCAAATCTCTTTTCCATACCTCACTGTAATCTAGCTTCTATAGAAATCAATATTTACCTGTCATTCTTTTCTCACTAAACAAGATATTATCTTCATCCTATTTTTGAATACCTCAAGTTTCCTCTCATCAGCCAGCTCCGTACTATTAGTTATGTTTCTCAAACTTGCCAGAAAATTTGGTATCAAAAACACGCACAAGTATTATACTCAAACCTTTTTCATCCAAATCTCCATCTAGCACTTCAAATTCATCTCACCTACTTCTGTTCAGACATAAAGAAGAAAGCTCTTCCTCTTGCTCCTTTTTGAAATCTGCCATTTTGACCTTTCCAAACAGGATCACATGTTCCAGAAGTCAGCACGGTTCAAGGTCACAAGAACTGAAGAAAAGGGGAGGGAACCATATAAGAATGAGCTCAAAAAGCTATCAGGAAGAAACAGCCAAAGCTGCCATAAAGATCAGTTTGTAACTGCAAAAAGTAAACAAGTAGTTCAGAAAATAGCAATAAAAATATCAGATGGGTGAGACTGATCAGAGAAGTTCTGAAGAAATCTATAGCTCTGGAAGAAACAAAAATTGGCAGAGGAAACAAGAGAGATGTCCCTCACTGAGAAAGAGCAGTAAGTTGTTCAGGGTAGTTAGCAATTAGGAGTGTGTAAAGGGAAAAATTAGACTGAGCATGAGGATATGTTTTTAAACAGTATTTCTTACACTAATTTTTCAAATGACAAACTCGAAAACATGATCACTTGTACAAYGCTCTGCAGAACAGACTATAGGACTATATAACAATGCTACAACCTTCAAGTGATAAGAGAAATTCTACCTAGCCCATGACTTCATAGATTCCACAAATCAAAATCCCAGACTGGGGATTTTGTATCTACTAGTTGGTTCAAAAGCATCTTCCCTGCTAAACATCTTATTTAATTCTAACAGTATTGCACAACTCTGTTTATCTTCCATGTTACTCTAATTGAAGGTCTTAAATAATTCACAGTGAATAAAGTACCCAGCAAATCAGTGTAAAGGGTTAAATAAGCCTCTAATAGCGTACTAGTCAGTTCAGGGGACATAAAGACAACAATTACCTATTGACAACTAATGTTGCCAAACTCAACTTTCATGTTCACCAACTTCAGAGACAGGAAGTCGCCTACTGCCATCACAAGAAGGGGGAAGACATTCAATCTATTTGCAAATACAGAACAAACTCAATTGCTTCAATGAACTTAAAAGACAAAACTTACTATGAGGTTGAAAGAAAATTTGCACCAGGACACACTAAGATTCACTCCCTCCCTTCTGTAAAAACCATCTACATTATCAAAATGGCACCTCTGTGCCCCCCCCCCATATTCTTATATATATAAATTTCCACAAATTGAGGCAAGAACTATGTGGAATGTTTACAGTTATTCCATTACTTCCTCATCTTCTGTCAAATTTCTGTTACAAAAATCACAGACTATGCCAACTCTGCAAAACCCCAAAGTATCATTCCTAATAGAAAGATTGCTTACATCTCAAAAGTTTGTATGATACAATACAAAGTTCTAATGAAACTTTGTCTTATATTACTTTCTCATTAGAGTACAGAATTCTATGCTTTAAAACGACTCCAACTAAGAGGCAAAATCTCCACAAAATTCAGGGACAGCATCCCAGTTTTCTTATTTAACTACACAACAGCTTGTTAAAAGGATTTTAATGCACAATGTAAAATCACAATAACATTACACAGAGTTGATGCACACAGGCATAAGGCTCTAGTCAGACCAACATTTTAAGGCAGCATTGTTGGGGTCACTCCTAGAGCAGTCCCATCCTTTCCTCCTATTATAATTTCTAGCCACTTATTTCTCATCCTTGAACAGCAGAGCTACCCAGAGCTGCATGGCAAACCAGCGTGGAGGAATGATCCAGAAAGATAACCTTTTTTATCTGTTGTTGATTAAGATTCAGCCAGAACCATTCCTTATTCTAGCTCACTGCATAAAATCTCGTCCCAGGTCAAGAAAAGGGGTGCAAAAGGACAGACGAGAAAGGGCTGGTCTGCTTCTTTCCATGTTGACTTCTGCTTCCTTAAAACGTTTGCTGAACCACAGCTTAAGTGCGAGTGCAAAGCCATTCAATTTAAAAACAATCTCAAGATAAATTTGCTATATTAGTGTCTGGCTCAAAGATGCTCTAAACCTCCACCAAGAAAATTCACCCTCTGAGAACACAGAAAAGAAAGAGTAAGGAGACCTGAAAGAGGGAAAGTACAGACTACCACACACACACTGCCCTTCAAGGACACTACTGTTGTTACTTCTGACAAAAAAAATTAAGTTAAAAAAATCCTTGAGCATTGTCAAGGTCAGAACATTTTGCATTTTTAAAGTTGCTCAGTCAGAGTCCTGCCATAAAATAGTGAGAGGGTGTTAGGAACAAGTACTACATATCACACTTGCCTGTTGTAGTGTTACAGAGGGGAAAAAAGTAAAAGCATATTACACATGTAATGCTGCTCTTAGATACACCAGTCAGCATACATCCAAGATCAGTGCTTCCTGAAAACACTGAAGATTGTACACAGCTGTCCTTGACATTATTCAAAATATGCACCTCTGAACTACTAACCTGAATTCACTTACCACTGGAAGGACTAGGGGACTTAGCAGCTGCCTTCTCCTGTGGCTGCATCTGCTCTTCCTGCTCCAGATTCCTTGTCATAACAATATCTTCTGTACTCTTTGGTACCTGATGCTCTTGCTGAGTCACCAGCATATCAGCCCCTTTCTCCTGAAGTGGTGGCCGATTCCCTATTATCATTATCTGGCCTAATTCTGAACCATCAGGATGGTTTTTGGCACACAGTGCCACTTCTGATGAAATGTCGATCTTTAACTTGGGAAACAAATTGTTGTGTTGTTCCAATAACTCTCCTACAGAAGGTGGAGATAAAACTTTACTGAGCTTTGGCACGTTTTCTGAAGCAGCCCTAAAGGACAGTTTTTCCATGTTTGTCACCTCTGCATTGCCCAAAGTGCAAGCTTTTGAAGTTTCTTTTGCCCAGCTTTCTGGTCCAGCCTTTTCTAATTCTTGGGTCTGATCTGACAAGTTTTTGATGTTTTTACAAGAACCATCAGCAAATTCCACTTCCATATCTTCATGACACTGTATTTTCTTTTCAAGAATAAACTTCTGAGTATGGGTTATGTTGATAAGAGACTCATCTTCATTTACTTGCTTCTCTTTCACCTGCAGCTTTTCTTGTTCTTCACATTGAGTCTCAGGAACTGCCTCAGGTTCAGAATTCTCTTCCAATGGATTATCCTCAGACTGTGCTTCTTTACCCAGAGTATACGACAAAATCTCAGGCTGGTCAGACAGATCTGCAGCAGCCTGACTTCCAGAGTTACACTCACGATCACCGTAAGCAGTAGGGGCTAATGGCCCATCATCTGCTATGCCTTCAGCAACTAACTGCATTACAGGTTTTCTTGCAGCCTGAACATCCTCCTTTTTTGATTTTTCACAGTTCTCAACAGAGAGGGCTTGGCAGCCTGCATCCGGCCTCAGTTGTAAGTTATCATTCTCCATGGAACTGAGTCTCAAGTCTGAGGCCTTACATTCAGAAACCATCTCTATCTGTGGGGTTTCACTATCTCGGCCAGTTTTCAGAGAGCCTGAACTGCCTTCTGCATTCATAGGCTGGCTACATTCACTGACAGAAAGCATCAGCTTACAGGAATCAGAAGGCTGTGACACAGAGTCCCCTGCAGGCATCTTTGACAAAGCACCTGTGGGTCCAGAGAGATCTCCAGGCAAGCACGAATGGGGTAAAACAGGAGCTTTTTCTTCTCCTTTATGCCTTTCCTCTGGACTCTGAGTTGGAATAAAGATATCCTAAAATGAAAAAAGTGGGAAATAAGAAGAGTTCCATGAACTACCTTCTTCTGGAAAGATCATGTGCCCCATCAAGCATCAAGGTGTTCAGAGTAGGGCTGGTTTTAGTCGTGGAACAAGACAATGGATTACAGAACACAGCAAGTTCAGCACAAAACTAGTTTAAGAAAACTTTTTCTCCATTTACATGGGTCACAACTGCCACCCTCTTGCTGAGAAAAATTATCATCATCCATTATCTCTTAGCACCTCTGTGGCAGAATCAGAAATGATCCTTGGTTAGTCTCTCCAATTACCAAACCATGAAGTATGGGGCAAGTATTGCAGTTCTGTTGCTCTTACCAGTTAAACAACCAAGGGTTCTGTAAAGACTCTCTGGAAGATCTATTATATTAGCATGAAAGCCACTTTTAGCTAAGAAGAGGCTACTTGCTTCTATTAGTGCAGTCTCCAGTACAACCTTTATTCTCTGCCTTGAGTTGATGAAATTTGTTATTTTAAGTTCTAATGTCCCCAACTGACTGTTCAATCCTTTTGAATAGTAACTAACTTCCATAATCAAGAAACACAAAAGAAACAACAGATAATAAGACTAGGTAACTTAAAAGAAAAATGCAGTAAGTCAGTTCCTTTTATTACAAAACAGTTTCACTTTCTCTGTGACAAATGATGCTAAGGTCTACCCTAGTAAAAGTCTAACTTACAACATGCTTTGAGACACAGGATGTGTATCAGTATCTGAAAGCAACAGCCTTTCAAAGAAACAAAGAAAGAGAGCACACAAAAAAATTCTAGCACAGACTGAAAGACAATAGATCCTATGTTGAATAACCCATTGTGCCCTCTTAAGTTGGTCTGCACCTTCTCTCTAAGAATAAAGTGCTACACTTACAGAAGAGTATGATCAATACATAAAAGGGACCAGTGGGAACAGGGAAGCTCATGAGAATCAGCTTAGTTGGGAAGCCCAACACAGAAGCACAGAGACTGACTCAAACATGTGTCTTCTGCAACAGCCATACAAAAACCTCAGAAAAGATATTTACATGAACCCTCACATGAGAGAACTCTGGTTGTGATGGTATAGGTAAAGATCCAGGAAAGAAGGCTGGGGCACTCTGGGACACTGGAGTTGAAGCCTGTGGCAGGACAGGAGGTTCTGGTAGGATACACGGGACGGTGATCTCCACTAGCACATCTCCTCTCTGCTTCTCCTGCATCAAGTCTCTTCCTTCTGCTGGGAGAGATATATTCATCTGTTCTTCTAGTTTGAAAGAGCAGAAAATAAATTACTGGCAGATTCCTATGTAGTACTTAAAGTTTCCACCATTCTATTAAAGAATCAGAAAGTTGTATAAGCCACTGAAGACAATATCTTTTAACTGGTGAAGGTGTTTCTCTGAGATCAGTTTTTTTTCTCTTTTACTGCCTCTATTAAAATGCAACCAAATTCAGAATTAAAAAACCCCACTGACTAAGCATCTACTCTAAAGGTATTTTGCATTTTGTGCAGTGAACAAGACAGGAATCTTGCAGAAAGGAATAGTGATTTTTTGTCACACTAAAAGTCTGCATGGATATCTTATCTCTGACAGTGAATACCATCAGGTGCTTAGAGGAAATGTATAAGAGCCAAGGTATGGTATAGAACAATCCCTCTTTTGGCACAGCCTTCTAGAATATACACATAATACATGAACTTTTTTTTTTTTTTTTAATGATGCGTAAGGAATCTAAGTTAAGGCAAAGAATTGTTACAATGCAGTTTCTGTCCCTACTATTACCCTAATAGTATGTATTTAATACAAATATCACCTGTAGCAAGACTGGCTTGCCTCCAAGAAAGGAGGACAATTGCAAGCAGCCCTGTATCCAATACAAAGTATATCCACCACCTTTCACCCCATGGAGAACTAGCCAACAGTACCAATTTTACTATGATAGCTATACAGGAAATGTCAATAGCACACCAGGATCTGAGTCACAAATACACATCTTCCAACGCCTACCTCTTTCAGTGTTCTCAATAATGCTTTATTCCTTAGATATAACTTAAGCAGGGTTTGAAAAAAGACTGCATACTCAAACTGAACCACAGAGTACAGAAAAACCACCACAGGCCAGTATGCAGACAGTTTTACCTTTTGCTTCCTCCTGTTCAGTAGGACTGCTGGGGACAAGAGTGTTGGATCCAAAGGCATCAGGAGAAGGAACAGCTAGGTCTGAAGAACCACTGTGAACCCAGGGAAAGGAAAAACACGTATCAGCAGAAAATTTATTAACTTCTCAAATGTAGCTCCAGCTTATCACAAGTCTTCTCACACAAAGAGAGTGTCAGGTGTTTGCTAGCAAGAGACCTGAGACATGGTTATTGATCACATGAGCACTGTTCATTTCATTGCAAAATAAAGTCATGCTCCTCTAACAGTGCAAAATTAAAACATAGTTTGCTTAAACTAAAACAAAGTCAGCCCTTTCGCATGGTCAATTATGACATCCCCGTAAAAAGGAGGGGTAAGGGCAGCATCTTCTTAGACAACTGTGTGCTTTTGCAAATAGACTGAGTACACATTAACAGAACCAAGATACTCAGCCTAAACCCCTCAAAGGTCAATAGATTAGCACAGAGCACCAACAGCTCAGCTCCCTGGAAGCACATGCCTGCAGATCACAATGAGAAGCCATGAAGCAGGAACAAGCTAGCCAACTTAAGATATTTTTATGGCCAATAACAATAACAAGCATGTAAACATACTACCAAAAAAAAAAAAAAAAAAAAAAAAAAAAAAAATCAGACAAACCACATTTTCAGATGTTTTGGGAGTCCCTCGTCCAAGTACCCAATCCATTAAGTTTTGGTTTAATAAACTGCATCATAGCTATGGAAATCTCAAAAATAATGAGCTTTATTAAGTAAACCTTTGCAGAGTGCTGTTTAAGATTGCCGTCTCTGAACTACTGTCTTCCTATTATGTGACACACAGCTTTCTCATTCTTCATTCTTCCATATGTCTCTATCTTATATCAAAAGGATGAAGTACTAGTTTTGAGCTCTGGCTGGGAAAAGATGACTAGGAACTCCTCTGACAACACAGATTTAATGGAAATTAAGGAGACTGTAGCATCTCCCTCACTGCCTCCAACAGCACTAAGCTAGCACATGACCTGCTCATGGCTACACCCAGCCTAGTTATTTTGACAGCATCTCCTTGCTCTCCACATTAGAGAGTGAAATGAAAGAGATAATTACAGACAATTGATACAGTATACTCAGCTTAGAGATAAATAAATAGTGAATTAGCTGAGAAAAGTAAAAGAGTCAAGGGTATGGTATTAAGATGGGAGACACAAAAACATACATTGATTAAAAAAAGGTGGGGGGTGACAGGGAAATCTGTAGATGAGGATCCCTCACCAATAGGGGCAGGGGCAGAAGACTTGGGGCTTCTGTGTTGTCAGGGGAGTGGGAAGGAATCAGGAAGCAGAGTGTTCAGGACAGTCTTCTCTAAAGAACAGTAAGCAAGTCAGGCTCAAAGAGTCAGAGAATCCTTGCTAGAATGAGAACAGAACTGGAGAAAAAAGAACCTGCAGCAGAGGAACCTATTCTGCTTTGAGAATTTCCATCTAAAGCAACCCAAACACAAGGAGAGGAAGTAGACAACAAAGAAAGAACTAGCATGAACTGTGAGACTGTAGAGGAGGGAAAAGAGTCACAAGTGGGAGAAAGCACATGGCATCCAGGATCATTAGAGGACAAAGAAAAGGCAGGACCCATCACAACATGAAAAGTCAGAAAAAGAAGTATCAGTAGATAGATTGTGCTGGAAGAGAACTGATAAGCTCAAAAGGAGCTTTGTTTAGGCAAAACCAGCTAAAAAAATGCGTCTTTATGAGAGCTAGCCCAGGTTTACAGGCTGGAATCAGCAACCTAATTCCCTGTTCAGCTGCATCTATCCTTTTAATCAGAGAACATTATCAGGGACACCCCCAATAGTGATCTCAGAACTCTCCTAAATTATATACGCGCCTCTACCCAAAGGCCCCTTACGCCACTCCCCTCCCCCCCAGCAAAAAACCCTCCGAAGTAAAACAACAAAGATTACACCATCATTCGCCGTATCAGAAACGGGGCGGTTCATGGAGTTTTCTCCCTTTGTATACAATCTCCTCTCAAATATGTCTTCTCTGTGAAATAAATATAACATCTGCTTCTTTACACTAAAATTTTCCTACATGAAGCATCCCTTGCCTAGCTGGCCATAAACTGATGCAATTCAGGAAAAGTGTATATGCATGTACACACATTTTTTGACAGAAAGATGCTGGGAATCTAAGAAAGTTGGTGCAAGCCAAACATTCTTTGCTCTGGAGACTGAGACAAGGGATTTTAAAAATCCTCCTAATCTCTAATTTAATACCACATAAATAAAGCAAAGGCATAATGTGTAATTCCTATTCAAACCATGTGAAAGGAAGTTCAAGAGCTTCATTTAACTCAGTGGCTATTCCAAATTGTAAGGTACAAACATGAATGGGTGGAGCCCAGACTAAGATAACTTGTGCTGGTTGTATGGGCAAAGGTGAAGAGATAGCATCAGCAATCCTTGAATAAAGAAAGATGGTGGAAATGGTACAGAAACTACTAAAATACAGTTTGGGGACTCTGTGCTTACGTGGAGTGACTCTCCGGCACAAGGGATCCCTGTCCAGAGAGCTGTAGCAGGTGCAGACTGCGAGCAGGGGTACATGCCAGAGATCTTCCCTCTTCCACCCTGGTTATGATGCAGCCACTCCCAGAAGCTATTTTAAACAAAAGGAAACAATAATAGGAATTTGGCCATAAGACAAGTTGATCAGAAAATTATGAGGGATGATACTCACACTACTGCAAAGTTACTTCTCAGGTAGATAAGGACAGAGCTGATTTTCACACAGAGGTGGAAAAGGACAGCACATGGAAGTCCAGTATGCAGAATTTGAACATGATACAGTTAAGATGAAAAAGCTAAGTTTGTAGCTATAGAATGGACTTTTCAATAAGGCAAGACAATACAAGTCTTTGCACTTGGGAATTTTACAAGAAAATCTCCAGTGGCTCCACAATCAGCTCATTTGATCCAGCACTAGAATGCAAATATAGGCAAGGCTCTTACAAGCAAAGACACATTGTAAGGACCACTGTCTCAGTTTGAGTAAGACATTATTTAACCTTCTGGTTACAGAGGGTTCACATGCAAGATCATACTCGTGCACAAATTAAAACTAAACAAAAAGCATAAACTAAGTGCGACTTCATTTAGTCCATGCTTTATAGACCGACCGAGCTGCCTTTCAAAATTTTATTTTTCAAAAGTTTATTTTCTAGACCTTTCACTATTAAGATTTTTTTCAAGAACCTCTGTAGTTCTTCATGAGCCTTTTTACTTGCATATACCAAAACCAGACACAGACATCTTCCTAGCATCATGTATAGATATAACCTCTCTCCTGATCCTATTTCATGCAATCTCTTCTCTTAGAGGGAAAGAATGCTAACCTAGATGGCAAATAAGACCAACTGAAATTGCAGTAAAAAGATCTTGGTTGCAGGATCCTGTCTCTTCCCTAACAGGAATGCCAACTCAGATGACTAAGCTGGAATGTTTTGCCCAAGTTAACCACCATAAGTAAGCCTACAATATTTATCCACATTTTAGGTTGTGCATCACAAGAAAGCATCAGCATTATTACTACCAGTTTCAGAAGTAGGAAGCAGGTTTATTTTTGTTCTTCAATGGACACAGAAAGAAAGAAAGAAAAAAAAAAGTATTTAACGAACCAGTCTCACTGTACTAACAAAAAGCGCCATTTGGCATTGCTCAATAGTATAGTAAAAGAGATTGTGGCCTTTTGTTTCCAAAGCGCTTTCAATTTTAGCAGAAATTATCTGAAAAAATAATCAAAGTACTCTGCACACCCTAAGGTATTAAATGTCTATTCATGCTAAAAGATCAAATAAGAATGGTTATGACCTCTGGGATGGACATTTTGGCTGTTTGTCTGTTGTTACCTGTTGCGTTATCCTCAGGAAACATCTCTTCCTGAGTTGACAAGATCTCCAGCTCCTGATGACCAGAATCAGTGAATTTCTCAGTTTTAAGCAGATCAGAGACATGCATTTGTTTCCTGGTACCCTCTGCTCCTTCCTGCAGAGTTCTGGGAAAGCAAGACATAGTCACTGACCTGAGAAATTCAATGTATCAAACAGTACCTCAAAATTGCAAAGAAAATTTATCAGCGTAGATGTAATCTATTCACTTGTGTATACCACAGTAAGAAAAGCTGGGGGGTGAGGAGGGAACAGATTCTCTCACTTGACAAAAAGGATGTTCATACTGGACTAGTTACATTTTCAAAGTTGTTTTGTAAGTTTTCTACTAATAAAGATGATGCTTGAAACAATGCAGATTATTCTACTGACTTCTACTCAATGTAGAGTCTAAGAATTTTGTTTCACCTGCTTTTAAATACTACTTTATGAMAGAGTATGACAATATGAGACGAACTAAAAATTTCACAGCTAAAAAAAAAAAAAGAGTAAAACTATAAACCTTACAAGAGCAAGTACTCAACAGCATCCAACACATAACTCCATACATCAGAATCAACAGAGTCCTGGGATAAACATCATTTAGCACCCAGGTTTCTCCTGTGGGGGCAAGGTCCATACTGCAGCAATTGAGGTTTTGATATAGCTTCAACTTAAACTGAAACTTTAAATATATTTACTTAAATATATTTAGCTTTCTAAACTTTGAGAAAATCATTAGTATATTTTTCTATAATCCAATGCACTCACAATTTAAAAATAAACTTTTTGGTATCTTTAGCTCTGTAACAGTTTGACACCTCTTTTCTCAACCAGGAAGGATGAAAGCACTGCTCCTCCTCAGTCAGTATTGCTGTGTCAATCTCTTCAGCACTTTTCCTGCAGAAATGTCTCATCAGTACGTCACCTTTCTCTTCACTTTTCTCTTTTGCCTTGAAGCCTGACCCCTCCTACTCCTAAAAATCTAGTAATAAACCACAGAATCAACTTACAGAATTTCAGCAAGAGATCTACTAAGAAGGTGGACTGTTTTACCTTTCAGACTCTTTTGGCTGGCATGCCAAAGCAGTATGTGTTTCCCTGCTGGAGACAGTTTCATTGCTACCCACATTCAGCTCTAGCAAGATAGAGGGAAAAAAAAAAAATTGTTACTGAAATCATCTGGATTACTATGTAGTCAGAGGCATGTGGAGTTCTGTAAATTACACAAATATCAAGACAAGCCTTATGCTTAAAAACTTAGTCTCAAAGCATCAACAGAAAAAAAGGACTGGATGAGGTTTTTAACCAGGAAGGAAATTCAACATCGGATTAACTGGATGTTTGGTAACAAACTAGGAAAAAGGTATAAGAAACAATGACATCACTTGGACAACAAGAAGAAAACAAATGAAAGAGAAGGACCAAAGGAAAGAGAAGGCAAAATTCATTTCAACTACCAATGCCCTGTGAACTCATTTTTACAAGCTGCTAATCCTGCCCTTCCTGTCAAAGGAACGTAACATCTACAAGTCAAAGAAAGCAGAGAACTGACAGACCAACAAAAGGGTATCTAAGCTCATTTTCACATACCRTCTTTAGTATCATTCTTCACAAGTCTGAAAGAAGAAGGGACAGCATCTCCAGGCTGAAACTGATGCCCAGCATCTCCTTCATTGGGCACAAAGTCACTCTCAAAATCCTGGCTCTGTGAGAGCTCTAAAGCTCCAAAATGCAGCTGTGATGTGCCTGTATCTAATACAAAACATCCATAACTAGTACATACATGAAAATTTCCAAAAAAGTCATCTGTCGCTGTTTGCGAGGACAAAAGATACACTAACTAACAAAAAAAGTATCACAGCAATTGATGAAACTCTGAATAAACCAGACTCTCCTCTCAGCCTTACTAATTGAAAACACAATAACAGTACAGGCACAGTGGCCATTATGTCAGAAACTATTGCTAATCAGTGAGGTCTTACATAACRGTTTTAGGTACTGCAGCATATTTGGATACCATAAGCAGAATCCCAGTAATTCTCAATCCTGGTAACTCAGACTCTGTGTCTGAAAGCCTTTTGATGACAACCATTATGCCAGGAATTCTTTACTGTATTGTAGGAAGCCTGTCCTAATGGTCAGGAGGCACCCATGCCTCTTCTAAGCCATTTCTTGTCCACCTGATACCTGGTAACGAGGATGTGAAATTACCATTGATTTTTAAGCACCAAAGTATACACAGCAACCCCCTGAAAAAGTTGCCAATTTCTGCCCAGTTATTACAGGCATGACTATCCCTGGAGGGAGAAGCAAGCCAGCCAAACAGAAAAACTACACTGACGCTTGCTCTGATTCACTGCCCCAAGAAGAGATATAAAACAGAAAGTTACCTTCTATACACGGTGAAGTAGCGCAGTCCTCGACATCACCTTCATCTCCTTCTCTGGCCTTTCCAAGGACACTGCAACAGAGTCATTCTCACTGCTCCCAGGCCGCCTCCTCGCGGCTCGCTTCGCTCCGAGCGGCCCCCCGCGGCCGGCAGTGCGCGGCCGGCGGTGCCCAAGCCCTCCTCCGGGACTGCCCCGGGCCGGCGCAGGCCCGGAGCCCTGCGGAGCCCCACCACCCCCAGGCCGCTGCGCTGAGCCGGTCGCCGGCGGCTCCGGAGCTGCCCAGGCACCCGCGAGGCCGCGCCGCGCACCTGCTCTCCCCGCCGGGTGGCGGCTCCTCCTCAGCGACGCGGCTGCGCGTGCCGGCGGCCTCCGGGCGGGCAGGGGTCGCCATGGGCTCTGCAAGCACAGCGGCGTTAGCGCGGCCGCGGCCCGCGCCCGTTGCGGCCCCCGCGCCCAGCTCTTACCTGCGCGTCGCTCCCGCTCCGCACCGCCGCCCGCGC
>NW_020450998.1:284572-289801 GCF_003343035.1 Apteryx rowi | reverse complement strand
GACAGGAGCGGCTGTGCCGCGTGGTATCGCCGCTGGGGCGTCAAGGCAGCAGATGTGGAGCTGCCTCTCCCCTCCCACCCCCGCTTTATTTAGCGGAAGACGAAAAACCGCCGCCTTGGCTTCGCCGCGGGAGCCGAGCGAGAAAAGGGACCCGCGTGGTCGCTGTGCCGGCCCCGCCGGGAGGGGACGCGGCCCAGCAGCCGGGCTCGCTTCCAGGCCCTTTCATAGGTTGTGTAAAGTGACTCTCATAGATTTGCAGAGAAAATATGCAAAAGAATTTTTGCAGGTTACATACTCCGATGGAAAAGAGGAATGCTCCTTCCCCCCGGAATATAGCATCTCACCCTGCCCTCTGGCCCCCTTTTTGATTAAACACACACAAAAAGCAGTAGTTCAGTCTCCAGAGCGGAACCAAGTATTGCTTACCCTGGACAATCACAATATTGTAGGTAAACTTTTAGATATCATAGGAAAGTGAAATTTGATTAATTGTCTTGTATTTATATGAATAAATAGCAGCTACTGAAGAAGGCTTGGGCAGAAATTGTGGCAGAGGTGTTGTAGTTCAGTATGAGATTTAAATTTTTAGCCTGAAAACTAGTAAGTTTGAACAGACTAAATCCTCTTTTGCAACTCCTCTTTGTATTTTATACATGATAACTTTATATTTTATTTTAAAGGCTGCTGTAGAAACAAAGCCATAGAAGGCTGTAAAATGATACCTGGTGTGGAAAAAAATAGTATTACTCAAAGTTATAGGCAAAAAGTTGTACATAATGAAGACTTGTAAATAAGAATTTGTGTGTAACAAGTTTTGTGTGTGAAGCCCAAGTTTGCACGTGCATGTTAAGAACATTAAACAGGCTATAAATATTTACAATTCCTACATAGGAAGGATGCTTTAGTGCTAGTCCACCTCCAAAAAGATGCTCCTTCAGCACATATTAAACTGTGTTATTAAAACCTTTTTCTGGTATACTAGTTGCAAAAATAAGTAAAACTTTGGATATTGTGTGAAATTTGCCCCAATACCAAAGAACAACACAAAGCCTATGATTACTAAATCCTTCTTTTGAAAGCTTAAGTTGTTCACAGGCTTTTGCTAGCCACCTGGAGAAGCCAGAGTTCATCTTCATAAAATATTTTATCCCAGGGAGCTGAGAAGGAGACTGAAATCCTGAAGGGACAGTTGGCAGTCTATGACCCCCAAGTAGCTCAGAAGTTTCAGAGCTGGCTCTTGCAGTCTGTTCAATTCCCTTCAAGCAGAATTCTGCTCCCATCAGAATGAAAGCATTTCAGATGGTCTTCCTTTATGCTTACTCTCAAAATTAAATGAAATTTTAAAATTCCCCAATTTTTTGGCAAAATAGAAAGTAAATTTGCCTTCTAAGCACAGGTATTTAGTATGAGCCAGCATGTTTGGAACAAGTTTATGGTGCTCCATTACTAATCATCACTGGAATTACTAGTGCATCTCCAAGCTTGCTACCATCTTCCCCTAGAGTGTATGAGAATAAACTCATTTTCTTATAGGCAGAACATTACACAACTATATCCTTCCTCACATCATCTATTATACTTCTGCCAGCAGCTCCTTTTTTTTCCATTAGTTTCTCCTAGTGTCTACATGCTCTTCCTTAATGCAGGTGAAATGCCTACTGCTAAACCAAGCCTTTCTTCAAAATCCAGATTTTCATCTGAAGGTGTTTCTATAATAAATCTGGTTAAAAGATACATATTTTCTTACTTCACATAGCTCACTATATAATAAAGAGAGCAACAATATTATCTCACTGAATTCAACAAACATCCCTTTGTCTCTCAACTGTTACGCTGTAGTCTCACTGCGTTGTTTTAAAATTGTTAGCTTTTTGAGGCACTTGTTGCATCTTTCTGTACTAGAAGATGTCAGCGTGCTCAAATGCAGTGAAAAACTGTAATAATGCATATGTCAGGCTGCAGTTTTCACATTATACGGGGGGAAAAAAGAAAATGATTGTGTTTATAGCAACATGACAGGTACAGGCAAGCAGGCAGACGCTGGCCATGCACAATGTAGTTCATGATCTTTGGGAAGAAAATAAGAGAGAGCAGAAAAACAACCGTATTTTGAGAAGCAGGTTTCAATGAGCTCTGATAATTGGCAGGTAAGATCTTGTGCAGCAAAAGGAGTTAGAAAAAGATGGCAGCTTCTTTACTAAAGGCACAAGTGCAAATTATCTTAGAACAAAGAAAGGGTAAGAAATGTTATAAGAGACTGAAAACATGGAGGAAATTGAAACTACATCAGCTTGCTTAGAGAATAAGTATTAAAAAATGATATAGGCATATAGGGACAAAAATAAAGAAAGCTAAGGCTCAAGGATGGAAATAGCCAGAGATATCAAGAGCAACAAGAAAAAGATTCTACAGACACATCAGTAGGAAAACAACAACCCCCAAAATTGTTGGTCTGCTATTCAAAATGGGAATGTTACTGGCTGATTATGCCAAGAAGGCTGAAGCATTTAATGGTCCTTTTGTGATTTTCTCTAAAAAGATTAACAGAAAACAGGAACTAGCGCAATTAAATAACAATGCCAAATGCCAAGATTTCAGCCTTGAAACAAAGAAGAAACAGGTTAAAGAGTGCTTATCTAAGCCAGATGTTTTAAAATTTGTTGAGTCTAGACTTCATCCTAGAAAGCTTATGTAACTGGCTGATGGTGTCTTACATGTGTTAACAGTTACCTTTGAAAACTCATGGAGGACAAGGGAGTATCTGAAGACTATGAGTGGCAGATGTGCCAGTCTCTCAAAATTCCCTTCAATTCCTTCAAAACTTCTATAACAAATAATCAAACGAATTACCAGTTTGTACCTAGAAGATAACAAGGAGATGAGTTAACAGCAACACAGATTTGTAAACACAAGTAACATAATATTGTTCTGATTTCTTTTCACATCAGAGCAATAGGCCTTATGGACAGAAGAAAAGTGGCAGATACAACCTGGCTACAGTAAGGCTTTTAGCAATATCTATATGGCATTCTCATAAGCAAACAGGAAGCATAGCTGTGATGAAATTTTGGTAGGTATAAAACCTGTTGAATAACTATCCCCATAAAGTAGTCATCAGCAGTTCTATGTCAAAACAGAAGTATGTTTGAGTGAGGGTCCAAACATAAATGTCCTAGGTCCTATTCTGCTCAATGTTTTCTTTAATCACCTTGTTTACAAAATAGGGAGTACACTTATTAAAACCACAAACAACGTGAAGTGGAGAAGGACTATAAGTAGTAGAAGACAAATTAAAAAATGGTCTGAAAAATAAACAAAATGCAATGCAGATTAAGAACAAAGCTCTACAAAGAGAATTCTCTGCACAAATTCAGGATAGGGCTGCTAGGCTATGCAACATTACTGTAATATCAAGCTATTGGGGGTCATAGTGCCTGACAATCTAATCACAAGTCAGTGTCATGCTGCTGCCACAAAAAGGTGCAAACCACACATTACACTCCTGTATAATGTGCATGCATGTAAGGTGCATGAAATAGTCCTCATACTCTACATTGATAAGACCTAAGCTAAGCACTATGTCCAGTGAGAAGATGAGAAAGGAAACAGTTATCATAAACGTCTTCAAATAGAATAAAGTCTGTGGGAAATAATTTGTTTTGCATATTCACAGTGTAGAGGATACCTGCAGATAAGTTTAAACTAAGTAAGAAAGATTCAAGGCAGAAATAAGTAAAAATGTTTAAAAAAGGTAAGGATAATGAAACTGAAGGTTATGCAGTCACTAACATTTAAGATTTTTAGAAATAGTAACACAGAGGTCTAGTTGATCTTGGTCTGAAATAGGAGGTTGGACTAGATCATCTCCAAGATTCCCTTCCACTCTCTTTTTTTCTACGATTCAATGTATCTGTATGAACCAGGATGGGAGAAAATTCAGAGTTCAGTTGAGGTAGTCAAGTTAGTAAGTGCAAATCTAAGTGTAACCACAAATGTTTTGCATTAAATCTGAAATCTCATTTTTCTGAAGGTTTTGTTTCCATCCGTTTTTATGCTATGAAAGAAACAGCATGCTTTATTTATAATATACAAATCTTTCATCTAAATATCCCTCCTCAGTTTCCAAACAGTCGTTTTTCTGAGTCATATCACAAATTATGGACAGGGTGTTAGGCCAACTTTAGGCCAACTTTACAACAAAAGTCAGGCCAACTTTATCTAAGAGGATAAAAGAGCAAAATTAATCTTTGCTTATGTTCCCTCCAAATGAAACACATCCAGCACCAGACTCTCAATGAACAAAGGTATTAAGGTATGAAGGCTGTCTGATTTTTCATATTTGGAGTATTTTCTCTGAAGTCTTGTATCTTATAGCATTGCAATGGATAGTGAAACTATAGTTTATTTTGTTCTGAACAGCCCTTTCTAATGTAGTCTAATATTAGGATGGGCAACTGGGAATCAGGACTCCTAGTACTCATTCTCATTTCTTCCAACGTGAATGCAATTTTCTGTGTCTTAGTGCAGCCCCAAGTCCTATCTTTGAAATGAGAATTCAACATATAGGATAATATTCATATAAAAGGCACCAAATTCTGGATCCAGATTTCAAGTGGGAATTAGATACCTGAACAGGAGTAGGCTTGTTACCAGTCTTTGAAAATCTAGGTTTAAGTATTCTACTGTTTTATTACAACTTTTGTTATTCACATGGGAGGCACATCCAAAAGCTACCTGGTTGATTTCTGTATGCATTGTCTTCTGCTTCTACTCATTTGGGAATAAACTCTGCATAGCATTAAGCATTCTCAGGGCCTGTGAGTCCAGTGGCAAATAAGAATGCCTAGTGTGCTAGAGATTGAAGGTCATTATAAGCTGATGTACTTTATAAAATGGAAAGTGCAGAGTTAACTGAGAACAGTTGTCCTTGTTTGTGCGCTCAGTGGTCCTGAGGCAGCATCAGGTGTGATCACAGCGATCTGCATTTGCACATCCCAAACTTTGCTGCTGACAGCAAGAAAGCCCTCGTCCTCACGAAGAGGAGATGCATTTGCATAGCTCGGCCACCACCAGGCCGCTTCCCCGGCAGCCTGTGGTCTCCCTCAGCGGGACGCCCCGTCTGCGCTGTGACCTCCGCCGTGCTCTTGCCCCGCTCCCGCCGACTGCAGCCGCCCGGCCCCATCGCACAGGCAGCGCTGCAGGAGCGCCCGAGCGGGACCGCGCGAGGCA
>NW_020450998.1:277805-284098 GCF_003343035.1 Apteryx rowi | reverse complement strand
GGGGGCTCCGCCGCACCCAGAGCCCCTGGCGGGCGGCGGGCAGCCGGGGCTTGCTGAGGTCGCGGGAAGGACGCCGGGCTGGCGAGGGCGGCCTGAGGGGCGGCCTGCCCTGCGACCCTCCCCTCGGCCGCAAGGGAGGCGCCCGGTCACCTCAGCCCGCAAACACAGGCCCCAGGTGCGGGTGCCACACCTGCGCCCGGCGGGGCGTCTGCCCCGGATGCTCGTGGCTCCCGCTCGGTCCGGCGCAGGCCGCCCGAGGGCCCGCCGCCGCGGACCATCTCCTGCATCACCGCCATCTCCTGCGAGCCCTAGCGCCCTCCTGCCTGCGGCTGGCTCTCCCCTCAACATGGCACTCTGCTCAACCACCTTATAATCTGCTAGGTGATAAGAGAGGGACCAAATCCTGTATTTCTCTCTTACCCTGCTTGAGACATTAAGTCAGCTGGCTTTTGATCAACTACGATACCCAGGGCTTCTGCCTCCTCAGTCACTTCCAGGTGATTAGCTCCAACCGGTAACAGAAATTCTTGTTCTTAGTCACTGAATACACAGTCTTACTCTCTGTAATATTAAATTTCATCCTGTTTTCATTTTTCTAGCCCTCAAGGTCATTCAATTCTTGCTGTACAGAATTCTCCTTTTCCTCTGCAATGGTGATACTTTTACACATATTCTTATCACATAACAGCTAATGATGGATAATCTAAAGTAAAAATTCAGCAAAAGCAAATCACTTGTACTCATAAGAAAAAGTCAGAATTAAAGTCACAAAGCTTTGGGGAGCCTCAGATTACTGCAGCCTGCTAACTCTTGTTAAAACTGTCTGGTTTTCATGAAGATTTTTCTTTGTACTGACTACCAAGTGTTGACTGAGACATTGTAGTTCAGTGTGGCAAGAACACAACTTTTCCCTAAAGCAGAAACAACTTTGTGGAATTGTCTATGATCTCGATAGACCTTTCAATCTGATCACAACAGCCTCTCTGTTTTTAAATAAATACCTGTTTGATTTTTAGTGCAAGAAGTGATGCTCTGAGGAAGTTTTTGAAGTAACTTATGGCAGATGCAAACTAGCTGGAACTTTGACTGTTAGCTTTAACATGAACAGACAGAGCGAAAACAGAATGAATGGACACCTGCAAAGGTTGTTATTCCTATCTTGAAGAAAGCATGAGAGACAGCAGGACTAACAGAGGGAAGCAGCAGCAGATCTAAAAACGGGAAAGCAAGAATATAGGCATAAGAATTTTTTAAAGATTTTTTAAATGTTACAGGTGCATTACATTTGTTTATCAATTATTTTACTTCATTTTTGTTATCATGATAAGATGTGGAAGTTCAGACATGGTTTATTAGATCCCTGTTTGACATAAGCACAAAGTATGTTCTTACTGGACTTGCGAACATTTAGGGTTTTACCCAATATCTGTCTGGAACATACAAGCATTTTCTGCCTCTCATTCACAGATACAGTATCATTAAACCATTTTCAGAACACAGCAGTGTATAAACAATTACACAATGGCCCCTAGAGGGTGCCCAGATGACATCAATATGCTTTTCTTAGAGAAAGATAAATTGTGGATGCTGGGTAACAACTTCTAAAGCTCCACTAAGCTGACCCAAGAGTAATATATAGGCAACTGACACTATGTTTCTATCATAGTTTAAAGGTAAACTAAGATATTTTAAAATAAACAGTGTACAGATGCACACACAAGTATAGGATATAGAGACCTTACTGTGCATTGTGCTATAGGATAAATACATTCAAATAGGGAATTTGCTTGTTTTACCTTTTGAGACATGAAGGTGGAGGTGTCTGTTTCTCTTGTTTCAGTTGGTAATATCACAGACTCCTTAAGCAGCAGAGCAGAGGCTTCCTTAGGTGACAGTAATGCCAGCTCCTGCAGGACAAACAAATTTCTAAATCGGTCACAGAGGGTAAGGGAAACAGCAATTTTTTTTTTAAATATAGTGTTCTAAAACCCCATTTCTAATGTCTATGTACACTTCTTCGTTAAAACTTTTAGTCAGATATTTCTATAGTCATTTTAAAGTTGATTTTCTTCATCTTTCATTAATGCTGAATTTTAGTGCAAACATATAAGATTGAAACATTACAGGATTTTTAAATTATTTGTTCACTTAACCATTATTCAGAGTCTGTGTGTTCCAGAAGTGGTAGAACACTGAAAAACATACTAGCATCAAACATGGAAGACGATGCAATTTATTGATCTCTTGTGACCTTCATACAAAGGCTCTTGAAGTTATCTGTCCACTAATGTAATACATCTATATTCTTGATTTATGATAGAGTGACCACAAATAAGCAGTCAATATATGCACAAAAGCAGATGAATGCAACAAAAAAGGGACAGATTTTAATTGTGCAAGCCTTACATTTGCCACAGCAAATAAACTTTCTTCTTGGGCATACTTTTCACTTACTGGCTTACATGTCACTTTCTTTGAATATCCTTAACATATTCAGTGACACAAAATGCACTATGTAACATTGCAATTTAACTATAAGCCTGGATCACATAGTGTGTCTGCGCTTTCTTCTGGAGAAATCTTAAAATTACTTCATGGCTTTACTGGGCAAGGAAAGGCATGATAGACATGCACACAATTATGGTGGAAAGTGTAATTCTGTAGCTTCTTTGAACTGTTCAGTGAGGCTACTGGCAACCTGTACAGTTCAGATTGCAAAATTCTTCATAATATTCCATTTTTGTTCATTTTTATGCTTGTGCTTTGCCTGAAATTATTGCACACAATGACTATGCATGATAATGTCATAGGCGCTTAGATCCTATTCTTGATCAAAACTGCAATTGTCCCAAATTTCACAGGAGACATTTTGTATCTTGCAAAGCCTTCTATAAGATAGTGGAAGGAGTGCTGCTGTGATAGATCATCCACAGGTTACAGAACAATTAGAAAAAAAGTGGTTTGGCCAAATGGAAGACTTCTGTTTCCCTTTTTTGTGAATATTTTACAATGCACCCTAAAAGCTGCAGTATAAATGGCAACACAACGCCAACTATTTCTACATTGAAGCATTATCAAAGTTGATGCCACAAGTAAGGATGGGTGTGATCTCACCACGAAGTTTTATCAAGGCCATGCGTGAGAAAAACAAAGTATATTTAGGAAGACACCTATTTTTCCCATCGAATTAGCAAGTGTCACAGCCAAAATGAAATTATATTTCACTTTGGTTAAAGGCATTAACCTTATTCAGATACTGCCATAGGTCTCTGGTTTCCAGAAGTATATTTATTCATAAGGATATTTGTATTTTCTTTAGCTAGCGAGGACAGAATGTCATCATTCCAGGCTAAAGGATTGAGAAATTGAAATTGTGTAGATTGATCTTCCTCTGACAGTCTGAAGATCCTTTTCATTCTTTTAGGAGCCTACTTGTTTTAATCCATTTTTATGATGGTTGTTTACCTGTGATTCATAGCCTCTCACTGTTGAGAGGTATTCCTTTTGTCTACTTTTGCCACCTCTCTTCCTGTAATGTTTGTCAGGACCAGTAATGTCTGTACTCAGCCTAGCCAGCTCATGATACTTCTTAAAGGTGCTGCCTACTGCTGCAATGCATGGAAGCAGAAATTTGCACTGTAATTGCTATAAAGATCTATCATGTAGATCCAAACTGTGGATTTATAGGGGAAAGGAAGAACTTAGCAGGCTGAAAATCCCTCCTTTCACCAGTGCACACACTCTAGGACTCATGAAGTATAACAACCATATGGCTGCACAGCTATCCCATCTCTGCTGTGACAACAGACAGACCTGATCACATCAGAAAATAATAGAAATTTAATTATTCTATCATTTGCTGGTACTGTAGAGGAATGCAAACTGATCATATCAAAACAAGACATTTCTAATTGTAAACAGTCTTCCCTAGAGGTTCTAATCCCTATGGAACAGAACCAGGCTTGGATATTCTTTTAAAGCTTCACTCCAGTTTGCATGTATCCTGTTTCTTTTTCCCATGGCAGAAAGCCAGCTGGAGGAGCCTCTCTGCACTGCAGTGAAAAGCTGCAGCTCTGGAAAGCTATGATGTCAAAAATAAGCAGCAAGTATCAAGACTGAATCATCTGAAAACAGAAGGTATTTCTACCAGCTGGTATGAAAAAATTTGAAAAATTTTTATCTTCATGTTTCCCGTCCATGATCTGCAATCCTACTTTCAAGCTAGAATTTATTATATACTGGTATTTATCTGCAGGTTTATCTCTTTATTCACATATTTACCTGTTTCAGTGCAGTCCCTTGAGACAAACTAAATAAATGCAAGTTTAAACACACACAAATAATTTAAACCCCCTTTCAGCCCTAATTCTCTGTGTTTTCAAGATTTATTTCATAAAGATCATACCCAGTGGTGTCACCACAATTTCAAGTGAGAAAGACTTATTGCATCACACCCTAATTTGTCTGTTTAGAGCTAGGGCACCTTCAGATTATGGCTCTCAATTTGAGAAAGCTCTATCAGCTAGTACCATCAGTAGTAGCCTGCAGAGAAAATTATTCTAGATTTTTCCCTCTTTCTGTGGTTGTTTTTTCCCCTGATTATCTTACTGTCAGAGTCTCATGACACTACAGATTTTCAGATTCATATATGCTTGCCAAAATGCTGACTGTCTGAACCTCCTGAGGTTTCAACTGTGTCCTCGCCGCAGGCTTGGCAGGTCAAAACAAAACAAAGCAAAGCAAAGCAAAGCAAAACAAAACAAAAACTGAGACAAGCACCCCTCCCCCCCCCGCTCCCCAAGTGAAGACACTGGTTTCTCTACCCATCATGCATCCTGAACTGTAACTCATCTCTATGGGAATCTTGCAGGCTGCAGGGGGCAGAACCTGACGCTGTTTTAGGAAACACTGCAGATTATTACAGACTTAAATCTTATTTTACACTAGCTGTGTTGCTTTTTCTCTCAGCTGCATCAACATAGGACAGATCTCCATTTCTTTTTCAGAAGAGACCTGGATTTTTCTATCAGAAACTACACCTTAGTGGCTTTCCCTTGTTCAGCATTCAGGAGGCTGATGCTTTGAGCTTGCTCAGCTATTCCAGATGCTGCATTGAAGCATTTTGAAGGTGTGGGTAGCTAGACTGTTAGTGGTACAGGCTTGTGGCTTGAATTAAGGCCTTGGCACTTTTTCTGCTTCTAGCTTCTCTGGTCACCCTGGATGTTAAGAACTTCTGTTTACACAGCAGTTGACAGCTCACAACAGTTTTATACTGGATACTAGCCAAGTTCAGAGACTTTTCCTGTATCTCATATTTTTGGAATCTAGGAAGTATCAGCACGTACCATTGGAGACCACTACACTTATTTTTAATTGAACAGGAAAAAGAAGAGTCACAGGAAGAGATGAATATCTAATTGTTCTGCTTACTGCCAAGTGATAGAGAAGAAAGAGGAAACTTAAATGATGACTCCAAATCTCAGCATCTTTCAGCACTGCCAGTTTCTGTGATTTTAAGGTGGATATTGCAATAACCTAATATCAGGCATTAAAAAAATCTCTGTGGATTTCTATGTTTAAGTAATTCTCTAGCAGTTTTGGTGGCAGAAAAAAAAAATCCAAGACAACCTGGTGGCTCCAAACCAAGAAGGTAAACTACCCACTTCTCCAAAATATTCTTTTAAAGCTCCAGAGCCTGTCTCATGGTTTTGAACATCTGAGCTTGGCAACTGTGCTGCCATTTCTCCTCCTGCCGAAAGGAGAGAGGGCAACTCCCGCCGGGAATCCAAGAGCCCGGCTCTCCTCTCCGGCCTAAGGCTGGCTGGGGCTCCCGGCAGCCAGCTGTCCCGTCAGCGACAGTGCCATGTTCCACGCCTGAGAGCAGCTCGCTGCCCGTCAGGCCGCGCGGCCGGTACCGGAACCGCCCGAGCCGGGAGAGCGCGGGGGCGGCTTGGAGCCGAGGCCCTGCGCGGGCGGCGGGCGGCGGCGCCGGCCCTCAGGCCTCTCAAGCTCCTCGGGCTCGGCGGCGCCGCGAGCGGAGGGGCTCGGCGGGGGCGGGGCTGTTGCCCAGAGGCCACGCCCCACCGCGTCTCCTCCGCAGTAGCGCGGGACCACGTGCCGGCGCAGCCAATCGGGGAGGAGCCCAGGGCTCTTTAAGAGCCGTGCGCCAGTCGCCGCGCGCTGCAGCGGCGGCAGCCGGGGGTTGCTATGGAGACGGCGGCCGGGCCGGTTGCCATGGAGACGGCAGCGCCCTGGCTGCCGGGCGGGCGGCGCGGCCAGGAGCCGCGGAGACA
>NW_020450998.1:141730-277385 GCF_003343035.1 Apteryx rowi | reverse complement strand
GGGCCGGTGCTCTGCCCGGGTGTCTCCGACGTGGAGCGTGTGGATGAGGGAGCTGGTGCTATTTCATGAGCAGGTAGTGGGGCCCGGGGCGACAGTGACCGATGGAAGTCTCGGGCTGATGAAGACGATTCCTGCTCGGCTAGGAAAGCTGCCAGACATGGGGCAGTCCTCTGTGGAGCTGTCTGCAGAGTTAACATGGGGGTGTTACTGATCCCTGGAGTGACTGGAGTCTCATCTCAAGGGAGGAAGAACCCCGTGAAAGATGGCATCAATAAAAAGTTAATTGTGGTTCTGTTCTTGCAGGCTGGCATACCTGCAAACATTCAGGCCATAAATTGCTGTGTGTTTTTCCCCCTGAGATTCCTTTATTCCCATCAGTGGGATGCAGTTAACACTGTTCTTGAATGTCAAAGCTTGAAGACATTTTATGGTTTCAACCCCAAATTTCCATCTTATCAGTAGGGTGGTTTATCTGGTGAGACTGGTTACTGCAGTGCTGAGGGACAGCTGCAAACAGGCCTACCCCTGTCTGAGGAGCTAGCTGTGTGAACCGGAGAGGCTGAGGGAGGGCAAAGCGGAGCAGAGAAGTTAACTGCTTCAGGAATGACGGAGCAAGAAGTGACTGCCATAGCGTTTTGCTCTTTTGTTATTGTCTATGTTGTGGTAGAGCCCAGAGGCCTTTGTGAAGAATCTCTCTGTGCATATTAGATGCAGTGTAGCCTAAAAGGGGGTGGAGGGGGAAAGAATGCCAGTTTTCACTTTCTGGCAATTTCTGATGTTTCCTAAGGAAAATGATAAAGCAGATTACATCAGCTGCATCAGGACCTCAAGGAAATTTCTGTCCTAGTAAGCAATTTAGTACACCTCTGAGATATAAAATAACAGCCCTGCAACTGTGCATGCCCTTCTTAATTTTTCCCTGTTTCCAAGATATGCTGGTTTAAAAGATGGCAATGATAACAGTTGTAATCATTGTCCAAATGGCATTTTTGGGAGATGCTTTTGTGACTGTTTTCCTCTCAAACATCAGAAGTGCTAAGGAACACACAGACAATGCAATTTTAAGAAGGGGATGTAAAAATGTCAAATCTTGTCTGGTTACTCCACTCCAGCATCTTCTCTATCCATCTTTGCTGGTAGACCACTTAGCAGCTACTATGATAGCAGTGTTATTCCATTTTCAGTAGGGGTAGCTCAGATTCAGACCATCTGGCCACTGAAAGTTCTGCTTTGAAGGGCTGCTGCTGCTGTCTGCACAACAGACTTTGCAACGTAGATGTGCAAGTGCAGCAGCAAAAGCAAATTCCAGTTAGTTGTCTGTCCAGAAGCTTACCAAAATTCTGTCAAGTTGCAGGCACCTCTTTACATAAGAGCCACTTGAGCAGGAGTGTTGGTAAGTTACTAAACTAGCACAAGCAAACTGCTGAGGGAGTTTGCTTCCTCTGTCACTGACTTGGAGTATAACTTCCAGCAAACCGTACAGTTAGCTTCTCCACTGTGAAATGAGAGAATCACTCTGAGATCTCAAAGTTAAGATTATTATAGATATTAATAATCTTTGGATTCTTAGTAATATTAGGAACCTGAGGTCTTGATCAATGTACAGCCCATGTATTATCCTAATGCTTGAGACAGCTATACTTTTAACTCGGGGGGTTCTAGAAATGTGAAATGGTACAAACATTACATCTCCCACCTCTTAAGGGATAGCTTGCTGGAAAGGATTCACATGAGATTTGTGTAAGGGTAGAGCAGCCTGCTGAACAGAGGATTTGATTTCCTTGGGAGACAAAGCAGCATGCATAACAACAAAATGTTTCTGCCCCTCAGAAAAGCATTTTTCTCTAACTTTGTTAGCATAGTAAAGGGCTTGCAGCTGTGATCAAAATCAGATAAACAAAGTTTGCAAACAAAGTTGGTGCAAAATGTTACATGCTATACATCTGAGCTAGATAGTATCTTTTAAAAAGGACAAAAATGTTAGTCTTTGTTTTGTATCATTTTTCTGCTGGCTGTCAGGTCCTGTCTGCACAAAGACATACCAGGGAGAGATTATTGAAAAGTAACTCAATCTCTTGCCCTGGCTATTCCAGAAAGTTTGATTTTCCAAGGTTCTCCCTATATTGCTTGGTTCAGGGGAATGGAATAGTGAGTACAGGATTTTGTGGGAAGCTGCTTGTTCCCATGTTCAGTGCTGCTTAAGTGGTAACATTGTGTATTCGTGGGAGACTTGAAAAAACTTATTCTGAAATGATGTCTAACAAATATTAATCTTTCTGTTCCAATGTGACTTTTTGCAGTTTTAAAACAATATTGGGAAGAGTAGATCTGGTATTAAAGGAAATGTCAAATCTTATAAGCCTATTATCTCAGCAGGAAATAAAAAGTTTACAAGGGTAAAAGGAGAAAGATGAGAAACTAAGTCACACAGTACCTGACCTGAGCTGTGCATGTCTGAAGAAAGTGAGCCTTTAGAAACCTTGATATGGTATAGTCTGCACTTTTGTATGAGGAGATTGTAGAAGATGATAATTGGCAAAGACAGTGTTCTGGGTCCTGTGCTGTTGGATGAACAAGTAAATTGTGGCAAGTGAGGAGAGATTAGGAGTGACTTTGGACTACATGGAGGGGAGGGGGGAAGCTGAATAAATTGTAAGTAGGATAATGAGTGGGATGAGAAATTTGTTCCTCCCTTTCCTAGCTCTGAAAGAGGATCTCTCCTTTCTGCATCCTAGAGGATGTAGCAGTACCTCATAATATCTATTGCTGCAGTAGGACACCATGACTCTGACACAGCAGCTAGCATCAGCAGGATGTGCCCTGCAGAGTGCCACCTTGTTCCTTTCCAGGTTTGAATGCTAATCAGCACTGCATTAAGAAGCACTTACACTGAACGCTTTTGTGTAAGACATTGTGCTTTCCGAAAGTATTTCATAGAGAACTCATTTTGTCTACCTTTCTCCTTTATCACATTTGTTCCTGTCCCATGCCCAAACTGGAGGGAATAGATATTCTGTGACATTGAAGTTGGTGGTAAGTTTTTCTGATATTGTGTTCACTGTTTTTATACACTCTGCAGTGCAAACTGTCATGTAATAGGTAACCTATATTACTCTATGGTGTCTTTGTGACCAGAGACAAACTAAGAAGAAAGTTATCTTGAGCTGCTCTGGATTCTGCAGGCCTTCAGACTACTGAACTGTGTGATGAGCTGGTTACTAACTCCTCCCTTATGTGTAGAGAACTGAAGCTTGTATCCTAGAAGATACCACCTCCCACCGCTTGCCAGCAGTAACTATTGCACTACATTGAGTTACTGTGCTGGAGAACTAGAAATGCAGTAACTGGGAATGGTATCTCTGTGAAAAGACAACATGCTTTACTTGGAAAGAAGGCAGTTATAAAGTTTTATTGATTGTGCATCTGATATTTTATGCAAGAGAGAAAATGTCTCCAGAAGATGGCAGGAGAACTCTGGGCAAAGACACTGTTAACAAATATGAGAATTTAAATTCTTGTTTCAGTTGACTCTTAGAACTCTGTGGCATTGGCCTTCAACAGCTGTACTATTGCAGGCAGCAGCATGAGAGGCCAGAGTAGTAATTCATGCTGATATTCTGTTTTTTGGTAGTACCAAGGTAGCTCCTTGCAGGGATATGAAGATCAGTGATATGTAGTGTTTTGTGTCATCCAGAATATACAGCTGCTCACACTGAGGTCTGAAGGTGACTTGCATGGCATGGTGCCACTTGCTCTGGGAGCAGACACTGCCTCCTGCTGTGATATGAAGGTGATTAGCTTACAAAGATTATGTAGATTAAAGAGCAAACTCAGAGGGTCTCAGGGGGATCAGGGCCTTTGAAAGAATGATTAGGTAGAGGGAGTTGGGGGTGGGGTTGGCTTTTGTGACTTGGAGGCGGCACAAGCTATAAGAGCATAGAAGCTGATGTGTCTGAGCCGATTAGTAGTCTGACCATCCAGTAGCCCGTCTCTACCAGTGGCCAGTGCTGGATACTGCAAAAGTTGTAAAACTACCATAATGTGTGTGTTTGCTTAGGTAGTTGTGTAATTTAGTCATAATTCCTTGTAGTTTGCTAGTATCACTTAAGTGAAGCTTTACTTGAATGAAGATTTGCTTATTGCACTTCAGAGAGATGTTTTATGACAGGTAAGTATCTTATGACCCTCAGCTTCTGAAGACTTTCTCAGTCCTAAACATGCTCTTTAGGATACGCAGGGATCAATGATGCTCTTCCTGTTGATTCCACATCTTCACTTCTGGTTCTGAAGTAAATGTACTAATGGCTCACTACTCTCTCTTGTTGGGCAGGAATTCGTTCCTGGAATATTAACCTTCTGTCCTGTGATCTGAATGAGCAACTCCGACTCTTCGTAACCCGGCACCTGGCTCAGTTTTCTTCAGAAGTCAAAGGTTAGTTCTTTTTAAGTTTATTGGCATTAATTTTTGACTTTTCTGGATTTGAAAAGATACAGAACAAATCTGATTCCAATTTAGAATACCAGATTCGGTTAGTGAGTTGTCTGCCCAGGATTCTGCAGAGAAGAACACTAAAGGAGAAAGCAATCTTAAGGTCTGCTGGATCGAAGAAATTTAACTTAAAATAACAGATATTACTACTGTGAATGGAGTGAATAGAAASATGTGCTGTTTAAAAGCCTATTAACCTAGTAAGCTAGAATGTGTTTATCTGTATTCTATACTTTATTCAGATAGCACAATATAGTTTTACTTAAGCCACTTATTACCAGTCTCTTTCTTCCTTTGGGGTTTTAGAATGCACTTCTGTGTGCACAAAGCATGTGGAGAGTGGTGTTTAAGACTAATCAAATGGCTTTCAGAATCACTTTTTTGAAGGCCTATCTCCCTTTTCTAAGAGGAAGAATGATGAGTAGGAGCATTATAAAAATGCTGTTAACGCTAGAAAGCATGCTTGCATAGCTTGCAAAAGGCTTGGGCTCTAGTTAGGCTGCTATGTTTGTGTAACATATGTTAAAGTTTCTATAGTAAGCACAGATGACACTACTGCAAAGTCTTTTTATGTAAGAACAGCTTATAGCTCACTGTACCTCTTAAAGACTCCTGTAAAAGCATATGAATATATTTTCCAGTTGGGAAGACTGTTTTTCTAATGGATATCTGTGAAAGAAGATACTTGGACTCTTCTCCGATCTGCTACTGACTTAAATTTCCTGTGACTTTCTCTTTACCATGGGGATAGAAAGTCTTCCTCCTTGCAAAGCAGTGCATATATATTGACATATGGGATTAAAATACTGTGTGTTAAACATACTAGTTGAGGGACTAAACATAGGATCTGTCTGAATCTGAAGCAATTATGACAGAGGCTGTGGTACAAACAGACTGAGCACTAACAAGTCACCGAGAGTATATCATATTCACCCAAGTTTTCTTAGAACTTTGGGTGAAATACCTTGATTAATAATAGCAACATGAATCCTCTCACTTAAAACTTCCTTGGCTCTTGAAGAGCAATGGGTGATAAATGTGATGTCAGACCTTAAAAGAAGGTTCCAGCAGGGATCCAGGAAATTGCAGGCCTGTAAACAAAGTATCAACTCTACTGGGCAAATCGGTAGAAATTATAATAAACAGAATTAGTGGACACCTGCAGAAATAATCTACCTGAGAAGAGTCTCCATTGGTGTTGCAAAATGAAGTCCTGCTTTTCAAATGTCTTGAAGCTCTCTGAAGGAGTAAGCAAACAAGTAGATAAGAGTGATTTAGTCTACCTGTCAAAAATATCTTGGAAATATGAGTCCTTCATGAAGGCTGTTTAAAGAAGCCAGTTAGCCATGGAAAGAGGCCAGGCTTTAGTACATGTAAGTAACTGAATGAAAGATAGGTAA
Source organism: Apteryx rowi (assembly GCF_003343035.1). Taxonomy (NCBI): domain Eukaryota; kingdom Metazoa; phylum Chordata; class Aves; order Apterygiformes; family Apterygidae; genus Apteryx; species Apteryx rowi. The sequence goes on along the minus strand of NW_020450998.1, from coordinate 271,496 downwards.
ACTGGGGTTTTGGTGTAAATCACAGCTCCATCAATGGAGAGAGATTGCCAGTTGAATTCTGCAAGAGGGATGAGCAGTGAGGTAACAGTCTGCTGATAATGCAAAGGGTAGTAATGATGACTTCTCACTAAAGAATTTAAGCTACATAAGGTAATGCACATATGCAAAAAGAGACCAGTCATAGCTTCAAATATAAAACAGTGAGTTCTGAGCTGACCCTTACCTCTGGGGAATGAAACCCTGTGGTTATGATACAGTTTATGGAAACATCAATTCAGTGCTTGGCAGCAATCAACACAGGTCAAATGGTAGGAATTATCAGGTGAGGAATAGAGATCAAAACAAAGAGCATTATGCCACTGTATAATGGTTCCCACATCTTGAATACTGTGCAGTTCTGGTCTCCTTATCTGAAAAGAATGTAGTAGGACTGAAGTAATGTATGGAGGGGTAACAAGGATGGTTGGAGGTCTGGAATAGCTTTCATTCAAGAAATGATCGAGTAAGCTGAGACTCTCCACTTCGGACAAGAAATGACTAAGAAGATGAACAGGAAGTAGGAGACATTAAATGAAACTAGTGGAAGCCATGTTCAAAAGAAAAGATGATTGCATATGAAACAGTAGACCTGTAGAACTTATCTCCACAGTACCCTTTAGCAAGAAGCTTGTATGGTTCAAAAAGATCAGATAAATATTTGAAAGAGATACATTGGGGTTTTCTAAATAGACAAGCTAAAACAGGCCCAGGAAATACTTCGAATGAAATAGTTGGGGGCTGGGAAAGCATTAGAGGGAAGTATTGTATGTTTGCTTTCTTGACTTTTCCCTGGGTATGTATCTATGTTCAGTGTAGGAGGCAGGATATTGGACAAAGGAGACCCTTGAGCTGAACATGTTTGGCTGTTTGTAAAGCCAGGGGAGAAATCACGTGACTATACACACCTACATGAGGAACTACAAAGAATGCTCCCAGTCTAAGGAGTCTAACTTGCACTTAATGCAAAGGAAATGAGCAGCTTAACTGTATATTCAACTAAGGCATGGCAGCAAGGGGCAAAATATGGTCTTAAATCAGTGATGGGGCAAAGTCCACTCATCCAAAAAAGTTTCTGCTAGAGAGCTGTGGAAAGGAAGATTTATAATTTGACTGAAGTTTGGGGTGGAAGGTTTGCATTTGTGACTCATGGAGCACTTATGATCTGACTAGGATTGGGTATCAGAAATCAGAGGAATCTAGGGGAAGGAGCCTGGACAATTACTCCCGCCTAAAAATAGATGTCCTAATGATAGCTCTCTCTTCCTGCCAGTGCATGCTTTGTGTTCCTGCCCAGGTGAAAACTATACCAAATAACTCGACTTCTGAAATGTTGGCCCTCTGCTGTCATGTACCTGATCTTAACACACAATCAGCTCTGCAAGGTGATGACAGGTGGCATCAAGGTAATGTTTCTCTGGTAATGAAGGCATAGATAGAAACTGGGAATGTGTGGTGACTCAGATGAGACCGAGTGCCTGCTGCCCAGGCAGTCTGCATACAATCATGCCTATGGATTACTTTAATACTTCTGTTTCAGGTCCCCATTGCAAGGGGTATTGTGTTGGCCCTTTAAAACAAGGGAGAGTATGATCCTGCAGCTCCTTAGAACTGGAAGTCTTAGGACACATGGCCCAGATCACCCAAGGGAAGCTGCCACCTTCTGACTTCAGGTTTTGTGCAGCTTTGCCCTCATCCCTTCAGCATATGGAGGATTCCCAGTGTCCTGACATGAGGAGAGATCACTTAAGAGCATTGCATTCTGGAAATGTCATAGCCAGATGGCAGAAAACAGCATATCTTTCCCAAACATCATTAGACCAGAGTATCAGTAACAGACCAGAGATGAACACAAGGTTAACTAACTACTCAGCAACATTAGTCTGGCTTGCATGAATGAAACTTTAATGTCCCCTCTAACCTTACTAAAGTCTATTACAGAACACTGAATACATATTTCAAACCATAAAATCTTGGATGAGGCAGAACAGCCTCAGAATAGAAGCAAACAGCACAAATGAAGGATTTCTGTTCACATACACATCCAAAGACATTCCTTAGACATTGGGTCTCTACAATGTGCTGTTACATTCATTTATTTCTGATTAGTTAATTTCTGTAGCTAATAATACATGAGTTGCCATCTTCTTGCATGTCCAACACAAAAACAGACTTACAATCTGAGTTTGACTGTGACCTTATCTCACCTCTAAAAGGGACATCAGATACAAATGTTGTTCTCGCTAGCCATTCACAGCCATTTCTGTTCTGAGAAACAAAGCTGCTTTGGGGGGGGGGAAACTATTATTATTATTATTATTATTATTTCCCCCCCCCTCCCCCAGTGAAGCTGAGAAAAGATAGAGTAACAAATACCTGAAGCTAGAGCATTTGAGCTAACTGTTCATTTAATGCATGGTAGCAATCATACCTTACTTAAGTTGTCCTCTACTACTATAACTGGTTAGGCAGTAACATGTTAAATGCCCAGTTTTCTACAAGTGTTCTGAGGAGTTAAACTCTAGAACCTCTAACCAACTGATACAAACTTTTACAACATTATATTACTGCAGCAAACTATCAAGAGTTTTCTATTTTGTCTGTCACTGTAGTTGAATACTGCTATGAGCAGAGGTAGTCAAAACCAACCAGTCCAAACATCCAAGCTAAAGTCTGATCTATTTTGCATTAAAAAAAACAAAAAACAAAAAAACCCTGCCAAATCTGAAAGGAATTCACTGGAGAAGAAAAATATCTGACCTAAACAGATCACTAGGGCCTGTTAAAGGAGTGTATTTTCATGAGGTATTATGTGAATCTGAAAACTCTAATATGCATGTGGAAGAGAGCATTAGATAAAATATTCTTGTGCAACAGCAGAATGGGTTGTGTATGGCAGTTTTTTTAGAAAAAACAATGTGAAAACTGTTGCTAGTTAAGAAGAAACCCAAACTGAGTTGATGACCCCCTTTCTATTGAAATCCTCCTTAACTGGCATATCCTTAACTGAATAATTAAACCCCACTGATTGCTGAAAGTATAAAACTTACAGTATTGTCTCGCTTACGATTTTCTTCTGATCCAGTCTTCATTTGGGATAATGGTGATGTGTGCATTTGTCACATCCAGGTTAAAGTTCTGCATCCTGTTATATTTAGGCCTGGAAACAAGAAACAAAGCTTCAGCTTGTGTAGGAGATAATAGCCATCCCAGTGACTGTCCAGTGTTACCCCTGTGGGGCCTCTGGCTCCCACTCCTTTGTTCCTTGTTTTAACTTTCAAACTCTTCATGAGTCAGCATATAGCTTCTCTGTAAATACCTCTGGTATGGCTATGGCTTAGAGGTGTGTCGCGAAAGGAGTGATGCACTCCACTCATAAGAGGGAAGCAGCACTATGTTTATTGCGGTAAGACAATGATTTAACAAAGTTCAATCGTAAATAAGAATGATTTAACAAGGTTCAGTTGGCAAGGTTCACTCAGTTATTTACTGCATGAAGGACAGGGTCAGATGCATGCGCAGTGGAGACCCTCCCGTTGAGTCACGAGGTTCAGACTGGACCCCCTTGCTTTCTAAACTCCTTTGGAGAGGAGCCTAGGTGCAGCTGGATCCAGTCCTAGTCTCAGACTTGGTCAACGGTTTATGTCTAAGGGATTATGTGCACAGTTAATCAGAGCTATAACTCATCAAAGTTTTGCAAAGTTCGCAAAAGTTCAGCATGCTATTAATCACTTACTGAGGATCTGTCACAGGTAAGGAATCTCTCAACCTCGAGGAGTAACCTTGAGAGGCGTCCCTGCTCAAGAGGAGGTTCTGCAGTGCAGCCCACTGCTGTGCAGGAGAGCTCAATGGGCTCTGGACTGCCCCCTATTTATGGGGGGGAGATGATTGACTCATAGTCATATTTACATACCAGATGGGCTTTAGCTGGTGCATGCTCAACTAGCCCCTACATATGTGCTGTTTACAGGGAGGTCAGGTTGAGGGGGAGAGAGCACATCAGCAGGGGGAAAGGAGCACACTGTCACAAGGTGCCATAAAAGAACAGGACCCAAAAGATGACCTAATCTTACAACAATGTGTCCATTTGTGTATGGTAGGACAGTTCTACCTCTGGAGCAATGTAACCAAAAGCAAAGCATTATTTTAATTCAAGCTGTAAAGTAGGGGACTGAATTAGACTAATGTCTGGCATCTTTAAAGCATGATATGTCCTATTTGAAGGTTTTCCCCTCATAACTGAAAATCTTAAATATAATAAAAGTGCTACATATATTCTCCCCAGAACTGATTTCTATAAGGTCTGAAGGCTTTATGGAATCTACTGTGGGCTTCCTCGCACAGTTTTAATTATGTGGAAAGTACTGAGATATTAGTGATGCAGTCTAAAGAACTGTAGGTTCTTGCTCTTCTGCTACTCATACACTGTGATTTCATGGACAAACAGCTTCTTATTGCTAACATTTGATTTGTAAAATATTGTCTAGGCTATCATTAATCTCTTGTTAAAAGTGCTGTGGTATGGTAGGACATGAAAAAATTCTTGCTTTTTTACACTAGAGTCTAGAGATAATGACCTGTTTCCCCAGCAGTGCTCAGCATTAGACAGGCACGTAATATAGTAAAATGTGTTCAGTATTTGCTTCGAAAAGAGCAAACATAGGGATAGGATGCTGGTAATGTGAACACCTCTGTGGTCTGTTTGTATACTTACTGAAATATGTGCTGATCAGTAGCAGTAATTTTTATCTCATCTGTATAGAAATGCAGATTAATAGGTACAATTATGCTTTTAATTTGACAGATATTAGTGGTCTCAACTAAGCAACAGAACAATGGTAAGTCTCTTTAGTAGAGCAGTTTGTGATCTGTAAGTAGGACTTCTATCTTCCTACAGAACAAAATAGGAAACTGATATCCTATTTTCCTTTCTGGTATAATAGTTCTGGTGCTGCAGTGCAGACTTTAAGCAGCCATAGTCATCTGCAGGATCTAGTAGAGCTGAAAACACATTTCATGCTCATGCTATCCTGACTTTTCCTTGATGTAAAGATTTCACATGTTGCTATGCATTAACCAGAGCACAATGGAGAAAGAGTTCTAGAGTTGGCTCAATCAAATTGTTGCTCAAGATTCTGGCACTGCTATACTTCAGTACCATTATAGAGAGAAAGTGAGAATTTAGACACCAACGGAATGCGCTTCATATTCTAGAACAATTCTCAGCCTTTCCTAGAGGGACTCACCTGCAAACCATCCTTGATAGGCCTGATATGTCTCTGTCCCTCTTATCTGTTCAGTAGAAAATTTTTCTGTTAACTGGGATAAAGTCCAGTTCTAGTTCATCCTACAGAAAATATTGATACAGGGTGCATTGAAGCATGATCTCTGTATGTGATTTCCTGAGGTGCTGCAATTCAAATTAAGGTCTTTTTTATGCTGGTGTGGCTCTTGCAATGTTAAGGCAATTCCCAGATGCTTTTGCCTCTTCAGAAGTGATATTCCAAATAAATAAGGTGTTTTCTATCTAAATTTGATAAGCTAATCTGAGGGAAGCTGCTCTTCTCCAATAAGCTGTAAAATAGTTCCTGGCATAGATTCTTAATCATGTTTACCAATTGTAGCTGTGATGAGTTGTAACCTAGGCAAAATCTATAGGAAGTGGTAATATCTCCCATTCAGTTGGAGCAAGGCAGGCCAGTTCTGAGATACACTTTGTCTGAAAAAAAAAAGTTGTCTTTCTACCTTAACTTACACCTTTTATTTATGCATAGGCCCCCTAAATAGACAAGCCTCTAGACCCCTTAGCAAGTCTGCCATTGTGCTTGTCAGGAGAACAAATATGCTCTTACATTTCAGGATGGTGTTGGTGTGGCTATTTGGACAAGTCTCTGAGAATCTGTTTGTTATCTGAAAGTCTGTGCAGGCAGTTTGTAACAAAAGTAATGTATTTGGTAGTTCAATAGCTTTAGAAGCCTTCTGTTTGTGAAGGACCAGGGAGAGAAGTGAGCGGTGGATGGATTTTTCCTAAGAAAAAACAGTGTCACTTACAGCTCTTGCAGTTTCTCTGCTAGCAGTGGGTAATACTACTTAAATCTCTTACAATGCAGCTTTTTTTTTTTTGGTATTGTGGTATCACTGAGTATCATGACCCTATTGAACAAGATATCAGAGACAGAGGGGAGTCTCTCCTAGTGCAGATTCTTCTCAGCTCATCTGATTTCACCGAGGGAGTTTAAATTGTCCCTAGAGGTTTTATCTCACATTAGAGACTTAAAGCTTAATGTGGTACTGGATGTGGTACCACCCTTCCCTGGAGCCCCCTTCCATTAACACACATCTGCAGAATTTCTTGTGGGACTACACATTTCTACTGACTCTGCACAACATCTTTGCTTTAGTACTTTTTGGAAAAGGAGAAATGCAGCTGGCCCTCATCTCCTCCTGCTTCCTCCTCCTGGTATGCTGAAGCAGTCAGCAGCATAGATGTGAGATATTCTGGCCTAGTTATCCAGGGAACATGGGTTGTTGTCTGCAGCAGCTCAGTTACTACAGGTGGCTACCTGGTTTGTGGCAAGTGTGTACAGCTGGCACATGTAACACTGCTAATAGTGGCACTATTAGAGTCCCCTAGCAGCACTTAAGGCAAGAACAGCCAGGCAGATCCCGACAGAATAAGTGTCTTAGGGGCTACACAAGTCCAGAGAGCAGATCCACCTCAATCTAGATGCTTGCATGCTCCAGTTGAGTGATTCAGTAAGTATGGATCCACATGGAATGCAGCAAAATGATCCCTCAGAATGGTGGTCTCTATGAATTCAGTAATATTGATGTGAAAGAAGTAAGTAACATGGACATACATAAAACTGGAAAGTTGTAAACAGTAGGCACTGTTCAGCTAGAGAACAGAATGGCTGCAACTGTGTGTTTCCTCTTCCTCTCCATAATTTGGTGTTAGTCCTGTTCTGAGCAAGAAGTTGGACCGAAGATCTCCTGAAGTCCCTTCCAATTAATGTTTTTATGATTCTATGCTATTTGAAAGATTTGTTTGTGAGGGACATGCAGTTCCACACTAGTATGCTTAGCAACGTCTCTAGAGGATAAAACTATTCTCAGAAGTATGTGCTTTAATCTTCGGACCTCATTCCCTTCAAAGTTGATGTTTTCACTTTGTGGTTAGGGTAAAGTCAGCAGGAGCACAGCAGTTACTGTAAAGCTAGAGTAGTTCATTGACCTTTTATTTAATACAAAAGGCTTCTTGCACTCTACAGACTCTTTAACAACCAGCAAAAGTTTGACACCACTGCCAAAAAACAGTCTATCAGGTGAAGGAAGGTAACACAATACAAATAAGTAAAACAGTCTATATAACCGGATGCTCCAAGACTCTCCAATCTGCAATTTCTCACTCAGGGTTACAGTAATCACTTCTAAACTGCATTTTTTTTGTGTTAACACATAGTGTTTGCAGCTGAAATCAGAATGCAACTGCAGCATTTTGTGGGAACAGAGAGGACATAGTTTTTGCTCTAACAAGTTCTTAGTCTGTTTCAAGATGATGTGGTACAAGTGAGTCTCAAATGTGGTACAAATGAGAGGAGGAAAACTGAGGGCAGAGCTGATAATATTGAGGTGGTTGTACAGATGATACCTGACAGCACTAACGAAAGATGATTTATGATACTCTTAACTGCTGGCTCTTGGTGTCACAAACAACATGACTCTTGCTCTAGGGGTGATCCCACAGCATAGTTTACAGGGGAGAACTATGGATGGGAAACCATAGTGACAGCAAGAAACTGAGCATGGATGTGATGAAGGTGACCTGACCAAAAGGAAAAGTAGTAGTCCTGGGTGACAGTAGGAGAACAGAGAGAACGAGGTAGAAATAATTATGGAGGACCTTGCATGGCAAAAGCTTTGTATTGGGAGCTAGTAAATGCTTATGACAAGTAAACAGAGCATGAAACCAATTCAAGGTGAAATACTGAAGGCTTGAGTGCTCTTTTATGGTAAGGGTACTTCCAAATGCATTTTTGCACTATGGCCAACTGCCATAGTCTGCCATAGTGGTTTGAGATGATGTACACAGGCTCCTCATGTTGGATGTTAATAGATCTTCCAAGCAGAGAGGGTCTGTCTCTTTCCAACAGAAGCTGAAATGTGGCAAGGTAGAAATGCTCAGAATAGCTGTTTTTCAGCACAAGGGAAATCTGCTTTCTGATGTAGGTTCAGTTTTGTTCAGAGAAAACAACTCCTTATTCTTCTGAAAACATTAGTTCTGCTTTCTATAGGAATATTAGCAGCTCCTTCTAGCCAGAGGAACTAAAGGGCTTTAAATAGCTCAATAGCTATTCCAATGATCTCTTACCTCTCAGATTGTATTTTGTGTAGTAATCTTCAGAAAACTTTTTTCAAAATAACTTTAATTACATAATTGAAAATCAAGCAACTAAGAACAACTTTCAAGTTCAACTTTCAAACTTCATTTGTTCAAGTTGAACAAATGCTTGAAATAATGAAATATTGATCTTCTAGAACATTCTTTCTGCCTCAGAGTAAAAGGATTATTAGAAATATTAAACACTTCAAGTACTAGCTTGTATGCTTTGCAAATTTAATGTTTTATGATGAAAGACAGCAGGGTTTGTGTCACAGTCTGACTAGCTGCCTTGAGGCTGCTGGCTGTCAGGCTCATCAGGCTCTGAAGCCTGTCACATTAGACCTAAGGCACATATATCACATCCTACTGATGCTCCAGGTCCTCAGACATCCTTTGCTTTACATCTAATGCCAATTGAAGACACTGATATATTTGCCCCAGTCCACTGAAGATATAGCATTATAGTCCCTGAAGGCAGCTCTGGTGTTCTGTTTTTTTTTGTTTTTCTGGAAGTGTACTTTTAAAGTCCCAAATAACTCAAGTTAGGAGAAGAGTCCATTTTTATTATTGATTAGAACTTATGAGAGGAATTCAACTTTGCAAGGGTTAATCACTAGTGTTAATTATACTAGTGGCACAAATCATATTGCGTTAAATTACAAACCTGATAAGAGGTAAAAGATGATAATGCCTGAGTTCACTATGCACATCTTGTCTCAAAGCTTGCACTTGATCCTTGTTCTACATGTTTTCCTTTTTCACTTTCTGTATTTTGAAATGTTCCTTTCTTCATCAGATATGTATTATGGTCATTACTATGACACCCAAAAGGCTACTTGGTGAAAATAAGAAACCAGAGCCTCAATTAGGTATTCTTCTTGCACTCAACTAAGCAAAAATTAGTCGAACATCAGGTTCTTGCTTTCATGCTGTCCTGTTGAAATGTTGATTACTGCATGAAATGGCAAATGATGTTTTTTCACTTCAAAGTTCATATAAGCATTAAACCTACCATCTGTGTCTGACATTTCTGTACATACTTGGTATACATTTGAAACTGAGGCTTCAGGAAAATGCTGTAGGATCTGCTCATGAAGTGTTATTCCTATGAACCTAATTTTCATAGATGCTGTGATTCTGTTAATCCTTTATAAAATCAAATATACTGAATAGTAAGGTGCAAGTTCTGTTTAGCTTTTCAAAAATAAGTGAGAACATAAGAAATGCCTTACTGAATCAGATGAGTGGTCTAGCTAGCCCAATATTGTCTTCAGCATTAGCAACAGGAAATGCAATTTAAGGAGAGCACATGAGCGTATCTGCCTCTGACTGTCCTTTTCCCTCATATGCCCACACTATGCATAATGCTTGGATTAGGGATGTTAAAGGGCACATTCCCAACTACTTCTTTTAGTAAAAGTTGTCTAAACCCCTTTGAACCTACAGGTACTGTCTGCATTAAGGTGTCTGTTTAACCATTAATCATTTTGATTATCTAAGCTAAACCTGAATCAACGTACAATGATGCTCTGCATTATCTTCATAAGCAGCAGCAGCAGCATTACAGTGCTATCCTAGATCATCTTTTAGCTTTCTAGAGATAACAGGGGCTTCAAAGCTGTACACCTAAAAATGGTAAAATCACACTTTCTTGGAACAGAGCCTATTATCATGTAAGAACTTTAGCAAAATACTGTGTTTTACTGTTTGAGTATTTAGTATTATTGTCTCCCTATAACTGCTGACTTATGCAACTTCTTATAATACTTGAAAATAAATCTAAGGTTTCCAGTTCTCATCCTCAGATGTAGTTCATGAATGACATCACCACAATATAAAACCCCTGCCTGAACTCCAGGCTTCAACATCCTCTGATATCTGACTGGCTTCCATAAAATTCAGCTAAGGTCAGTGCACTGCTGGCTCAAGTTCTGGGAGCTGGGACCTTTTGCTGTAAAGCTGAATTGTCTGTTAAAACTCAGCAATTAAGTACTCTGGGGCAGTGTCTTTCATGACCTTGGTGAACCCAGTTCTATTGTTCTGACAACCCAGGCATTTCAAGGATTGGAGGCACTGTTTTTAGCACCTTATGTAAGTTCTTTCACAGCAGGCACCTGCCATCTTTTGGTGCATAACCCATTTTAATTCTTTTTCTATTTTTCCTAGAATAGCCTTTTTATTTCTTCCATTGACTCGTTGGCCTTATTCTCCTATCTCTACTTTTTATTAATAAGGTATTAATTTTATTTAAATAAGAAGTGTTCAGCAGCTTTGAGATAAACAGCTGATAATAAAAGAAAGAAGGAGCACTCAATTCCACTCAATACCAGCAGAAAAACAACAACCAAAAAGCTGTTAAAGACAGTTTTCTCCGTTTTGTAAAATTAGCAGCTTTCCATCACTGGATATCAGATAATGAAGGATCTATGTGCTGCAGAACAGTTGCAAATAAAAATTCTGTTCTCAAAGACAGGCTTGATGCTTCTGTAAACAGTGCTCTGTGGTAATTATTTCATGTTGTTCATCGCAGGCATTGCACACAGAACTACTTTGATTTTTGCAGTATTGCAGCGACGCTTCTCTGACTGACAAAGGCAGCATTCTCTCAGTTGTCAGAGGTTTGGCTGCACTCACTGTAAGCATGCCAGCTGCAATGACAGAGTGTCCTCACAAGTAAGACTAGTTCTAGCACACTCCTTTTCTTGGAGTCTGCTGCTCTTCAGGGATTTCATGCTGTTGTCAGTGTTGAGTAGAACTGGTGAGAACTAGAGACACTTACTAATTGCAAACTTGTACAAGCTTTCGGTGATTTGGTATAAATGTTACTGAAATTCTGGTATCACTAATATTTAGAGACTGGTAATAAAAGCCTTGTTAATGCATTCTTAGTATATTGTTAGTTCACTGTGGCAATGTCCACCTTGTTCTCATTTAGTGTCCCTGGCTTCAGTGGCTATTAGAGTAGGCTCTTCCAATCCCTGTGAACTGGATCTTGCTAAGAGGAACAAGACGAGCAAAAGGAAGGGAGGATTAAGTATGAAAATCTTGAATATATGACAGCTCCAACATCTGTGTACAATTTTCTGGTGGTCTTTTCAGTCTGTTTCATTCTACTGTACTACTTTGAGTGCAGTTCCCCAACCCTCTCCCTTTGCTTTCAAAGAATCCCTAGTATTGGCATGGGCTTGAGCAGGAAGCTTCTGACCAGCTGCTCTCAGTTCTTATTTCCCATTTAGCTGAGTGTTGCGCATAAACAGATAGAGGTAAGTGGCTTTGGATGTTCCAGCGCCTGCCTCTTTGTATGACTGAGTGCCCAGAGCTGAGCCAGTTGGGCTGTTACTGTGCCTGAGCTCATTGATACATCTAGTAAAGTTCTCATTTCCAGTTTCCACAGTGCTTCCCAGGGCAGCCTCGCAAAATGGAAAGCATCTTAACTTACAGCCAACAAATGTACCCTCTCTTACTGCTCCAGTCTAGACTAGAGCAGCTGGGGGCATCAGTGTGCTAGATGCAACAGAAATGAGCCATGTCATCAGCTTCCCATATGAGTGCACAAGGTGCTCCTGTTGAATGTGCCCTGCTGTGAAACAGTGGCAGGCCCTCAGCCTGAAGAATGACAACACTGCTTCTGGTGCTCTGCTGCATCCAGCTGGGAAGAAAGAACTAAGCAGAATTCCCCTGAAGTGATCTTGCCCAGGATCTTAGCTGCTATTTGAGGAAATAAACTCTTCCATTGGGTACAGATTCAGAACAGTGAAAAAAGTGTGGAGGGAGTCTGTTAATCCTGTTTCACCATGAAATTAATTGTTGTCATGTGCTATTAAAATTTTAATGCCTTAATTCCTACCTCCTTAAAAAAACAGATGTCCCTGAGTCTATTACTGGCTCTGTTCCAGGATTTTGCCTTGCCCCATTAATCCTGCCATGCCAGAACATATTCTCTTTTTTTCCCCCCCTCTAAAAATTTAGAATTGAAGAATTGGAGGCACCATTTTCCTTTCCTGATCTGGTGCTTCTTCATTCCTGAGGGAACTGAGATGACATGCTTTTATTTGATATTAGGAAATTATAATAGTCTTTGTGCTAGGAAACCGTGGAGTTAACAAGCATCGTTAAGGACTTTGGACCTGGAAGCATCTATCTTTTTGGAGTACCATCTTGCTTTCACTTTATTCTGTATAATGGAATGCCTTGCTGCTTGATTTGGAAACTTCAGGAGACTGAGTGCAAAAACAGTCTACTTTTCCTTATTTCTTGGTGGGGTAAATCTTCTACTGCAGAAGATCCACACCGTATCCCTATTCCATGTGCATTTTTTTACTTACTGCTTTATCCTGCTAGCCTGTAGGAAGCAATGGGGAACCAAATGAGCCAATTCTTCAGTTCAGGCTTCAGAAAATTAAGAGCACTACAAAGAAAATAAATTCACTGCATGAAAACAATTGATTTCTCTTATTTTAAACTGAACAAGCTTTTTAACTGTCTTTGTTTTTAAGGGACGATGGTACAATGACTTTTGTGTTATGCAGGCTATTTAAGGAGAGTCATTGGTTTTTTTGAATCCATCAGGCAGCAAGCAGTCTACTGTAAACCATGCTAAGTTTTCAGTGATTAACTACCTGTGCTTAAAACTATGCCTCACTTCTAGGTTGAATTTGTCTGCTGTGGCTTCCAGTTACTATATTTCATTCTTCTTTGGTTTGCTAGGTTTAAGAGTTTTCTTATATTAGAAATCTTATTGCCTGTAGATGCGTTCTCCCCTTTACCTCATAACTTGCTCTTTTATAAATCAGACTAATTTTGGGGGGTTTTGACTTCAGGCAATGCTTGTAACTCTGTTGTGATCTTTCCAGTTTATCACAACCTGCATTTAAAAAAAAGACTGTAGTGGTCTTTGTATTGCATGTGCCGAGACAACATTGTTACTCTTAATAGCCTGCATATAAATCCACAGAGCTGCCAGCTCTCTACATTAAACTGAGAGCTTGTGTGCTGTTCTCAAGCATGGAGTCTCTGTTTTCTAAAATACAACCAACATCATACAAGTGTGGTGTAAATTTCTTGTTCTTGTCTGTAGCAGGTATCTGTTCTAGTAGACAAATCAGGTTGATGATTTTAGTACCAATCTGAAATCTCAGTTAACAGTTACTATATTTTCTTGCAGATAATTGACTGATCTTTTGTTAGCAACAATTGTGTGGGATTGCCCTAGAAATATTTCCAGTGATAAATGATGAACAGCCAATGAGCAGCTACTTAAAACTGATTTTAGTCCTTTTGATAGAAACTACAGATTTTTGTAGAATGTGGGACTCTATTTTCTTAACTGCTTGATAATACAAGTGCATCAGACCTGTCCTCAGCTTTCTACATAGGTTTCCCAAAAGAACAGTGAGTCATAGTCCAGATCTTGGTGCTTGCTTCAATATGCTCAGTGACTTGACCTCAGGGATTTGTGTGTGTGTGTGTGGGGGGGGGGGGAGCTAAAACTGCATGGTGTAGACTGTAATAAAACACAGGGAGACTGGGACTGTGCACTGCATGCATGAAAATCACACATGCAGAGGTGGTGTCTTAGAGGCTACATGGGGAACTACATGGTTCCTACATGGTCTGGTGGTCATCACAGTCTCATGTCTTGTTTTGTATGTAGGTGTGATTCTTTGACCTGCTTTCTCTGAAGTAAATGGAGTTCTACAGGCACATGTTCATTAAAGGAAACCATTCAGCAAAACTAAAGGTTTCTGTTCTCTTAGGGGGGAAATAATAGAGAATAAGCTATCTGCCACAGGTGTTAATCACAGGGTTCGCTCACTCCAAGAAGGCAATAGAATACTACTCCGATAGAAAACCTGCTGTATTTTCCTACTCTAAATTAGTCCTTACACAAACAGCCAAAAATTAATGTTTGGTCAAATTTATTCTTCCTGTTCTGTATTTCCACAGATAACTAACTTTCTAATTTTGCAAGTTTTTTTTACATCCAAGTTCCAAAGTCATACCTCAGTCTACTTATTTTTCCCAAAGTTGAAATCAGTGCAGTGACTGGTAGCTTTACTTAAGTTAAAGTTTGCCCTACAAAATTATTACTCTTGCTTCTAAAATGAAACATTGTGGTTTAATATTTTTTGCAGCTCATGGAACCCCAACTCTTGAAGCATATATGGATGCAAAGAGTAAGTGGGTTTATCCTGGAACAGTCTTTTGAATCCTTCATGGGTAATGAAGGGAGTGCGCTGTGCTGAATCAGTTCTCCTATTGTATTATATCTTTCATATAAAGATTCTAGATGTCAGGATTTGTTTGAATGGACTTTGAAAAAAAGAGTAATACTTAAATTTGATGAGGAAGGGAAATTATGATGAGGTTTTGGGGAACAACAGGGAAAGGGTTGCTTCTTTGTTCAGGATGCAGTGAAAGCAACATAGCAGTGTTTTTTGGGTTTTGGTGTTTCTTATGTTTTTTTATTTATTTTTTTTAATACTTGTTGTCCTGGTTGGTGTGGATGTTTTCTTGTTTTTTTTTTTTTTTTTAATTTTTAATATGAGGATGACAAGAAATAATAAATCTACGTGGGTCTGTCCTTGAGGCAGCAGCTTGTGAATAACTCCATGATTTTTATTTCTCAGCCCTTCATTAAAGGGATTTGGTGGAATGCATTTTGAATATTTGAAACGGTGTTTTATTCTCTAGCGACATAGGCCTTTACTTATCTGTAGAACCTTCTAAGAAAGACAAGCTGGATGAGACTTGAATTTCTCATGGTAAAAAAGGCAAAATGACGACAGGAAAAAAAATCCTTAAATAATACAACAAGACAAAGGGTTTTTTTTTGCCTTCAGATGACCTGTTCCCAGCAGCCCTGGGCGTATATTGTTTTAAACTAAAGCCTATTTTGGATTTTGGCTGCCTTCATTTTGGCAGTGGCAATTGCAGAAATTTGCTATGGCTGTTCACATTTTGTTACTGGCCTTTAGGCAAATGGTCTGGATTTGACCTAATCCTACCCTGCCTGTGAAATTTACTTGATACTGATGAGTCTGCAGGTAGATCTGTGGTAGACAGTTTGACTCCTATAAAGATAGTTCTCCTGGGATCACTGTTCTAAAGATGGTATTTACTTGCATTTTTATTCATATTTCATGGAGATGAATAATTCAGAAGTGATTATTGATTTTTCCTACCACTTGTTTTTCATCCCTGGTTTCATTTGAGCTGCATCCTTGCAAGAAAGCATGTGCTGAAGTGCTGATCTCATCCTACAGGAGGACATAAAACCAGAAGGGAACAGTGCCTGAAATGGATGTCCTATTTGAGCCCTGATTACTGCCTAAGAATACATTTATTTCACATCTTCCTCCCCGCCCCCTCTTTCTTGACTAGTAGGCATTACAGGCAAGGAATGGTTGGTAACTGTAATACTTATAACATGTTTACAGTTAACTAGCACTATATAGGAGGGACTACATTTTATCTCTTTAAATTTAAAATATACTTGGAAGAACAGTTCCTGCTCATTTACATGCTGCAGTCATAGTACATGGTTATCTCCTGTATCTTTGCAAGTGGTTGCAACTAGATCTTGTGGTCATTGGTGGGTTTGTTTGTTTGTTTTTAGAATTTCCTTTTAGTTGCCTTCAAACTTGAGTTCATTCTGAGAGAAGGTCCCATAAAATTCCATTTAAATCTGCATAAAACTGACAAGTTACGAGTTTTGCAGTTTCAAGGAATGACAGAACTGTTTTACATTCATTAAAGAAAAATGCCTGCATTTCAACATCTCAAAGTTGCTCATTGTAAATATACAGAGGAGAAAAATGAAGTAAGACTGGTATGGGTTAATAAAAGTATTACCTTTTTAAAAGTGTCCTTTTTAGTATTTGACACTGAGTCACATAACACAAATGGCAGTATATTTGGAGTATTTTAAGCTTTCCCAAATATATTCTGTTTTGGAAATTTTAGCTGTGCCATTGCTAGTTTTAAAACCTACTCTCCCCTCTCCCCCCCCCCCCCTTTCCTTTTGGCTTGTCTGCCAGGCTTAGCTCCCCGTCTTCAATTTACATTGTCTTTGTAATTGCCACTGTTTCTTGTTGCCTGTCTGCCTCCTAGGATCCTGTAGTGATCTTGTCACAACTGTCCTACTGGTCTTCTCTCTGAAAGGCAGCATGACTTGTGTTATCTGGATAATTAATGGCATCTGGCAAATCAGTGGCTCTGGACTGACCCTCTCCTTTTAAGGATGTTAGCAGCATTTTTGTCTCCATTTTGTTCAAGCCCTAGAGACAGAGTTGAAAAAACTGCAAGACACCCCAGGAATCTGATCCTTCTCAGGGCAGCTGGTGCCTATTACAATAGATTACTGGCTGCTTCAGAGAATGAATGAGATCTGAGATGGTTAAAAATGTCTGAAAGAAAGATAGTCTCTATCTTAGGATAGTATCTATCCTAAGAGGAGGAATATGGTACACTGGAACAGGTTGCCCAGAGAGGTTGTGGAGTCTCCATCCTTGGAGATATGCAAAAGTGGTCTGGACAGGGTCCTGAGCAACGTGCTCTAGGTGACCCTGCTTGAGCAGGAGGGTTGTACTAGATGATCTCCAGAGGTCCCTTCCAACCTCAGCCATTCTGTGCTTCTGTGAACCTTGCACCATATTTCAGCTCTTGTAACTTCTCTCATATTGCCTTGGTCCCATTTCTTTATTAAATTCATTCAATGCTAGACCTTATTTATACCTCCTTCTTTCTGTGTGTCTCTGGGACATATGAAATGCTTTTACTGTGCCTCTGGCTTGAAAAGTCCCTTGGAGGTATCAGATACTAAAGCTGGCAAAGGCTGCTAAGGAAGTATAGCCAGCAGGGACACCGTATGTGGAAGGCATGAGTTTTTCTTCAGATAGGCTTATGCTGCTGCTTGGAAACGTTTTCGGAGAAGTCTTTCCTTGAACTCAGTATGATTAAGAAATCACTAGGATTTGGTCCCAGTCCCTTCTACGCCATCCTTTTGGGTGCTAAGGTGTCTTGCTGCACACTCATGCAAGGTACACGCTGCTATTCCTACTGTGGCGCAGTGTTTGCTTTAATCCCTCTTTTCCTGTTCCCTCTGGTCTTTCAGTACTGTTCATGTTTGCTCCAGTTTTGCAGCCTTGATTTATAAACCTCTTTATCCTCTCCATTGAGAGTTGTAGACAGGTCATCTTCTGTCATTTTCCCTAAAGCTTTTATGAGTTGCTGAATTAAATTAGGATCACCATTTTTAAAACCTTACTTTCTGGGCCGAAATAGACCAGTGTGTTGCCACAGAAAACTCACAGGGTTCATGGATTTGTTTAAAGCAGGAAATGGAAGAGAGGCTGATAACAGGTGCTGACAGTCTCTCTGGACCACATTAGGGAGGCTATTAACACAAAAATAAAACTTTATTTAATGAAGAATAAGACAGAGCCAAATGTAATTGATGATTTGGGCTATCCACCTACAAATTTGTCTTTTTTTTTTTTTTTTTAAGAGAAGCTACTTCTCAGTAGTTCAGATAATCACTACTTAGGTCTTGTAGTATTAGAATGATGAAAAGATTATTCTCAAATTAAGAAAGAGTTGGTTAAATGCATAACTGTATTGGACCTGCAAAACAGTTGAAAGAATGAGTACTTAAGATCAAAAGGTCCTTGAAGTAGAAATATACAAACAAATAACAAGGTGTGACTGCATTTCAGATATGGAGATTTAAAAAAAAAAAAAGAAATTGTGATAAAAGTAGGAAATAAATCTTTAATTGATTTTAACTAACCAAATAGAGTAAAAAGATAGATATCTGTAAATAAGACAGGAAATAGGAAGAAGGGAAGACCGTGACATAATTGTGTAGAAGGATTCAGAGGTATTCAGCAAAAACAAGTAGCCTTTAGAAAATTCTAGTAAAACCAGTAGAAAAGAGTAAAAATTACTGTTTCTGGACAAAAAATGAGGATAGAAGTGATTTGCTGAAGACTTAACAATAAGTAATCAGTTCTTTTGGTTCACTGAAAGCAGGGAGCCTGTGAAAGATTCAGTAGCTGAACTGAAAGAAAAAAGTAGCTGGACTTGGAAGAAAAAAGTCTTCCAAGAAATCTTTAAAGAAATCTTTACTCTTCTCTGCAATTTTTCACTATAGAGCACACTGTGGTGATATCCTACCACCTCTTATCTTGCAATTACTTTGACAGTCTTGTGTAATGAGAGCCCAGAAGGATGGGATACAAATTAACTGGAGAGATTAGAATTCTGTGCATTATGAGAACAGCATGCTTTTCATTCAGAGGTGCTGAGAAATAAATGCCTGACTTTACTAATAAAAGCGTATTACTCAAATTAAAAGCAGGGCTGTTGCTGGGTCAGTCCATGATAATTCTTCGTCCCGCCAATTCTCAGAAGCTAGTATATTGTTTATTGGAATCTCTGCTCTCATTAAAGCCTTTGGCCTATGGTTGCGAAGAAAATCAAGTTTATTTGAACCAAAGAGGCCTGTGCAAGGCAGCACATAACTCAGAACTGTTGTTCTGAGGAGCAGGACCTCTCCAGTTGCAATATTTATTATATATCCTATTTAGTATTTTCCTTTAGCTGTAGTTATTGCAGTTCTTATTCCATGCAGAAACTCAGCCTTCACTTATAACTGTTTTAAACATCAAGATAGAGAAAAGCATGGAGATGTGACTCTGCCCCCTAAAATTTGAGAATAACAAAAGAAAGAACATTTTAGTAAGTCATTTTCATTATTTTTGCAGGCCTGGGGGATAGTCAGTCTGTGACTTCTGAATATTTATGATCAAGAACATTCATATCAGTGTGATACTGACTCAGGTGCACAGTGATGAAATAAATGTTCACATCATTAACAGTTTAATTCTATATTTAAACAGTTGTTCCACCAGCTGCAGTTCCTCCACTTTTCTTACCTGTGATAACATGGCGGTCTACAGCCCCAGTCCATCCTTTCTTTTCCATCAGTCAGAAGAGAACTAAGCCCAGTACCCCAGAAAGGTCATAGGCCTTTTTAAAGTCCAGCTGAGAGGGAACAAAGTTCCCTAGCCTAAACACAGACTTGTTAGGTTTCAAACCATAGTGACTCTCTGACTATTGTCTCAGTTTGCCTCATTGGAAAACAGTTTATTTTGTTAGCAGAAGTGGGGAAAAAAATCCACCTCTCTTCTCCAGTTCATCTGTTGAAATAAATCTGTCCTTGCACCAGAGGGTAGTAATGTCTTTAAAAATCAATGTTGGAGTGGTCCTTGGAATTGGATATCAATGAGCCTTACTTCAGTACCAAGAACACGGGTTTAAAAGTTGGGTTTTTGTGTTTAACATAAGCCTCTGTATATTCCTATTTTGTGGTGCTGGTGCCTGATCTGTGATGTCCTTTAACTGTCAGATGAAGCTCCTCATTTCCTAACAAACGGAAAAAAATGAAGTGTTCTTGATCATGGTTCTGTGGGTCTCTTTGACCTTAAAAAGTAGGAAGTGGAAGCCAGAAGCTCAGAGCTCTTCCTTCAGGAACTAGAGGGGGTGTGAAGCTCCATAAGTGCTTTGCTTGTTAGTGCCCCTTTTCTTCTGCTTTTGGCAGCTATTTTTAGTTTGTTTTTTTTTTAATGGTTACTCTTATTTTTCTTTAAGAGGTAAAAAGAAGAGGCTATCTGCAATTGTTATCTGACCTCATAAAGGTAGGAGGGCTGCCTTGAAGAACTGCTGTGCAGAAGGTTTTTTAGGCCAGTTAAATAACTGGTTCATGGTAAAGGTAGCAGCTGTTTTAGGGATCTCTTCATCTTTGAGTAAATGTCCTGCTAGTCAACCAGTGGTTGCCCCAGTCATTAATTTAATAGATAACTATATCTGATGTAAAAATCTCAAGAACAACAGTTGGAAGACACCAAATTTTTGTAGAAAATAGGAAGATTTTGAGGCAAAAGACATGAGAGAGAAGAGCATGGTATGGTATTGACAGAACAGTATTGTTTCTTTATAGAGGAAATTCATGGCTAAAAGATAATTAATTGGCCTATTTGTATGTTCAGAAAGCTTTAACATATTTCAGAAAACGCTGTTAAGGAAATGAGACTAGCTTGTGATTAGAAGCTTACTTTTATGACTCTGTTAGCAGGAGAGAGATTTTGGAACAATTACTAATATCAGTAAATGTCCTTATTAGACCGTTGTATCAAATCTTATTTTTGTTCTTGAAATTGCCTATGCTATATTGGTATAAAAAAAATCAATACTGAAGGAGATCTTGCTGTCCTAACTATCCTGCTCAGGGCTAAATTTGGTCACCGTTGTGATGGGCATTGTCAAGGCAGGAGCTACAGTTTTGTCTCACTGCATGAAATGTCCCAGTGTGTATGCCCTTCCCATAAGTGCTAATGGGGAACTATTAACCTGAAGTACTCTGATAAATCTTCTAATGGCAACACCGTTTCCAGTGTAGACCAGTTCTAGACCTAGGCTGTCTAACTCCCCTTGCTCCCTTCCTGTACCAGTTGCCCTACTCTTTGGAGTGCCATGGACATGTCTGGGTGTTGTAGGTTTATTAGGGAAGATCTGAAAAATTTTAGACTGGTTGAAATTATTCTTTGGGCTGGATCCAGCTTGCAGGCTGCCACCTGGACAGTTCTCCTTACACTTAAGTGGGTGACAGTAACTCAAATATTAAGAAGCCTAGTTCAGATGCAGCAGTGGCGGCAAATACATTCTCTGGCTTTGCCCTCAGCAGTGCTGAATAACAACACCATTTGGGTAATATCCTTCACTGACCTTTAAGCTGAAAAAGGGGGCTGCACTTTTTTTTTTTTTTCCTCAGTCATTCTGCATCCCCTTGCATTTGCTTTGCTCTTTACTTCTGACTCCTTGTTCATTTTGACTGTGCAAGCTTCTCTAGCTTGCGTTATGCTGGTAATAGTAGATGACAAGCACAACAGATAATTGTAACGGTCTCTTCTGTTTGTATGAATGTTGTGGTGAACATGAAATGAGAAAATGAGAGTCTGAAATGATGAGGAGAAGAGGCTGGGAGCAAAGACAATGGGGAATATATAAAATTTGCTTTTGGAGGGATAAAAGGGGGTAAATATAGCTTGCATGTATGTGTGTATACATATATATATATATGTATACATATATGTACATATACAGGTTTGCCATCAGGATGGAGGAGCTAGCCAATTTTTCTTGTGCAGTGTCCTGTTATGGGGTACCATGTCCTGTCTGGAGAGAAGAGCAGGAAAGAACAGATTTCTTCTTCTATGATTTCATGAAAATCAGTAAGGCTTTGCTAACTGCTGATTAAAACATTTTCTAAAGCTATATTGAATATGCTATTCCAAAATTATTGTATTAAAGATAAACATAAATGTCTTCAGTATACCAAAGATAAAATCTGGAAAAATTGATGTGTTTTTAAAAAAGGCCTTGGAAGGATCTGGGGTCCTCTAAGATTAGTATGTTAAATTTGTGTTTGTAATGAATAGATAGATACCATAGCAAAGAATAGCATGAGGATGACATCTACCAGCTAGGGAGGTTCTTACCAGTGACAGAGGTCACCAGCAGCATGTCCTGGGTTCGAGTGGGGCCTGCACTGTTCAGCATGTTCATAAATGATTTGGAGAAGAGTATTAATGCTGAGATAGCAGAGCTGGCTGCTGATTTGAAGTTATTGATAGTCAGTACATCAAGGGCTCGTTGGAAAGATTAGCAGAAAGATATTGCAGTTATGAAAATAAAATGGCAGAAGACATGCTGTTATCACTACAATGGAATGCACTCAGAATAAACATACCTCACCCCGTGTCCACAATGATGGACTCTAATCTTGCAATACCACTCAAGAAAGCAATCCTTTAAGTTACTGTGGATAGCTCTGTGAAAACATCAGTTCAATACTTAGCTACAGTCAAAGAGCAAATGGAATGTTAAGAATAAAGAGTAGAAAACAACATGGAAAACATCATTATGCCATTATATTGATGTATAATGCTCTCAATTCTTGAATGCCTTGTGCGGTTCTGGTCCCTTGCCCTCTTTCCTAGCCTCAGAAAGAATATTGTAAAATCAGAAGTAACAGGGAGGATCAAAAAAGCTGTGCTACAAGAGAAAACTTAAAAAGCTAGGACTCTTCAGCTTGTAGAAAAGACAGAGAAAGAGCAATATGCCAGAAAGATATGAGAACATGAATGCTGTAATGAAGGTTAATGGGAAATGATTTTTTTTTTCTCACAACATAAGAACTAGGGCATATTAATTGAAATCACTGTGCAGAAGTTACAAACCAAATATACAAGAGGAAATGCTTTTTACGATAATGCATCATTAAACTACAGAATTCATTGCCACAGAGTCTTAAAATAGAGCTAGGTTCAGAAAGCAACAGAGAAGTTAATGGAATTTATACATAAAGATGTAGAAACAACCTTTGGAGAGTGAAGACTCCTAAGCTGGAGCTCAGCAGAAGCTGAGAGTTATACTTGGAGATATATCACTTTGTCATGTGTTTTATACTCTTTCCGTAGCTGTCCACTCATGACTGGGGGCTAGATGGACTCATGACCTAATCCAATGCTGTCATTCTAAAGATCTTAAGGATTAAGGGTCATGAGGAGGTTCCTGAGGCCAGATTTTGTCAGATGAGAGAGCAGAAATGCACAGGCATGCTATGGAATGGGCTCTTCTGTTTTTTCTCCCCTCTTCGCAGGTGGGAATAAGGAAGACATAGAGGTTTGGTGGGCTGTGTTCTGACCTCTATCCCAGCAGTTTTAATCTTAAAACTCTCAAACCAAATTGATTGAATTAATCAATCATTACCTATAAGTAACAAAACTAGTCATAACAGCATCAAGAAGAGGCAGCATTAGAGAGCCAAGGAAGCAGGGATCTGGACGAGCAAATTGGCTTGTTTCTGCTTTTTGAGGCAAACATTTCATAGAAATGGAACTTGGAATTCTTCAGTTCCATGTGGTTGATTTCTGGGTGGGAGATGAGCCTTTCTGCAGCCAAAGACAAATCACCTGCAGTCTGATCAATGCACTGATTTACTTTTCCACATCTGTAAGATCATTTGTTTCACAGTCCAGGCTACTGTCAGAATCCATGAATTGCATGATGACAAGACTTCACTTAAGTCTCCTATTRTGTAGTACTCAATAGATACTGAATTGAATATTAAGATCTAAAATACAGGTCTAGCGTCAATGGGTATCTGCAACTTTAGAGCATGGCCCCTCCTTCAGCATATGTAGAACTGTTCCTTGTTGTAATTCCAGGACCAACATAAATCCAGAGGAGCTTTTATTTTATGTCCTCTTTGCAGTTTTCAGTAGACTCAATCCACTAGCTGCTGAACTAAACATAACTGTAAATCCATTGATTTTTTTCATTCTGTGTTATGTAGTAAAAATTTCAAAATATATTTCATTTTCCACCAAAACAGTAAAAAGGATCAACTCTAATGTTAACACAGTTAAGATTCACTCCCTGCTCTCTTTCAAAGAAGGCAGTGGGAATTTGTAGCCCTCTTTAGAAACCAGCCTTTCTCACGCAAAAAATCTGGCTTCAGACTGAACCCTCATTTTCTTTCCAAAACTGAAATCCTTTTAAATCTCTCATCTTAGAATTGTGCCTTTGTGGACTGACTCTATTACCTGTGCTTATTTATATCAGTGACCAGAACCAGCTGCCCTTCTGAGTCATAGGAAGGACAATATACCTTGCTACACATCTTTCAGAGAACATTCCAGCTGTTTGTCCCAGGATTTAGCAATCCCAAGGCATACAGAAAAAAGTGCTAGATCACTTCATTGCAGTTGCTGCTATATCACTATGGCTGGGAAGTTATGCTGTATTGATGATTATGGTGAATGGAAAAGAACTTTGCCCCCCACCATCTCTCAGTTGTCTGATTTGATTGTCAGTGATTGGTTGGGTGCCAATCTACAAATTGGAATTACTCCCTGCAGTGACTTTTGTGTTGGAGGTGAAGATAGAATCCAGAATTCCAGAAGGATCTGTCCTCTCCTAGTATTTACCACAGAGGCTTCTAGCCCATTGGGGATGGTTCCCAGCAACCAGAGCAAACTAACTGGCACAATCAAGAAGTTGGTGTTATTGCCTCAGTGTTGGAACTGCTAAGCAGAGGATTGGGACGTGGCAGATATAATGAAGCAGTTCAGCATTTCCCAGAGCCTGGAACTATTTTTTTTTTTCTATATGAAGCTGAAGCTTGCCTCTAGAGAATTTTTAATCTTTAGTCTTTTGAAATAGGGTGTTGAGCTGATGATGTTTAACCTATTCAAAACATACAGAAACCTAAGATGTTTGATTCCACTGTGTTAATTTTTCCCCAGAGGTTCACAGGCAACATTTGTTACTGATTAGCATCATCTGTAAGCTACAGAAGGGAGGGTTCTAATTTATTTTTAAAACCTATCCAAATTCTGTGATATTTTTGTTCCTGAGCATTCCATTGTCTCTGACAGCCCTTGGAAGATTTCTGGGAGGGAGATTTGCTGCAGGGCAGGCAGGACATCTTCCAGCTTTCACAGTTAACTCACACAGTTAAAGGTCACTGTTGGCAATGAACATGCCATGGGATAATCTTTATCTTCCAGTATTGGACTGATAGACCTAGGCCCAGCAGAGCAGGAATGAGGAAGTATGCTTCCCTGTCTGGCACCTTGGAGGTTAAATGAGCCACCCACTATTATCCTGGTTAAGAAAATGAGATGCGAGGTTCATAGACAGAAGTTTAATTCATTTTCTGAAAGCAGTATCCAAAATAAATCTCCAGAAGACAGGTTGCTGGTGTGCTTATACTGCTCATTCAAGTTTTGTTCACTGTTCAGTGGGATTTGGGATCATCATGACATATCCCTCTCTACCAGTAGCCAGTCACCCAGGTACATGATACTGGGCACAACTTTCACCAGCTGGGCAGCTGAAACTGTGCCTAATCTTACATATTGCTTTTCTTTAATTAGAGAAACTGGTTTGCAGTTGTTTGCAACTGTTGGAGACAAACATGAGGATCCCGTTTAAGAGTAACTTAACCCAAAGGCCCCCTCAGAGGAAGTGGGGAGTGCCTTTCTGGGGCACTCCTGCAAGGAGTAGCCAGACAGTAGGCTATAGGAAAAAATCTTTATTCTAATAACATGGGAACCCACCTTGTTGGCAGGAGTTTATCTGGTTTCATGTATTTCAAAGTGCCAGCCAGAGTTCTGGTGTTCTTGAATTGCCCAGACACTATGTCCAAATCATCCTGTTTCACTCAGGAAGGAGCCTGAGCTGACTTTGGTACAGTAGGAGTTAACGAATGACCGCAAGAGCGCTTGGTTTAGGGATGGTCTGAGCGGCAGGGTAGGAATGCCCGAGGCTGGGATACTCCGGCAGGAGGCTGTAGCCCAGAGAGGGTTAAGTCAGCCTGCGCATTGTCGAGTGGGTGTCAGAGAGAGGCTGGGCAGCTCCTCCCTCAGCTTGCATTGACACAGCAGCTGCTTTCTGCAGCCCTGTTTGTGTCTGTGCATCTGTGACTCTCCAGGCATCCTGTGTAGCGGCTGCTGCTTCCATGGGCCACTCATCCCAGGACAGTATGGTATGTGTACATTCCTTTTGCTACCCTGTGAGCCCAACCTGCGGGCTCAAAGGCTTTGAATAGGCAATAGAGGGTGTTGATAGCTTCGGAGAGGACAAGCCCTCAGTGCTGTTTGGAGGGGGTGGGGGTGCGGGTTTGAGACAGCCAGTGCTGGCCTTGTTCTTGGTCTAATGCTATTTTTTCTGTGAAGAAATCTCATTAGTCGGGGAGGAAGGGTTATTCTGGTGGATCTGACTGCAAATTTAGATACCTGGCAAGTGGATTTTACCTTGACCAGGCTCTCTTGCCCTCCTCTGCCTAGTCTCATGGGATGAGTTGCTGGGTCTACTCTGCCCTTGTACAGGAGTGGTTGAGGGAATCTTTGCAGAGCAGTCTACAGCAAATACATTTTTTCCTTCGTTGGAATTTGATCCTATTGGAGTCAAATGGGTGATTGGTGAGTGGTTGAGGGGAAATGGCTAGTGACAAGAGGGTAAGGTGGCTGCAGATAGAGCTAATTTTTTATGATCTATGAGGACCTTGTCCCTGCTCAGCTGCTCTTGTCCTGAGTATAGGAACAGAGACTGAATTCCCTAGCTGCTCAGCTGTTTACTGCACTTGTGTTGTTAGCTGAAACACAGAACAGGATGTATAAAGATGGGTCTAGAGAAGAATCTGGAGAAGATATTCTGCCTGTTGTGGACTTAAGGAGTGCTGAAGCATTGTGATTTATGTCATTATGGCCTTGCATGAAGATAGTTTGCTACTGGAGAAGACATGAGGTGGCAAAAGTCATCTCACAGGCACTCCCTTTGGGCAAGGCTTGGTGAAAGCCAGTATTAAGGTCTGTATCACTGTCCAGCTCAGTGCTGATGCTGGAATGAGACTAAAGCCAGTCAGGAGGGGGAAGGGTTGTTAAGGTGGAATGTCATGTTGTTGATTAGGTGGAAGAGAGATGAAGGGCCCGTTCTGCAATTTCTCTCTCCTGTGGTGCTGCACACCCACACATGAGTAGCTGAAGTCTTGAAGTAGCTGAAGTCTGGCTTGGAGCTGCTCAACACTACATTCTTCCACTACAGAAAGCCAAAAAACATCCAAACTCTTCCAGTTGTGGGGGAGGAAAAATGGAAGGTTCTTGTAAAATGAGTGATGCTGCCTTTCCAGGGCAGCAGAGGAGGAGAAGAGAAGTGACCAGGCTAGGAGCTGATTTTGCTCCTACTGGGCTACAGTGAGGCATTTAGTTCTTTAGAAATGAGAAGAGCAAAATGCTTTCTTTTTCCCAGCAGTAGTCCTTTGTCATCCCTCACCCTGATGTGTTTCCCATGTAGCACAGCGGTATTCCGGCCAGCTCCTCCCTTTATGCATTGCTCTGCTGCATCACTGGTGCTACAGTATGATGATGACCCCATCGCAGTCTACAGACACACAAGGTTCTAGTTTCATAGGGTATCTTTGGCTTCCTTTAGTGTTGCCATTAGCAAACATCTTGTTAAAAGCATTAAATCATCTGTATGCTAATGTTAAAATGGGTTTGAAGTATTTCAAAATAGGGCCTTTTTCCTATAGTGTCCAGAGCTAGAAGAAATGGAGCAGGGTTTGGTGTGTTGCACAGTTCAGGCTACACGACCACGATTATCTGTCAGACTGCTGTTGGGGTTGGAGGGAGGAGAGGGAGGAATTAAAAAAATTCTGTGGTGATACCAACAAAAGCCTTTCTTTATTAAGAAGAAGAGAGGGGCCATCCTGGCTGGGGCTGAGACTGAATGGGCTGGGATTCACAGTGATACAGGGAGGGGAAAAGGGGAGGGAACTGGACACGTTTATCACACAGAGAGCTTGGAGGGGAGGAGCATGGCTGCTGCACACTCGCACACGCAGAAGCACGCACACACACACACACACACACACACACACACACACACACTGCGGCAAATTCTGCAGCTGGTGCCTGCTGGCTTATGACTGCAGAAAAAATGAGCTCTAGTTTAAACTCTCTGATCTCAGAAATGAGGCTGTTTCTATTCCAAGTAGCTCTGGTCCCACTATGAAAAGCCCTGCAGGCTGGGCACTGTTCCAGAATGACAGGGATTCCTCCTCTTTGATGGGTCAAGGGACCCTTTGCTGCATAAGGTCAGTGCCCTCCCTATCCTCCCTCTGTCTGCTGTTTGGGTGCACCCAGACTGCATGTCTGTCCTTACACTTCCTCCAGCAAGAACCTATTGTATACAGGCAAATAACCTTTTTTTTTGATCCCCTCTTTTCCTTCAATATGAGAAGACCAGGCTGCCCCCCGCCCTGCTCACATTCTGCGGACAGAGAGAGGCATAACTTTGCAGTAGTTTCTTTCCTGACAAAATAATCCATGAGAGGAATGTCCTGTCTTCTCTTTTTGCTATTCTTCCTCATGCCTGTGCTGTCAGTGTAGCTTAGTCATGTCCTCAGCAGATATGCAAGCAAACGCATGATGGACTTGAGCACAGGAGATGAGAAATAGCCAACACAGGCACTCTCTGGTGAAAGCAAGGAAGCTGTGTGTGCATGAACAAGAGATTGAGTGTCTGGGTCAAAGAAAAGAGGCCGGGCACCAGAGTAAGGGTAGAAGAGGGGTTCCTCAGCCAGCACCTGAGCTTCTATGGGAAACAGTCTTGTGCTCTTTGTACATGTTCATACATACACAGACCATCCTGGATAGCTTCTGAGGTGGCTCCTCACAAAAGGAGAAGCAAACTAAGAGCCAAATAAAAATCTAGAAATATATTTTTGTGATAAGTGCCTGAATACAGAGACCTCAGAGGATGCTTCTTTTGGCCACTTGGCTAGCACAGTTGCTATGTGCATTATCACAGGCTTTCCACTGGTAATTGATGAACAGAAGAGAGACCTGCAGGCCCTCAGAGGAAGATACTATGAGAAGCCAAAGAAGAGAAGATTGCCTGGTGAGCATAGAGGGACTTGGCAATAGTAACTAGCTCAAAATGAAAGGTGTATCTGCTAGCCTGTTAAGTGTTTGTTAGGCAAAAGTACCTAGGGAGGGAAGGGAGGTAATAGTTACTGGGCTGATGGATAGCCTGTGTGTATGGGAGGAAAGAAGGTAAGCTGTGTGTATGTTAATACTTAGAAATGATTCTGGGGAAGATTTAGGGGATGGAAAAAAAAGACTTCCCACCTCCTCCCCCCCCCCCCAATTCTGAATTAGTTATAAGTCCATGTCATTCTGGACTTCAGAACAAGCCTTGTMGCTGTTAAGAGGAAAGACTACAGAAGGTATTGAGCTATTTTGATTCTAACTTCTCAGTTTGTATGCTTTTTCTCTGCCTCCCCTTAGAGCTGCTTGATTGAGTTGTGTGTATTCCTCCTACAAATGCATATACTTTGTCTTTGTCTGGAGAGAAAACTTTCCCCCTGCTAAAGAGGTGTTTCTTTTGTGTGAAGAGAGGGAAGATTTTTTGTGACTCGAGGACTTCAAATCAGAATTTTTAGCTTGGTTTCCCAGGAAAATGATTGGCCGTTCCATCTGTTTACCACTCTAATAATTCTTGAATCCACTGTATAATTTGAAACCCATTTGAAATAGGAGAAGCATTAAAGGTAACAAGTTTCTACAGGTTTTATGAAAACTGGTGGTGTAGTAGAGGAGAGTGATCCAACTTAGTGCCTTCCCTGGGACAGTATGTGTTCTGTTTGGCCTGCCATCTGGGCAATCACCATTTGTGCACAAGTCAGATAACAAACATTGTCTCCGAGTGTGCTGCCACTTGACCAGTTGGTAGTTATGACTCATGAGAGGAACTGAGGATATTGCAGTGGACTGCAGAGAGGTTCTTCATCAATTCCTCGGCTAATGAAACAACTTAGTTGTGTATCCAGCTCTTCAGCAAATCCCTGTCCTTCCTAGGCTTTATTCACAGATGAACCTGAGCATTGGCGTCCTTGACCAGCAGGTTCTTAGTTCTTCTGAAATTGGCCTTTAAGTCTTGCTGGACCTCTCTCTCAAATGGAAGGAACACTACTGAGCTGGACCTTTTTTTAAGGGGAATGCAATTCCAGTTGACTTCTACATTCCTGAAAGCATCATCATTCCAATTTCTGTGTTTTGAAAGAAATGAGTGAGCCCTTCCTTGCTTTTGAAAATAAAGGCTTAGATATTTCCTCTAGGATGATGAAGGTTGAGAATCTCAAACAGAAGGAGGCATGTAAGCCACAGAGGGGGTAGGATTTAAGATGCATGTCTGTTATCAGCATGTCCTACTGAGTAGTCTGTGTGTCTCTTTGCACTTATTACTGCCTTTCATAAGCCTTCTTGTGAAGCACCAGTCTCTTGCAATTTACTAGCACCTACCTCCGGGGTCAGGATTCACAGCTGGACCAGGTACATAGTGTTCTTTGTGGCTCTGGCATTCTGCAGTACAAGAAATCTTTTGTAAATTTGTTTCATCTTTTGAGATCTTGGGGAGGAAATTGCAAGAGGAGGAGGACTGACCTATAGTCACCAGTCAGTGCATGTGGAAATTTATGTTTCTTTAGTATGAACCAGAGGTGAAAATAAATCACAGAGCTTAGGCACAGCAAGATTATGCCAGACCCCCCTCCTATGCGAAAGGCTGAGCCACTTCTCCTGACTCTCCTGGGATGTCAGCTAAATGCCTCAAGCAGCTATGGTTTAATAAATGGTTGTTATTGAATATGTTCACAGAGCACCTGACCTGAAAGTCTTGTAGCTGTTTTAACCTTGGAAAGGAGAGTCCCTTCCTGTCTCAGGGATACTGGCAATGGTAAGAAAAGAGAAATACCAGCTGGCAGGAAAAAAACAGCACAAGCTATAGCCTTAGCTCCCACCAGAAGGCTTGTCCAGAAGCTGTGTTGTACCACCGCATGGTGGGCTGGAGTTTGCTAACCCTGTTCTTCATGTATTTTGGTAGTGTCTTGAGAAAAGTCCTTTTGATTCTTTCCAGTGAATAGATCAAGATTGTGGAGACTTAGTGGTGTTTTTCACAATATGCTTTAAGTACAAATAGATTGTGATAAAAATGCATAGCACCATAACTGGCAAGTCTGGGTCATTTGTTTCCTCTGCTAACTTCAATATTTATTTAAGAGATTTTGCCTAAATTTTTCACTTGCTGTAGCTGACCTTTTATTTCACTAGGATCCCAGCCAGCTCACCTCTACCATTCCCTGTTAAGTTCCAGTGCAGAGTTCTTAAATAATTAAGGAGGAAGCTAGAAGAAAAAGGCCATTAGTATCTCTGTTTTGAATGTTGCCTGAGGAATGTCAGTATATCATAAGGCACGCATGGCACTAATATCTTGGAGGAAAAGTGGGCAAAAAGCCAGTGATTTACTTTTTGGTTGGCTAGATTTTTGTTCCAAAAAGCCTCCTAAAATGGCATAAGAGGGGTAAGTTGCAGCACTTGGACAGAAATGCAAATACTGCCCAGGCCTTATAACAAAGAAATTGCTTCAAACAAATACGATTCCTTTCCTTGATGGGAAAACATTGGGCAGGGTGGTTCTCTGTGGCTTTGATCTATACAGAATCTTTTTGAAGAACCAGCTTGCAGGCTAGTAAGTATGAGCACAATACATGTTTTGGCCCAATTCCCAACTATTAGATTTGCTTTGCTTGGGAGTTTTAATTGTTACGGGGTTTCTTTCCTGCTGTTGGCCCATATTGAAAAGCAAAGGTGATTATCAGTGAAGTGGGATGCTTGAGGGTATGGAAAGGTTCTGTGCCTGTGTGGCTCTGAGGGAGCTGAACAAGTGAGAGGATCTGAGACAAAACTGTTCTTGGTTTTGGAGGCCTCTTCTTGTCCTCTTTATTCTTGCCAGTCAGTCCTTTTTGTAGTCCCAAGTCAGTAAGTCCAGTCCCTGACTCACAGAAGCAGATCCCACTGTGCATTCTGCAAGCTGAAAGAGGCCTGGCTAGACTGGATAGCATAAAGAAGTGGGGGCTCCTGTTAGGACATGAGACTTCAGTGACCTCAGTGCAAGGCAGATGAGCAGGCTGACTGGTGAGAGGTAGTGGCTGAGGTGACTTGTTACCAATATTGAAAGAAGAAGATATCCCTGCTCTGATAGGAACAAGAATTTGGCTCTTCCCAAATGCCTCTCTTTTCAATGCTGAACAGACAAGGCCTGCATTTACTAGCAGAAAGGACAGGTGGCCTTGAAGCTATGCACTTTTGAATAACTTCCTACATCCCATTCATTGTCACTGTACTTCATGCTGTAAATCAAATCCCAGGAATCCAGACCATGCAGGGAAGTTATCAAATGGCAATTAAATCTAAGAGTGCAAAGTCAAAATATATCAGCAAAGAAAGATGTTGGCAGAGGACAGCTGCTTTTTTCTAAGGGCTGACAGAATACAGCCATTCTATGCTTTCCCACCCCTGCCCCATGCTGTCCACAGCTGGTTTAATAGCCATATCTTAAATGCAGATGACATTCAGCAGGTCATCTCCAAAATAAACAGGTGGGAGAGAAGAAAAACTAGTAAGAATGAGACTATCAACAGTAGGGAGTGGGAAGCAGGTTTGAGGAGTCTCAACAGATGCTAGAAATCAGATGTATCAATATTAGGCTGTAAAAAGCTCTGAAAAGGCTCTTGCCAGAAATTTGGCATCTAAATCAGCAAACAGGAGGAAATCTCAGAATGATTCCTTATTTGTGACAGTCATCCCCTCCCTGATACAACTAAGTTTTCTCCACCTAAGACAGCCTGCTTAAACATGAGATCAGCTGTAGCATTTCATATTACATCAGTTGTCAAAAAAAAAAAAAAAAATCAGAGAGGGGAACAGGATAGATCATGGGCTGTTCCTCCAAGTCAGTCAGGATCAGTATTGGCCAAATACTTTGCAACTGGGAGAAATGCACAGTTTTCCTGAAGCTCTGCTATATTCTTGTTGTAAGAACATGTATCCAGTGATGCATATTCTTGTTAAAAGTAAGAAATCAAAAGTTACCTAGCTCTGCTACTTACAGGAGTCTTTGGCCCTGAAATCTAGAACAAGACATCTGCCTCAGTGGCAACAGGAACATTTTTGTGGGATCCCCTGTTCATGGACTAGCAACAAATGACAGCTGAAACTACACTGAAAAGGAAGACATGAGAAATTAGTTTGGTTTCCAAAGGGACCATCTCTGAGTCTGTCAAGGGTTGGTGGAGTGAGGGCAGCAGACAAGAGGGTGTTGTAAGGTGTGTTTAGGTTTCTTTTTGTGGATTTAGTATGAGACATTTAAGAAGTTACAGCTCCAACTCCTCACAGCTGGAGATAATGCTCCTATGCAGAGTTGTGTTGATAAAGATGATTAAGGCATCTCTCATATGAGGAAAGGCTGAGAGAGCTGGGCCTCTTCAGCCTGGAGAAGAGAAGACTGGGGGGGAGGGTGTGGTTCTTATCAATGCATTTAAATATCTAAAGGGAGGGGGTCAAGAAGATGGGGCCAGACTCTTTTCAGTGGTGCCCAGTGACAATATGGGACACAATGGGCACAAACTGAAACACAGGAAGTTCCGTCTGAACAGAGGGAAAAGCTTTTTTACTGTGAGGGTAACAGAGCACTGGAACAGGTTGCCCAGAGAGGTTGTGGAGTCTCCATCTTTGGAGATATGCAAAAGCTGTCTGGACAGGGTTCTGTGCAACGTGCTCTAGGTGACCCTGCTTGAGCAGGGGGGTTGTACTAGATGATCTCCAGAGGTCCCTTCCAACCTCAACTGTTCTGTGGTTCAGTGTTTTTGATTCATGTGAATGCCCTGAGACTATTTCATGGCAAAGGATTCAGGGCTGGCTTGAGTAAGCAGAGCCACTGAAGGGAATGGAATCTCTCCTGACCAATTCTGCACTTGGCAAACTAGAAGGGCTTATCCTATCCATTAATGTAGCTTAGTTTCCATTTGTGTAACTTCCAGTTGAGGGGCATTTCATCAAGAGTTAGGAACAATAACTTCCGAAATAGATACAGCTGTTTCCAAAGTGAACATCTGTCTGTGCCTTCAATTAGTGGTTCTAAAATGGCTGAGCTATCAAATTGCTCTTTAGCATAAAAGTGAGACAGTATGTGCAATTAGAATGCAATAAGATGGTTGCTATGGTAGGCATAGTATAGTAATAGAAGTTGTCTGGGAGAGGAGCTGTAGATGGCATGAAGGTATTAAAAGGGAGAGAGAAAATAAGACAAAGGCAAATAGTTAGAGGGAGTATCTCCTGGGATGCAGCAAGTGCCCACTACCTCCCATACCTTAATTATCTGACCTCTCTGCTGCTGCTTCACCTTCTTAGTATTTCCCCAGGAATGTGGTCAGTCATTTTGCACAGCCTATTCTCACTGTAAAGCACAGTTAATTCTCCTGACAAGCAGTAACAGTGTGGTGAGGTAAGTTCTTAAACATCTCCAGCTAGATTCACAAAAGGAAACCTGAATGTGCTCTCAGACGCCTCATTCCACTCTATCCTGACAGACTCAGCAATGGTTCTTCTGGAAACCAGGCTTCTTTCTTCTTCATCCCAGACCATTCCGTGCTCCTCCTGTTTTATGCTGGTGTCCACACCACATGCTAAACTTTTGGGCGTTGATTCATTTCATCTGTTGTTTTTTCCCATACTCTTTAAAACCTGTTACTTTCTAGTTCCCTCAG
Source organism: Apteryx rowi (assembly GCF_003343035.1). Taxonomy (NCBI): domain Eukaryota; kingdom Metazoa; phylum Chordata; class Aves; order Apterygiformes; family Apterygidae; genus Apteryx; species Apteryx rowi. The sequence goes on along the minus strand of NW_020450998.1, from coordinate 236,844 downwards.
CTAGTCTTCTTTTGACCCTAATGAATGCTTGCTGCTGTGTTTTTCCCTTCTCTGTCCTGTCTAGTGTTGTTCTCAATTAATTTCACTCTTTGACTTTGCTCCTGTTGAGAAACTTCTCTTCTCTTTGGAGTTTTATTGCTGATCCTGGTTTCTTTCTGTGGCTTTTGACACCAAGGTTTCTTTCTCTTCATTCCCTGCAGTCTCTGTAGCTTTTCAAAGACTTCTAGTTTTGTCCCTGCCTCTGAGATGCTTTAAAGTTAGCACTTGCTCTGTCCCAAAGTAGCTGCTCTCTTCTTTCTTGACCTTGGTATTTCACTGCTCCTTTTACACTGAGAATGTTAAATTGTGCAGGTGTTGCTTGGAGCAAATCTGTGACCAGTTCTCCAGTTTCCACTCCTGAAGATAACTGGGTAGACACTCTGTTTGAAAACCTCTATCTGAAGCCTCTGAAAGAGTTCAGAATGTGTCACCAGCTCTGCTCTGACTCACCTGATGCTCTTGCATGTGTTGCATCCTTCACTCATTTCTGTGCCTGTCTGTACTGCCAAGTCTCACTTCAGGGTTGGATACAGTGCCTGTCATCCTTTTCTCCAGGCACAGAGTGTACCTCTGTAGCCTCACATCAGGAAACTCTTGAACTCTAAGGAGCTTTAGTGTGTGTATTATTTATTGTATTCCTGAGTGAGTCTGTCTGCACAGTGCAAGGAAGGTGTGACTGCAGCACAGGTAGGCCAGCCCGCTTTTCTCCCCTCTACTCAGCTTCAGTCTAACTAGTATATGAATAATAGTGGTAAATATACCATATGTACTGAAAATTCCCATCAGTCTGTGTCTGGGATGTTAACCAAAGCTAAAACTGATACCGGAAGGTTTCCTTAGCTGTTACCAATGTTAACAGACTAAAATCAATGTGAGTATGCTTTCAATTCTGTACTCCTTGTGGAATGTTTTGCTTCGTAGAGATAACCAACCTACCTTCACTCTTGCTCTATACTGCATTGTGTTTTCCTGTCCTTTTTTCTGTTTATTCAGTTCCTTCAGATGAAGTGTGTCTCCTACTGCACATTCAGAGGGCTTTAGTTCAGTGGTGCTGCGATTTTAGCTATGTAACTCACTATCTTAATATGAAAAATCATTATGCACTATTTTGAAACTTCTGGTAGAGAGCAGCACATGCAATAACGCCTCCCTGCTTAAACACTGTTGGCTTCCCCTTCCTTTCTAGGTGCAGTTAAAAATTCCCTCATTTCATATCCTGCATGGTTTCATCTGTGACACTCTTGGTGCTCACTTGAATGCTCCCTTCCATTGCTCCACAATATCAGCACACATCTCTGCCCTAGCCTTTCTTTGCAGGGAGAGAGTACTCTTTTACAGCATCTTGCCTCTCAATGTTCAACTGATTTTAATATTCCTACTAAAAACATGTTTTCCCTTTGCTAATACCCAGTGATTTTCTTTTTTTAGATAAGAGAAAATCACTAAAAAAATCCTTAAGGAGATAAACCTTTAAATTTATCTATAGATAAATAAAATAGATACTTATTTATCTATTTCTGCAGAGTGTTTGAAAGTATATGAAATAAAGCTTTATTGTAGACATTCTCAGACAATGAGAAGCAGAGCACTTGCTGGTAGACCACAAAGCACTGCCTAGTGCCAATTCCTCATTATTCCCACCTGCTGAATCACATTAAAAGATAAAACTACAGCACTTTTCTAATAGTGTTTTCATATAAGCAGTTGCTGTAGCTGTCACATGCTGTGAATGGAAGTCATGGAAGTGACTCTGAGACAGCCCCTTTTGGCTGTGATCACCCAGTGAATTTGCTGTGCCCTATGCTCTGGTCATCTCTGGAAGAGGAATAAAGAGCTGGAGCTGCCCAGAACTCTACATCTTTTTAGGCACCTGAATCTAACAGTTGAGCACCAGTTAGCACTGCAGCTTCCTGCCTAGCACTGAAAGCATCTCTTAGTCTCTGCTAAGCAGTTGGCACCAACCATCAGCTGCAATCTTCACCTGAGTAATTTTCCACTTATCTTTCCTGACAGTCTCATCTCATCTGACCCAACGCTACTGTTCAAAAGATAATGATCAATGAGTTGGAAATATCCCATTGTTCTGGTAAATACAATCTCTGGTTAGAGATCTTGTTGGAGTTCCTATCTGAGCTGGAACTCATGCATAGATTTAGGACTGCACCAAAGCAAAGAGGCCCCCCGTAACCATAGGGCACTGGCAGTCCAAGGGTGTTGTTTGTGTCCCCTGTTGAGATAGTTGTGGCTTACATAATTAATTAATTATTCCTTAGAGCTGTCGGGGGGAGGGAGCAAAGACAGTCACTGCATAGTATGGTGTTTGGGACACAGATGTGTGAATCCAGTTCACATCTCTATGCTAGTAAGCGTTTTAATTGTGTATACAGAACAGATGAACTTCAGCCAGAGAGAGTGAGAGCAACCCTGCTCCATCTCTGGCAGGCAGGGAATCAAATAGAGGACATCAGTCTCCTGAGGAAAGTGCCAGCGAGCAGACCACTGTGCCATCTTCTTCTGGGTCCTCTGTCTTCTTCTGAGAAAACAGTGACTGAATATAGGCCTCCAGCTTTTCACCCAGACTTCAGGAGAGGAGTCAAAGCTGAGAATGTCTTGTCTTAGGACTGTTAAGTGATGGCATAGTGTGAGGGCCCAGCTTTCCCCCCTTTTTCTTGTTGTTGTTGTTGTTTTTTGTTTGTTTTTTGTTTTTCTGGTTGTCTTAGCAGTTGCTCAGCTTGTTGGTGTCTGTTGATTCCCCTTTAAGGGGGTTTGTCTCCCCACTGGGAGAGTGGGCACTTAACTCAGGGTCATGAGATCTGGGCGGCAGCAGGCACCTGGAAGTCATCTACTGCCGGCAGCAAAGCCCGATGCATCCCAGGATAGATACACAGACATTATGTTCTTCTGATTTCCTTAATAGTTCTTTAAGGAATGATCAGGGCTGGGTTGTAAACAGCATGTTGATCATAGTCACAGATGATAATAAAATGGAAAGTGTTTTGGACAGTCAAGAGGAGTAAAAAAATATAATTCCAAGAGCCCAGAGAGCAAAGTCGTCATGGTAAGAAAGAACAAAGAGAGATTCAAACTGGGAAAGTGCAGTGACGCTATCATATTTTTTCAATCAAAACATATGCTGAATGCAGTACAGCCATTTCTGTCTGAAAAACAAGAACTGGGAGCCTGAGATTTTGTGTGCCTAAATAAATAGAGTATCCTGAATATTTTCAAAGTTTTTAGGGGAAAGAAAGAAAAGTAAAAGTAAATGATGGATCACTGCAAGTTTAAGAAAAAAATTTTAATTGCTTTTATCAATAATTTTAGCTGATATTTCATTCTAACAAATCTGTTGCAATCTAAGAAAAAATATTTTTCTTTGAAACTAAAAGAAATGTTTTTAAGAACAGTAAAACAGCTGATTTACTGTTGCAGTCAATATAAGCATTATGTCAGCATTGTAATCTAACTTACACTCTGGAAACCAGTAAGGACTGTGGGTCATGTCTTTAGAGTCTGGGGAATTGGCTAAGCTCCTTTCTTTCTGTTTGGGTGATCCAGTTTGGAAGTGGGGTATAACTCAGAATATGAAGGTAGCTATCTACTATATGGCTAAGTTCTCAGAAGTAGATTACAGTCTGTTTCCTCTAGCCATGGTAGAGGCTGATGCTGGCACTCTCCAGACTCTCATTTGTCCTCTAAAGGTCAATCCAGAGTGAGATATTGCTGTTTGCTTTCCATGCTGTGTCTGTGGCAGTGGCAGGGTTACTGCTGCTTGCACAGGGCCAGGCCCTGTCACACAGATGCTCTGCTTACAGCAGCTGACTCCCTCTGCCAAAAAAAGGAAATGACAGTTTTGTTTAAAACAGAATTTGTCTGCCCAGAATCTTTCCTTTCTGGAACCCACCACATATGCCCACACACTGCGCAGAATCTCTTCTGCCCAATCCTCTGGGGAAGGGTTTCTTTTTAAATTTAATGAAGTTATTCCTCTTGGATGCTTTGGATACACATAGAGCAGGTTGGCCTTGTGCAAACTTTCCCCATGCTGCTCTGCCAGCTCATCTCAGTTTATACTGCCAATGCTGTCGTGGCCCACAGATCCACCCTTCTGCTCTCAGCTATTAAAGCATCTCACAAGGGTTGATATAGCCCCTCACCCTTTATGACAGGTCAGGGCTGTTCCCCCTGAGTGCAGCAAGGGCGCCTAGGTACAGGGAAGCTAAAAAGGCTTTCCTGAGATGCACAGCAAATCTGTAAATGAGGAGGGGTGGAACTGTGAATCCCCAGTTCCTAGTTTGTGCACTGGCTGCCAAAGCAATCTTTGTCTTTATTTTTTAATTCCTGAGCCCTTCTGACTAGTACGCAGTGGCTCCAAATCTCTATCAGCCAGAGCTGGTCTGACTAGCTACACGCCGTTCAGTTTGCATGCTAGAGAGCAGTGGCTTCAGCAGCTCTGTGCCCTTCAGGTGCTGGGTTTGGCACATTGCTTCCAACAACAGCATACTCCTCTCCCTCGTTGCTAAACAGCACAGGGCTTCCTTGGATTTGCAGAGGGGTGGGTCCATATTGCAGTAAGAGACAGGAAAGTGTATTTGCAAATAGGGGATAAGAGGCAGGACCTTTCTTCTGGCCTTTATAATCTCTCTCCCAAGGAGCTGTAGCTTGGTGTACTCATTACAGTGCTGGTGTGTGTGCAAATGAATGCGTTGTTTTTTCTTCTCTGAATGAACCCTATTTGGGGCTGGAGCCTTTTTCGCCCATTGGCACCAAAGGAGCTGCAGTTGGAGATTTCACAGCTTCTGAATGAAAGAATCAGTTATCATCTCAGCATTATGATATCATTTCAGAATGAAGGAAATGGCAGCTTTTCAGCTTGCACTAGCTCATGTTAATTATGCAAGCACATGCACTCCGAGCACCCTTGTTAACGCGTTGACTGTATTCAAAGGTGGACTTTTTTCAATAGAGCATTGGGAGTCCATGTAATGCAAGGCTCAGCTCTTCACCAAAGTTTAGAAAAAAGGGACTGAGCCTTAGAGAGAGCCTTAGAGAGATCTAGGACCTTCCTGTAAGAAGAGTCTTTTCAGATGTGGCAGTCTGAAGAGAGATGTTCATAACATCAGATAAGATATCAGGAAAGAAGGAGGAATTGGTTTTTAATGACTGTGGCTTTTGTGCCTTGGTCACGTGTCCAGCCTGTGAAATTTTGATATTTTGTATCAATGTGCTGTTGGTGTTTGCTTAACAGGTAAAACTTGGCCTACTAAGCCCAAATGATCTTAGAGACAGAGGAAGCAAAGGGTGTGGGAAGGAGACAGGAGATAAGGAGGACAAATAAGTGCTCCCTGGATGGAGAGAAGCTTGGCTTCCATATGGTCAGAAGAACAGTCTGCATTCTGCTTATGGCAACGTCCTGATATCTCTGCAGCCTAGACTACCTTGTGCATCCATTTCTCTGAGTTGCTGCAAGCCTAAAACAGCTGGAAAAATCAGATGTTTGCAACATAGGAATACAGTTCTTTTAACTGCAATTAGCAATTGGATCCAAAGGCCAGGGAAAGCTTGCTTGAAATAAAATGCAATAGAACAAGACCCAGGTCAAGGGAGGTGATCCTTCCCCTCTGCTTAACCCTGGTGAGGCCACCCCTGGAGTACTGTGTCCAGGTCTGGGCTCCCCAGTACAAGAGAGAGATAGAGCTACTGGAATGAGTCCAGCGAAGGGCTACTAAGGTGATTGTACCAGCTTGTACCTGTTGCCTCTTATCCTATCCCTGTGTACTTCTGAGATGACTATGGCACTATTTTCTGTATACACTCCAGTTAGGTAGTTGAAGACAGCAGTAAGATTCTCCCATCTGCCAACAGAACACATGCATTTTTCTTAGCCTTTCCACATACGTCATGTGCTTCAGCTCCTCTCATCATCTCTGTGGCCTCTGCTGGACTCACTCCATCATGTTGATGCCTTTTTTTTTTTTTTTTTTTATTTACTTGGGAGGCCAAAACACGTCCCTTGTAACACATCACTGAAATGAAAGCACAGTGCTGAGCAAGAACTGTCTGCTGATGAATTCAGGCTAGAAACAGGAGCAAGCTATGAACTGAAAATCAGCATGCAAAGTTATAGAAGCGTGCAGTGCAATATAGGCAAGAGCATGGACAATGAAGGGAAATTTCTCACCTCCCTTTCAGAATTAACTTCTGTTTCTCACTTTCACTCAGAGTGGTGTCATGTGGTTCAGTGTGCCATAGTTAAGACAAAATGAAGGTAGACCTGATTATATATGTTCATTAAAGTTTTGTGCACCAGTCAGAGCATCATGCCTGACTTTGGCACAGTCTCCCTAGAAAGGTGCCTTTTTAGTGCTCTGGCCTAGGTGATCATATTTTACGAAAATGAGGCCCTGGGTCCCACTGCCCTGTCTCTGGTTTCAGCACGATGAGTTCTAACCATGGCTGTTTCAGTTCTGATCAACAAAATAGGATCTCTGAGGTCTGATGGTCTGAAAGATCAAAACAAATGACAAGCTACAGCTTTTGCAGCTGTACTTGCCAGCCCTTCAGATCAGCTGAGAATTTATTATCCAGCTATGTTTTTTTAGGCACCGCTCAATTAGAGTGGCAAAACCCACTATATACAAGGATCTATATTGAGAGCATGACCTCCTTTTCTGCCTCCAGTACCATCTCCCTGCTTCCAGGATCATCTTGTTCTTGGGCATCCTGTTTGTCATGTAATGACCCTAGTTTTAGTTTGTATTGGTCTCCCTGCATAGTCATCTTTGCTTGATTGCTAATCACCAAAAATACAATGTCTGGTCCTTCACTGTCTTGCCCTCTATCTCTTCTCATATATAGACAGCCCTGGATGATTAATTCACAGCAGCTCCAAAATCTCTATGGCTTTGCTCATCACTTGCTTTCCTCCACCAAAAAGAAATTAATTCTAGACCTGGTGGACAGCATAAGCTATACATATTCTCCCCTTCCCCTCCTGCCAAAAAAAAAAAAAAGTTAAGATTCTCCTCCCTCCGCACTCATGGCCCATGAGTGCAGCCCGCACAGCCTGAAATGCCCCCTTAGTAATAGCTAGAGAAGTTGTCCGTCACTTCACCTCTGGGACGTTATTATGCAGTGCCCCCATGCTCAGTTACTGCTTACTTCCATCCAAGAGGTGGCTGTCCTGTAGAAAAAGAGCTCTGGGTGTGTCCTCTGTGATCCTTCAGGATGAAGGTGATATTACTTCTGCACAATGGTAAGTAATGTGATCTATGTACAGAAGGCGAATGTCTCCCTCTCTCCTCAACCTTCATGGATGAAGGGCATTTATATATAAAGTCTTTACATATGATATGTAGCACTGTGTATGGGTAAAAAGCAATGAATGCCATGAGTCAAAAGCTAGCTAAGAGACAGAAAACAAATTAGAAATACCTCTTTAAGTTTGCATAGGGTTCAGAGGTGGCAAAACAAAGACTTTAGGACTTCCTGCTAAATATGAAGTTGATCAATACAGTAATGCCCAGGAAAGGGTTGGAATGAACATGGAGGTGGCTAAATTTGTAGATGACTCAGTTACTTATATCTAGAAATGACTGTGAGGAATTTATGCAACTAAATTGAACAGTCATGGTGATGTCACATTTAATTCATTGTCAAAAAAAAGCAAAATCAAGCACACTGGAAAATATCTTCCAGACTCCTTATAAGAGTTCAACTAATTGCATCATGGCAGGATGAAATTTGGATGTCATTGTAGAGCACCAGCTGAAGATCTTTATTTGGTGCAGAGCTAGTGTCAATTCATGTTACCATGCATAAAGAATAGGATGGGGATTAATACAGAAAATATAAGAATGTCACCCTATGAATCTTCTGTCTCTGTCTTGCCTTGTATACTTGCGCTCTTACTCATCCTAAGGGCTACAGTAGAAAAGTTTCAGAGATTGGTGACAGTGGCGATAAGGTCTTGAGAAACTGTCCTCTTAAGGAAAAGATTGAAAAGACTTTTTTTTCTGCTTTGACAAGGATGTGATAGATAGGAGCATTCTTGGAAGTGCACAGGCATTATGATGACTGCATTAACCAGAATGTGCATGAAAACACAAAGCAAAGATTCATATGAAATGAGGATTTCAACACTAATGAAATTTATTCCCACAATAAGTGGGGGAGAAGAGGTTTCATTTAATGCATGCAGCTTGTGAGCAGAGTTGGAGGGGGCTAATCAGGGCCAGGAATATATGTTCAGAATGCATCTGGAGATCTATAGTCAAAGAGCTTTGTTTAGATCCATGTTCCAAGCAATTCAAGACTGCAGTTTTCATGGGCCTGAGAAGGCTATTCCTTGTACTGTAATTTTAACTAAGGGATTTTTCCCTTCTTAGTGAGACTGTTCAGACATACATTTCACCATGCTAGGGATCCAGTAAGGACATACATCTGATGACAGTCCAAACAGTGAGCTTTCAATCGCTGTGTCCGCATTGTTGGTCACACCACTAATTATTTCTATTGCAAGTAATTTCTGTTAGTAGGTGGGAAGGACACTCCAGTCTGTGTGTTTAGGTCCTTTGTCTGTGCAGCTGCTTCTGCAGGCCTGTATAGAGGGAGCAACCAGCAAGGGGGCTCCTTAAGGCTGTTGAACATTTGGAGTCAAAGAGATTTTGGGGTGATCAGCATTCCCTTAGCTGCCAAGTCTGCAGCCACTTGACCGTAGGTCTGAAAGGAATTTGGGAAGAAAAGGCTGTGGGATATACTGCACATTCTGCCATGCCAGGCTGAGCTCCTAGTGTTGTGGCCCCGTATGGATTTGCTACCTTCTTGGCCTGTTCTCTGGCTGTTGACTCATATTGGCTTTGGTCTGCCATGGTCCTGTCCCTGAGCAGCCAGAGCACAGCTTCCTATATGAGCTAGCCTCTCATCTGAGTAGTGAAACCAGCTGGGGAGAGGCTCTGCTTCTGCCAGCCTGATTTTCAGAGTTGTCAATTTCTAATTTCTGTGTGTGTGTGGATACTGGGATACTAGTAGATACTTCTTCCTGAATTCCCTGAGGGATGAAAACTCTCTCATGGTCTAATGAAATCCCCATATGATGTTGGGTACCTTTTATTGCACCAAAGAACAGCATATATTCTTTTCTCCTATTTGCCTTTCTCACTGAGAGATGATAGAAAGATTTTTGCGGAAAACTAGATAGAGTGATTCTGCCTGGCTTGCTATTCTGGATTCTGATAGCATTTCAAGCAGTTGCTGCTTTTCCTGAGCCTGGACCCAGGCAACACCTTTGTGTCTTCACTGACAATGTAGTTACTAGATTATTAAGAGACAGCTTTTTATTTCTGTGTATTTGTGGAATGGCAGAGAGTCCCTTCTTTCCACATGAATGTAGTCAGCCACAGGAATGGCTTTTCCCTTTCCCAGTCATCTGAGAACTTTGTTTTGGCTGGATGGATATGGAGAGATCCTGTCCTTCATCTCTTCATCACCTTCTATCAGGTGCTTGGGCACAGGTTTGTGATTTCTTGTCATTCAGCACAAATCTCTTTAACAATATGTGTTCACCCCTCACTCAGGGTCCACTCTCTGTGAGTTGTGGTCCTCTGGGCTTGTGAAGGCTCCTCCTGAGTCTCTGTTGCCTGCTCCTCTTTGCATCTTCATGAAACTGTAGCAAGAAGCTGTCAAAGGATCTTGAGAGATTACTGTAGCTTCATATGCCTGCTGAATGACAGATCAGCTCAGCCCAGATCACTCCTGCTAATGTTTGTCTAGCCTGTTGTGAGGCCTACAGTGATAGCAAGGCCTACCCTGGTAGGCAGCTGGTCCCAGTGCTTCACTGTCCTTTGCATTAACACAGTTTTGCTAATATCGAACTTACATCTCCCTTGCTGCATTTTAATCTGATTCTTTTTGTTCTTTTCATTGCTGGCATTGAGAACAAATAGTTCTTTTCCTCTGAATACTGCTTCACAACCATTTTGCTTCTACTTTAAGCTGAGCCATCTAAAAGTCTCAAGTTTGCTTTTGAGTGCCATGTAGGCCAGTGTCAGGAGCCTGACTGATGTAAAAACATGACATCTACTCCTTTCCCATCTGCATTATCTGCTGTTGTCTTACTAAGAACTCCTCTGCTTGTGACCATTGCCATCTGTGAAGAGTTTCAAAACTACATAATTAATGGCAGATTCTCATGCAGCACAGTCTGTGAGGAGAAAGTCATTCTCAAAAGTCAAATTCTTGCCTATGCTATTGTCTGTGGAATTTTATTTAAATGGTGCTATTGTTTCTTTGACTTTTTCTTCCCTTCTCTCAAGTCTCAGTGTTGTATGGAGTAATTGTGTCTGTTACGGTGATTCTTGGGAGCGTTGTAGAATTTAAGGCAAAAAAATGACAGTCTGTTGGCTGCATATTTGGCTGCATCCAGAAGGCAGTAATAAACTTCATCCAGAGATTCCTGATTGAAACCGTTGTATTGGGCTGATCATGAGCTGATTCTCCATGAAGAGGTTTGTGGAGTTAGTGATTCCAGGGGGAAGGGACTTCATTAGCCTTCTCAACAGGACAAATCTCTTGAGGAGTCATCTGTCTCAGCATGGCTGTGTGGTACCTACCAAGATCCTGTGGGGAAGGTGTCAGTCATTCTGAGAGAATGGCTGTAATGGGGTATTAAGGGACAGCAGAAAAATATAGCTCAGTTGAGAAAATAGGTATCTCCAGTCCCAGGAGATACTGTTTGCCCTAGAAGCTCATCCTAGTTAAAGGTTTGCTTTAGCTTGATATGTTTTCTTTACTGCTTTCCTGTGAGTTTCTAAGGAAACTCCTGTAAGACAAGTTAAGCTAATTCTTCAAGGATCTAAAATAAAATATTATTTTCTATTTTTTAAGGCATATTGGTATTCTTTCTTTCTTTTTTTCCTTCTTTTATCTGTGAAGTAGAGTCTAAACCCCAAGTTCACATGTGTTGAACAGCTGGAGGAGAACCCCTCACCAGTTTAGTATCAAGGTTGCTGTTCTTGGTGAAATCCTAGGTCAGTCCATTTCCGAAAAGGAGTGCAGTAATTGATTGAATGCTGCATGAGCTCACAAAAGAAGCCAGAACGTTTTTACTGGAAGGAAACCTTCTTTGCTGTGCTGCGTCTTTCATTAGCCGGAGATTTCATAAATTGAGTTTTGCAAGCTTGCTGCCTGCATTCCTACCTCAGGCCTGCAGGAATATTCTCTGGACATGGAGTCCAAGCCAGATCAGCAAGTTCCCCAGAGGTAGCAATTACTCAGCCATCTTTTTTTTTTTTGGGGGGGAGAGAAAAACACAGATGACTGAAGTAGGCATTCACCTCAGCCCTCCTCTTCCCAGTAAACTACTTTACTACTACAATTCTGGGCTCCCCATTACAAGAGAGACATGGCACTACTGGAGTGAGTCCAGCAGAGGGCTACRAAGGTGATTAGGGGACTGGATCATCTCTCTTATGAGGAAAGGCTGAGAGAGCTGGGTCTGTTTAGCCTGGAGAAGAGAAGGCTGAGAGGGGATCTTATCAATGTATACAAATATCTAAAGGGAGGGGGTCGAGAGGATGGGGCCAGACTCTTTTCAGTGGTGCCCAGTGACAATATGGGACACAAACTGAAACACAGGAAGTTCCRTCTGAACAKRRGGAAAAGCTTTTTTACTGTGAGGGTAACAGAGCACTGGAACAGGTTGCCCAGAGAGGTTGTGGAGTCTCCATCTTTGGAGATATGCAAAAGCTGTCTGGACAGGGTTCTGTGCAACGTGCTCTAGGTGACCCTGCTTGAGCAGGGGGGTTGTACTAGATGATCTCCAGAGGTCCCTTCCAACCTCAACCGTTCTGTGATTTTGTAATACTTTGAAAAGTGTCCTGTTAGATCTTGGGAAGTCAACTGATGTCACCACTGAGAAACCATTATGGCCATGGAGTCAAATGAAATATCACCTTCTTGGCTTTCCTAGCAGCATGTGCCTTGTGAGAATTTGCTGTGCCAGTTGATAAAAAAAACAGCTGGGCTGAAGGAAAGGTGCTGCAGTGACAGAGGACACCATTCACATAGTAGTGCTGCAGAGCTGGAGAGTCACCAGCAACCCCACCTCCTCTTCCTTTTACAGTTCTTAAAGGAACTGATTGCTTCTTTCCCCAGCCTTAAATGTGCTGCTGATAGCTACACTCCAGTGCCAGCCTTGTGCAGCTGGCACAGCCTAGCATTTGCTCTGTCATATACAAGGGCACTGCTGTCCTGAGCTGGACCAGTGCCAGGAGAAGCTGCTGTTAAACTCAGCTTGTGTGTGAGCAGGGGGCTGGGGGGGGGGGGCCACTTCGATGAGGTCAAGAGGCTGAGTGGGGTCACCCTGTTGCCATCTCACTCACAGTGCACAGTTCAGTCTGGAGTTTGTGTGCCACTCTGATTTCTCTCTGAATTAAGTTGAAGTACAGTTATGGGTTTTGGTGTGGATATGCATGTGACTGGATGCTTCTGTAAAGGGCCTGTCTGCACGGCTGTGCTTCAGTGTCTTTCTGAGAACCACCTGCTTGCTGCCAAAGAATGGAAATCTGCCCAAGCTCTGGAGATCTGCACTACTTTAGTCCACCAGTCATACCTTCCATCTGCCAGCAGCTGCTGGCCCCATGGCTTGGACTCCTCTCTCTCTTTCAAGTATGAAGAGGATGGTTTTTCCACGGTGGTCAGTGGAGCAAGAGGATGCGCGCAGAATGCTAGCAAGCCGCACTTTGTTTACCAGTCTCAGCAGTGGCAGTTCAGCTGCTTGGGCTTGAATCACGGAAATGGCAGTGAACAGCAGTATTTGCATGCTTGTTAGTCCTGCAGGCAGGCCTCTTTTCCTGTATACCCGTCATTGTCTGCCAAGCACTGCCCAGGCTGCAGCCCTCAGGCTGGCATTGCCTCTGCAGTGCCTTGGCGCCTGGTGCCTGGAAGGATGAGATGCCCACACACTAAGCACCGGTGATCACACTCTGTGCCTGAGAGCCCTCCTTTCACGTGGCACTGCTGGTGCCACTGCTGGTGTGGGTTCTGCACATCAAGCTGTATTCTCCAAGTGACATGGGTAACAACTGCCGAAAAGGTCTGTTTGGGATGTACAGGCATGAAGGTGACAGAAATTAAGGCCTGGGAAATGGCATTGTTTGGGTTTCCTTTTGTCAGCAGTAGGTCTGGGACAGAGGGGAACAGATTGCTTCTATCCTGGATGCACTGAGCAGCATGTGAGCAGAGGCACTGGTGTGGGGTGAGTTGTGTGAAAAATGCATGACACAAATCAGTGAGGAAACCAGGTACTCCTTTTGTCAGCTGCTGGGAGCCAAGCAATGCCAGGACATCGACAATGCTTTTACAATTACCATTATGGAGGATGAATATTTTATTGCTTCTTTTGGCCGCAGTGCATGCCCCAGAATCCTTCCTGGGCTCCTTCTCATCTGCACCGCCTGCCACCTTCCCATACTACTCCCCTTGGGCTCCCTTGCAGCATTCCTTGTTTGTGCAGGGGCTCTRTCCCAGTCCTATCCCATCCATATGCCACATCCCACACCAAGTAACAGAAATGCCACTGAACTAAGTGTAAACATTTCCTTTGCACAGCCAGTGATGTTTTTGTTTTAATCTGGAGGAACCATTTTTAGAGAAATGGAAAGAATACAAGTTCAGGAAGCAGCTAGAGATGCAAAGTATACATAGCTCTGCTGAGAGCTTAAAGCCTCTCTTTCTCATTTTGGGCTGAAGAGTGATTTGTGTGAAAGTTGCCTTCTGGGCATAGCTAGCTATTTTGTGCTTAATTGCTTGCAGTCAGAGTGAAACATCCCAGCAAACTGAGTTTGGTCCAGACCTTTCTGTGATTGTTTCTGTTTCCTTTTGGTATCTTCCTTTGAAACACCAGCTTCACCGTGCTGCTTCAGAAGGACTGAGATCTGCCTAGAAAGAGAGCTGATAGGAGGTTGTGGGCTAGAGAGAGTGGGAAGAACAACATTGGCAGAGAGCAGCAGTTGCCTGAAAGTTGAAGAGTAGAAATAGATGTCCATTTTCAGTGAAGATTTATGGTCCTTCAAACTATATGAGGCGTTAAAGCCAATGGAAGATTTAAATTCTATAAATTATATATTCCAGCAATTAACTTCTAAGTGTCTGGCTTGTAAAGTGGATGTAATGCCCAGCATTAGATATTTGCAAAGACCAAAATCCAAAAAGCGAGGTGCTGCCTGCAGTGTCACGGGCAATACTGCAGGGAGGGTCCTGAACATTGTCCTGCTTCACAGAGTTGTTTGACACAGGGTTACACAAAGATGGATCTAGCCCCTCCTTTTGGGAAGGCAGGCCCTCACCACTGTTCTTTCTAATAACAGAATAGGATTCAGGTATTATATCAGTATTTTGCCAGGTCGCCATGTAATATTCATGCCAAGGTGAGCATACAAAATGCTTGTTTGCACTGACAGGCTCTTGCTTGTTCTTTGGCTCTTCCCTTTCTGCATAGATACAGAGCAGACTCCTGTTTGGATTCCTGTTTGTGACTATCACAGGAGGAAGACAGGAAAACAAGCATTCTTAGCATCTAGATGGTTCCTATAGTAGCAGGTCACTTCTAAGAGTGTGGGTCTGGATAAAATGAAAAGCTTATTAGAAGAAAAAACTTATTAAGAATGACAAGAGATTTATTATCAGTGCTGCACCACCCTAGTGAAGAGTGAGTCAGCACCCATCAGCTGGCTCATGAAGCCCTACGGTAGCTGAGGCATGGACAACATCCAGAGATACCTTTCCCTGGAAGCTGCAATGAAGCAAGATACTTCTCTCTGAAGGGTATGATCTGTCTGTGCCAGTTGTTTGGAGCACAGCTGCTTGGCACAAGCAAACAGCTTGACATGCCTGGCGCTGTTGACTTCAAAACATGTTGGAGCTGAGTTGCAGATTATGCTGATCTAGATCTAGGATTTTTTCCTTGTTACTGGAAAGGGTCTGCTTTGGTCTGTGAGACCCAGGTATTAAACTGGGGTTTGAATGTAAGCTGAAGTCTTGCAACCAAAGCAGTGCAGAAGTAGAATTTTTGAAGCTAAAATACTGGTGGATACTTTCTTAGCAACTTCTTCCTGCTTGTCTAATCTCTTGCCTCTCCCCAGGCCAAAGAACCCTCCATCACCGGAGTGATACTCTGGAGACAGTGATCCTGGTAAATCCCAATGTGGACAGCATTGTGTCTGAGGTAAGGGCCAGATGCCAATGGGTTTTCTCCACATCAGCTCTTCTGCCTATGTTTGACATGGAGGGTCATGGTCATCACACTTCCCACCTTCTGGAGTTTGACCACGCTGCCAGTCTGCTGCAGTATGTGGTGAAGCTGGCAGATATTCTGGTCTTGCCAGGAAGATATATGCTGTCACCAGTGCTCTGCGGCAGACTTTTCTGCTAGCCAAAGAAATACGCATGAGAGTTTGTGGTTCCTTGTATGCCAGCCCTTTGGGAATCAGCTGCTTCCTGGAACGGTTGGTATCTTAGACCTATTTAATTTTAAGGATTTCTCAGGAGCTCGTAGAGCTTCCTAGCAAGCAGGATGGAGGGCTTCTGAACCTCAAGCATTCAAGCTAGGTGAGCATCTAAATGTGCAAACCTCTGACATAGTGTAATAATGCTGAAAATTTTCTCTTAGCATTGACCTGCTTTCTCAATGTGAATGAGGAGGATGTGACATGGAGCTGTGTCAGGCAGGCAGTAGCAGTGTCTTCCCTTTTCAGTAATGTACTCTCCTATACGTAGAGAACTTACGTTTTGGCTATTTGTGAATAGTGAGCACATATTGCCTGGAATAGTTCTTATTGTCCATGTAGTTATGCTTCTGCGCACTGGTGAGGAATACAGATAACTTTTTGACTTCAAATCAAACTGGTGACAACATTCTATGTCATCATAACAGGTCCGGTCACTGCTGTGTGATTCATCAGCCCACAAACTACTGATCTTCTGTGGTCAGAGCTCAGACCAGGAAGGAGACTTGATCCTGCAGACGGGGACCTTCACTTACCAGAAATTTGCTGAGATACTTTCAGATCCAGAGGTGAGTGTGAGCAGCAATCCAGGATGTCCCCTCCTGTTCCCTGAATGTGTGATAGAGCCTGCAGTGTAACCTGTGCTGCTCCTTCAGGTGGTGGATCCCTGGGGAGTGGGCTTGAAATCCAGCAAAACAATCACACACACTATAAATAACTCATGCTACAGCCTTTTGTATCTTGCTTTAACTCCCTGGCTTAAGTTTTCCAAGATGGCAGGCATGGGTGATTCCACTTTTAAGTGCTCAGCTTGAAACATCCTTTCAGATCTGCTCTGCAGTGTGTAGAGACTCGGAATTTCTTAGAGCAGGTCTCTTAAAATGTCTGTGGGCTGCAAGCAAACAACAGTCAACAGAAGCCATCATCACCCTGGTAAACGTGGGTATTTCTCTTCATTTCACAGTCTGCTCACTGAGCACAAAAGTTCACAAGGTTCAGAGTGTTTATTAGCTGTCTGTATAGCTATATACAGAGAAAGCTAGAGAGAAAGTTTTGGATTCATTGCATAAAGATGACAAAGGGATGAAATGTTGTAGTTATTTAATCATAGAATCACAGAATCATTCAGGTTGGAAGGAACCTCGAGAGGTCTCTAGTCCAACCTCCTGCAAGGTAGGCAAGGTAGCTCAGGGCTTTGTCCAGTGGGTTCTTGAAAACCTCATAGGACAACACCTCTGGACCTCTGCTCCAGTACTAATTATCTTAGCTAGCTGTATTACAGCTTTCCTCAGAGGCTCTAAGCTCTCTTACTATTGAGGCTCATTGCCAACACAGATATGCTACTTCAGTTTTTGACAAGCCCACTTCCACTGATCATTATGCACAGATGTTTAGAATACCTGCACTGGATTTGAATGTATAGTTGCTGCAGGAATGGCTGTGTGATTAGTTTGGCCATTACTAACATTATTGCTGTAGTTGCATCAGGAAATTTGAAAGTCTTTATTTATTTTTCTCTGTATTTGCTAATATAGGCTGATTGTTCCCATTTGTTGCTGGTACCCATTTATTTGGACATTAGTCAATTAAGGGCTGCCTAAGAGAACACAGTGCAAAGGAATGTACCTGCCTCATTCCAGATACTTTAAGAAGTTCGAGGTGTAATTCTCCTTTGCTCAGGAAATGTTCTGAGTAGCTCTAAGGAACCTTGGAAATCATATCAACCCTAGCTCTATTTTTAAAGTATGCAGCATATCTCCAACCCAATATATATCAGAGATGGGATCCTGACTTTTTAAAGTAGGTCCAGGAAAGAAAATGAATCTGAACAGAAGAGAAAGTTCCATGGCACTAAAACTGCACCAAGTGCCATATGAGTGTTTGCTGGGCAATAAGTGAGGGTCATCAGTCAGATAAGTTTAGGCAATGATGCTTAGCATTGAAAAGGGTTTCTCGGGCTTAGAATTCATAGATCAAGAAGAAACAGCTCCTTTTGTGCCCAAGCTAGGGACTGATATCCCAGATTAAAGGAAAGAGGACAAGATGGCTTCTGCTTTTGTTTTCTTTCTTGAGGCCTTGTCACACTGCATTCCCAATAGTCAAGAAACATAACAGCCCATCAGCATTAAGCATTTCAAAAGAGAGCAGAACACGGTCCCATGCATCTACTTGCAATGGGCTTTTTGAATATTTCACCTGTCTTTTTAAAAAGAGCTGCATTGGTCTCAGAGCACTGTTTGACCTTGATTTCTTTGTACCTGTCTCAATAGGTCACCCAGATTCTTAGCAACACTGATTCAGATACCAAGGCCTCCCTTACCGTGTCGTGTTTGGGAGAAGGAGACTGGAGCAACCTTGGGCATCCTCAATTTCAGGAAATTATTAATCTGAAACTGAATCCTGACCCAGTCCTGCCAGAAATGGATGGGGTGTCTGAGTTTGCAGAATATGTCTCTGAGACAGTTGATGTGCCATCGCCATTTGATCTCCTAGAGCCGCCCACCTCAGGGGGTTTTCTGAAGCTTTCTAAACCCTGCTGCTACATATTTCCTGGTGGAAGAGGTGACTCTGCTCTCTTTGCTGTCAATGGGTTTAACATCCTAGTGGATGGGGGCTCTGACAGGAAATCTTGTTTCTGGAAGCTGGTGAGGCACCTGGATAGGATTGATTCTATTCTCCTGACCCACATCGGTGCAGACAACCTACCTGGTATCAATGGGCTGTTGCAAAGGAAAGTTGCTGAGCAAGAGGAGGAACAATCCCAGGGCTCCACCAACTACAGTGACTGGATGAAGAACCTCATTTCTCCTGAGCTGGGTGTGGTTTTTTTTAATGTTCCTGAAAAACTGAAAATGCCTGAATCATCCATGAAAGTAAAGCGGAGCATCGAAGAAGCTTGTCTGACACTGCAGTATCTCAACAGACTTGGCATTAAATCAGAGCCTCTGTACAGAGTGGTGAGCAATACCATTGAACCTATCACACTTTTCCACAAAATGGGAGTGGGTAAGCTGGATATGTATATATTGAATCCTGTCAAGGACAGTAAGGAAATGCAGTTTCTAATGCAGAAATGGGCTGGTAATAGTAAAGCAAAGACTGGCATAATTCTCGCAAGTGGGAAAGAAGGTGAAATTTCTGTTCCCTATCTCACATCCATCACAGCCCTAGTGGTGTGGCTGCCAGCTAGCCCAACAGAGAAAATTGTAAGGGTTTTGTTTCCTGGAAATGCTCCTCAAAATAAGATACTGGAGGGTCTTGAGAAACTCAAGCACCTGGATTTTCTGAGGTACCCAGTGGCTACTCAGAAAGATATCTCCTCTGGAATGCCTCCACCTGTGCTGAAGCAGACCAAAATTAAACAAAGAACTGACAGTAAAGAGAGTCTTAAATCTTCCCCTAAGCCATCTGT
The DNA here is from genome assembly GCF_003343035.1 of Apteryx rowi. Lineage (NCBI taxonomy): Eukaryota > Metazoa > Chordata > Aves > Apterygiformes > Apterygidae > Apteryx > Apteryx rowi. The sequence goes on along the minus strand of NW_020450998.1, from coordinate 217,893 downwards.
GACAAAGCAGGCTAAGAAAGAAGAGGCAGTTGAGGAGGGGATTAAGGAGGTAAAACCAGAGGTCATAAAGGATGCTAAAACTGAGAAAAAGGTTAAAGACCAGGCTGAGAAAATTCTTGAGAAACCTGTAAAACCTGAAAAGATAAAGACAGAATCAAGTGATTCTCTCAAAGCTGAGAAAAGAAAACTAACAAAAGACAAGACTGGCAAAAAGCATCTCAAAGAGAAAGTTTCTAAACTGGAGGAGAAGAAAGACAAAGAAAAGAAAGAGATTAAGAAGGAGAAAAAGGACTTAAAAAAAGATGATGGAAAGAAAGAGGAAAAAAAAGATTCAAAGAAAGAAGACAAAAAGAAAGAAACTAAACCAGAGCCAAAAAAAATGTCTAAACCAGACTTAAAACCATTTACCCCAGAAGTAAGAAAAACATTATACAAGGCAAAAGTTCCAGGCCGAATCAAAACTGAGAAGATCAAAGTCAAACCTGAAAAGGAAGTACCTACTGAGCTGAAGACATCACCAATGCAGAAGACACCTGTACAGATGGAGCCAGGAGTGACTTTTGTGGCTGAACAGAGGTTAGTCCTGTCTTCACCAGAAGACCTTACTAAGGACTTCGAGGAATTGAAGCATGAAGAGAAAGGGGACCTGCAGGTGACTCAAGAAAAGTCTGATATTGAAGTTAGTGGTATGGTTATGAGAGGACCTGAGGCAGAAATAAAAGTGTCCCCTGACATGATTGTTCAGAGTCACCTTGAAGCAGATCTGATTTTGAAAATGAGCATTTCTGATGAGGGAATAACTACTACTGATATGGAAAAAGAATCACCAGCAGAGGAAAAGGCAGTTCACCAGCTAGAACTGAGAGCAGGTCAAGTTGAAAAAATAGAGGATGAAAGAACAGCAATGGACAAAACTCTTGAGATGAGATACTGCAAGGGAAAAGCTGAGCAGGACAAGGAAGTTCAGCTGTTGCCAGACAGACAGCAGGTACCATCACACACAGACCTCATGGCAAAAGTTGTTCAGTCAACAGTGTTCAGAGAGGACGAAAAGGAGGAAGAGGCGAAAATCTGTTTGGACACAAAACAGAGGGAAGCAGAAACAAAGACTTGTGAAAAGTATATTGAGGGGGCAGAAGTACAAGAGGAGGGTGAGAAGGAAAAGCGAGAGGATGTGATAGAAAAGGCAGAGCTGGAAGAAAAGGAAGAACAGTACATGAAGGCAGAGGAGAAAATAGAAAAAAATAAAGATTTCTATGAGCTGAATCAGGATGAGAGGGAGGACAAAATATTTACCACTAAAGAAACAGAAAAAGAATTTAGTGAAGTGGGTGAGAAAAACAAATCACTAGCAAAGGAGGTAACAAAAGAAGAGTCATATCTGAGCAGTCTGCCAGTCCCACCAGGAGCCACAGCAGAACATGTTTCATACATCCAAGATGAAACTATCCCAGGCTACTCAGAAACAGAGCAGACCATTTCTGATGAAGAAATACATGATGAACAGGAAGAGAGGATCCCACACTTGAAGTATGATGTCAATGCATATGACATTTCTGTTCCTGACCACCCAGGCTCTTTTGAAGCAATACATGGAATACAGGCCATGCCTGCTTCTGACCTTGCAGCCAAGGGCTATACTGGCCAGGAGTCTGAAATCCTAGCATATCCTACAAACATTGTGGCAGCACCTCTAGCTGAGGAAGAACATATATCCTCTGCTACCTCCATTACAGAATGTGATAAGCTTTCATCTTTTGCAACTTCAGTAGCAGAAGATCAATCTGTTGCATCTATAACAGCCCCACAAACCGAAGAGACTGGCAAAAGCTCTTTACTTCTAGACACAGTAAACAGCATTCCCTCATCACGGACTGAAGCAACCCAAGGTCTGGACTATGTTCCCTCTGCTGGCACAATCTCTCCCACATCTTCCTTGGAGGAAGACAAATGCTTTAAATCTCCACCTCCTGAAGATTTCCATGCACTGGCAGAAGGAGAGAGAAAACCAGAAGCTCAAAAAAAGGATTTTCATGAAGAGGCAGAAGAAGAAGAGGAAGAAGAAGAAGAAGATGGGACTCCAAATATTGAAATGCCTGAGAAACTCAAAGGTCATTACAGTGCCCCACTGTTTGCTCACCAAGGACATCCTGACAGTGTTTTAACCAATGCACCCACAGAAGTGATGCAGACTTCTGGTCTGCCATTATCCACTGAAGAAACATCATTTTCCCAGGTTGACTCTGTCTCTGTAGAGGCTGAAGAACGATGCATGAGTCCTGATGATAGTACAGTCAAAATGGCCTCTCCCACCCAGTCTGGCCCCACTAGTGCAGGACATACACCTTTCCACCAGTCTCCAGTGGAGGAAAAGCTAGAAACGGTAGATTCAGAGCTATTTGAAAAACAAACAGATGCTGCTGCCAAGAAATTGGAAGGACAAACTGTTGCGGCAAAAGGGGTCAAGAGTGAAACTGAACCTCTCAGAGCAGATGAGGTGTCTGCAGCTAAATATAGACATGAAAAGGAAGTGCCTGGCCCTGCACAGCACAAGCTGGGCTTGGGCAGTGACATTCCAGTATCTCCTGGGGAGGAGGTGCAGGAAGCACCGCTAGGAAAGGAGGAGCTGCCCTGGCTCTCCTACCACAAACAGGACACAGTAGTGATAGGGGAGGAGGAGGAGCTTTCCACACTGCCTCATCCTAGCACAGATGTGTTTTCAGCAACAGAAAAAGAGCTAGGAACTAAAACCATAATGGAAGGTTTGATGGGATTTTCAAAACATTTGTCCGTTGAACCAGTCTCTACTACAGAAATGTCTCTAGGAAACATGGATACTCCACAGTTCACAAACCAAAGCAAATCTGAAAGTGACAAATCTTCACAAATTTCCCCAGATGACACCAAATCACTTTCTTTTACAGAAGAAAGTCTTGGTAAAGAAAAATCGCCAGATATTTCTATTAAGGAAATAGCTACTGAAGAAGGAAAACTGCTCTGTTTCACTTCAGACACCTCAGAAGAAAAATCTTCTCATGTTTCCATTAAAGACATTTCTCCAGAAGATACCAAATCCATTTCTCTTACTGAGGAGAGTCCCAGCAAGGAAATCTCTTCAGACATTTTTGTTAAAGGGATTTCTCCAGAAGACATCAAATCTCTTAGTTTCACAGAAGAGGTATCTGCTAAAGAAAAAACTATGTCTGACTTTACTGACAAATTCCCTTCAGGAGCTACCAAGTCCATACTTTTCACAGAGCAGAGTCCAGCTACATGTGAAAAATCCCTGAAATTTTCTGCCGAAGAACTCATTAAAGAAATGTCAAAATCTATTCCTTGCCCAGAAAGTAGCTCACTTAAAGACATATCACCCAGAGGTACTTCAATTGAAGAAATGTCTCCAGATGATAGAAGTTTGTTTTCTTTAACAGAAAAGGGCCCATCTAAGGGAAAAACTGCAGGATTGCTCTCTCAGGAAATATCTCAAGATGTAAAGGGCTTACACTTTACAGAATCTAGCCCAATTCAAGATAAAACATCTTCATGCATTTCTACTGAAGATGTAAAATCTTACAGGTTCAAGGAAGCTAAAGAAGAAAAATCTCCAGAAATGGAAGATTTTTATGTGAAAGACTTGAGTTATGAGAAGAAAGTGTGGTTCCCAAAGGAGGTGGAGGAGATCCCTGTTCAGGGAGGCCGACAGAGGTACAATAAGGAGAGAGAGAGCACATTCTTGGATGAGGTAGCAGAATATGAAATGAAATCCCTTCCTAAAATGGGAGAGGAGATCTTGTCTCCTGCAGCGCCTGGCAGTCACACCTGGGGAAGAGTAGAAAGTGAAGCTTGGGGCTCTGCATATGGGTATCTTCAGGAAGGAAGAGACACTGGAAGAACAGGGCTGTTCACCAGTGAGGAGGAGGAAGATCTTCGACATGCTGAAGACAAACCTGTGCTGCTGAAAGCAGAAGCAGAACATTTCAAAATGGAATCATGTGACTACAAAGAAGACACACCGAAGGATGCCAAACCTACAGCAGAAACAAATAAAGTGGAAATAGTTCCTGCTGACATCACTTTCCCAGGAAAAACACAAGTGGAGAGTCCACCTCTGTCTTCTCAGCATATCTCTGGGGAGGAACACCAGGCCAAAGCATTAGCTGGAGACAAAGAAAGGGAAGAATTGTTATTGACATCTAAACAAGATTACTCCTACTTAGGTGATGATGAGAAAGCTGTCTTAGGTATCTATGCGAAGTCACTAGACCAAGCACTGACAGCATCTTCCCTGTCTATATTGGCTAGCGCTCTGGAAAAGGAGACTGACACAAAACCAGAACCAGAGAGGCCTTACAAGATAAATCAATGCAAGACACCTTTACAGGAGGAAGTCCCAAAGAAGGATACAGAGAAGAAATCAGATGCCAGTGGTCCGTATCAGGAAATAAACTCTACATACAAGCTAGATAGACAGCAAGAAGATGACTGTAAATCCACCAAGGCTCCTCATGAGTCTGGAAAAAGCAAAGAGCAGACAGCAGCATCTGCTCTGTTGCACTCTGCAAGACCAGCAGAATATGAATATGTAGCAGCTTCCCCAGAAGAAAGTGCTGCAGGGTCAAGTCAGAGTGCACACTCCCCTCTAAGACAAGACTCTCCTCAGAAAAGCAGTGCTGCTATGGGTCGTGCTGAGACTGTCGGTTCCGCCAGCCAAGCAGCATATCCTCCAGAATCCTATTCCAGGAGCCCTTCTGAACCTCAGTCCTATGATGAAGAGGTCTGCAGACCCAGGGGTGATGACAGTTACACAAGACCAGAGCAAGAAGAAAGAGAACCAACTCCCTACCCTGATGAAAGAAGTTTCCAGTATGCTGACATCTATGAGAAAATAATTGTGTCTGGAGCTGGACTCTCCCCCTTCACATCCAAGGGTGCAGATAGCCCAGGTCAAACTGACATGTTGCCAACAACAACAGAACTGGTCTCTCAAAAAGATCGATTTTATCATGTCTCTGCTAAGGAAGAAGAGTCCTGTCTTTATACCTCAGCCGAAAAGGAGCTGTCATCTCCAGCATCCCCTAAAGATAAATCAGGTTCATCCTTTGAGTATGCAGACATCCATGAAAGATACTCGCCCTTGCCTGAAATAGATAAGCCTAGGACACCCAGAGTTCAAGAAAAACTGAAGGTGTCTTCTGCTTTGCCAGAAGAACTGGGCTCTTCTCCGCACCCATCATCTGCAAGCACAGCATTTGCCTCTCCTACAGACATGATTGACCCATTTCATCAAGAAAAATCAGCTGCCTATATTGACACTCCTTGTCCAGATGAGAACATCATTTTGTCTAGCCAGGAGCAGAGATCTCTATCCCTGAAAACCCAAAGCCCAAAGCCCAAAGCAATACACTATGAGAAAGCAGGGCAAGGTGAAGAAAGCACGAGTGATTCAGAATTAGAAAAAGGTGCTAAGGAGAAATCTGAAAAGGACTCTAAACTGCCTGGCCCTGTCCAAGCTGCAGGCACTGTCTATGCACACGTCTCAGTAATGGAGAAGTTTCAAGTGTCAGAACCACCTCCCCAAAGCAAGCATCAAGAGTCCATTTCACCCACTTCTACTGCTTCTTCACCTTCTGATCCAGGATGGAAAGAGGAATATGGAATTAGGAAAACTTCATCAGCCACAGTTGTGGGGACATATGTTGCTGGTTACAGTGACCTGCCAGACATAGGCACAGATAAGCAGGCTTCAGAAATGTACCACTTAAGCCAAGATTCTTTGCAAAAGAGAGAGGACACTGAAAAATCCACAGAGGAATCACAGTTCTGTGTAACAGATTATCCAAGTACAGAGATGGTCTCCGAGTGCTATGAGAAAGCCATATACTTGAAATCTGCTTCTGAAAAACAGAACGAGGAATACAGAAAAGGTCCAACAGCAGAGGGAAGAGTGATGGATATCTCTTCTGGATTTGAATGCTCTCTGCTAGGAAAGAGTGAAACATCTAGTGTGTTCAGACATGAACAATCCTTACCAAGCCATTTAGGGGATGTATCTCTTACTTTAAAGGTTCCTTGTGCTTTGCTGTCAGACAGGGGGAAGAAAGATGAGTACTTAGAGGTTTCTGAGAAAACTGGCAGTCTCGACTCATCTTTTACTAAATTGTCACCACTGAGTCCATATGAAGAAGATAAACTGTTCTCTAAAGCTATGGAAAGAGAGTCTGTGCCCCAACAGCAGCTGAAAGATGACTCTTCCAGCCTGTCAGAGGAACCTTCATCTGAAGCTACCACTCCTGTGATACCAAACACAGCAGAAAGTTTCTACTCCCACATGCTTTCCACATACACAGGTGCAGGAGCAGAACCAGGTACCAGGAGTCTTTGGGATGTGTCTCCACAGATTCCAGATAAGACTGTGAAAACACATTCAGCTGAAACCAAAGACTTTGTGTTTGCTGAAGAACATGGCTCTGCATTCACTTGTGGAATGGATGACAGCACTCTGCCATGCAGAAATGAGAGCCAGAGTTCACTGCCCACACCATTCTCTGCAGAGAAACAACAGCAAGCCTGTGCAACCAGTCCAGAGCAGAAGTCATCATTTACAGAACAGCTGATGACATTGACATCTCTCCCTGACATGTTGACAACATTTTCGCCTCATCAGCATGAAGATGAAACCGCAGCCAATGGTCCAACAGAGGTGAGCACAAGTCTGCAAGCTTTCCAAAGCAAACGCCATGCAGCAGAGGCAAAAGATGAAAAAACATATCCTGATTCTGACAGCAGTTTTTCTCCATGCACAGGCAAAGAGGAAACAGAGAGGCAGAGCCGTCCTTCCTCTCTGATGTCTTCTGAACACAGTTTCCAGCCCTTTTTCCCAGATGTGCAGAGGGGTGGAAGAACAGAAGACCATGGAGATGCTTCCCATGAGATGGAGCCATATTTAGGAGGCAGTTCTGACTATGGACAGAAATTTTCCTCATGTGAATACAGGCACAGGAAGGGAGAGCTCTCTCCTTCATTCATCAACCCTAGTCCTCATGAGCTCTCTGAAGACAGTGATCTCTCACAAGAGGAAGGTCATCCTTCAGTGCAAGGGAGACCACCCCACACTGGTAGTAGCCCTGTGCAAAGTGCGACAGTGGAAGAAACCCCTCCAACATCAGTGAGTGATTCTGGAACCTCCCAGTCAGACTCTGATGTCCCACCTGAGACAGAAGAATGTCCATCCATCACAGCAGATGCCAACATGGACTCGGATGAAGATGCCGATTTCCTTCCGGTGGACAAAGCTGTTGGGAATGCTCATCATGCCAGTACAAGGTCCAGCCATGATCCTCAACCTGTTCCAATGGTAGATCCCCATCCCCATCCTCCTCACCCTGATGTCTGCATGGTAGACCCTGAAATGTTGGCAAATGAGCAAAGCACGAGCAGAACTGATAAAATTTCCAAAAAGGACATGAAGGAAAAGAACAAAGGTGTGAGGAAGCCTTTGAACAAACCCAAATCATCTTCTCCTGCCCGAAAATTAGATGTCAAAGGGAAACGGTCACCCACTCCTGTGAAACAGCCATCGGACAAATCTCCAAAATCTGCCACTGCCAAAAAAGAAAGAGATGGAGGAGAAAAGCCAAAATCACGTAGTACGCTGGTGCAGCCTCCTCACACAGAGGATGAGTTGTCCCGGGGTAGTCACAGCAATCCTGGCAAGAGCCTTGTTAATGGCATCAAAACAAACCCTGGTAAGAACTAGTTCCTTAGGCATGCATTTTTGCTTTAGGTTCAACATAGAGAAAAAGCACTGAGTTAAATATAGCAGAACAGTGAATAGGCCTTCCTAGTCAGGCATAAAAAGTTATAAGTAGGGAGAAGGGAGAGAGGTTGTCATACATGTCACTGAAAAAAAAGAAAAGAAAAAAGAAAACCTTTCAGAAACCCCTGCAGAGCTGAAGCCAAACACTTCTGCAAAGAGTCCTTGGTGACTTAGTTTGTGCTGGGAATGCAGAAATCTCTAGGCTGCGATTCAATGACACCCAGGGACTACTTCTGTGGAGAGGTGGTAGGTATTTAGAGTTGGGTGTTGTTGAAGAGATGCCAGGAATTGAGAGACAATATATGTGTGTGTTTTAAGAAGTGGTGGTAACCTCTCAGCCTGTGAGTGAGGTAAGTGCATTGAACAGGACAGAGATAATGCTCTTATTTAGAGCAACAGGTGCCTGCCATGGTCAGATATTTCCTTTCCTCTGAAATGTTAAGTGGAGATGGAATAGGAACAGCCTCCATGACTGAGTACCACACTACAGGACAATGGTCTTTGTTGCAGCTCTTTCTGTAAGGACCTGAACAGGCAGTCTGACAGCCTTGAAGACTATGGTCTTCTCTTGTTCCTAAATAAAAAGGTGTGAAAGAGGGAGTCAGCCTCAAGTATCTGTACAGCTCATGGTCTCTTTCTAAGTGGTCACACAGAGACCAGTGATCTACTAGTGTCATCCTATTGCATGATATTAGTATTAGATGATACATTACCACATCAGCCTCAGATCTGTGCTGTGCCCACAGTGCCAGGCACTTCACAGACACAGAGGAAATAATAATGCTTTGCTCCAGAACACTGGTGCTGAGTGTAAGGCAAAAGTCAGCAGGCGGGTAGGGCCATGGAGCACCAAGGAAGCTGAAACTCTGCTGATGCACTGTGGTCTCAGCAGATACCCATTGCAGGCAGCGTGGCAAAGACAGGGCATAGGAGAAGAGGGAACAGGGAGTTCCTCTTGATCAATAGCAGCTGAAGATAAGGTGACCTGAAGACAGCCTGTGTGCATGTTGCAAATATAATGTGTAAGAGCAGCTGATAGCACTGACACCAAAGGCAAAGGAGAGGCTGAACAGATGATGAAGGATCTGCTCAGTGTGGTGGTGAGTGAGATGAAAGCAGTGGATGGAGCAATGAAGTGGTCACACTGCCGGGCCAGGTAAGGCTCTGCAGTGTCGTATGGGCTGAACAGGGGCTGAGCCAGCAGACTTTTGTGACTAGCTGAGAGAGACACATGGTACAGTCAAGAGAGTGCCTGCACCAGGGTATCAGCACAGCATCTTGGCGGCATTGTGCAGAAAGGATAGGCAAGATGCAGTGTCTGGATATGTGAGCCTGAAGGGAAGCTGTATCTTTGAGGCAAAGATATAGGATGGAGGGTTTGTGCACAGAGCAGTGGTCTGTGTTGCCCAAATCAACCTTGGCCTGAGGACTAGACAGACAGCCATAAGAATGGCTGACACAGGCAGAGGTTTTTTTTTTCTTTCTTTTCTTTGTGTAGCAGATAGGCAGCACAATGAGTTGTCCATGCTGGTAGTTAATGGCTTTATGCTGATAGAAGGACCTACCAAGGGACAGTACATGGAGGGAAAAAGAGAACAGAGGCCTCTGTGATTCCACAGACAGCAAGAGGCAGGGAGGGGACTGTCGTGTGTGTGTGTGTGTGTGTGTGTGTGTGTGTGTGTGTGAGACTGTAAGCTGCAGCAAATGACAAAAAGCCATGCAACAGTAGTAATGATGTTGCTAGGAAAGAGTAATAGAGTTAGAACAGTAGTGGTTCACAGGGATGGCAGAATGATAGGATGGAGTGTCCAGAAAAAAAAAAAAAGACTACTGTAAAACCCTAAGCTTGCATATAAAGGCCATTAGAACAGGTTTCTTTGGCAAACATACGTTATTAAGCAACAAAAAAATAGGACTCATTAGCTAAATATTGATTGGGTTAGCAACTCTGCAAAAGTTAATAATAGGGATTTTAATTCTGTTCTTCAGGAAAGACTTCCGAGCCTAGAGCCTTCCAGTCCCACCCCAAAGAACAGAACTCCCTTTCCCTCCCAACAGCTGTAACAGCACAGGCCCCAGAAATCTACTCAGATTACCCCTGGGTAGCAGAGCCTGGATAAATCTTTTAACTTGGTCTCTGCAGTAGCAGGGAAAAAAAAAAATAAAAACAAAAACCTTTCTGAATTCCAAGTTCTTCCCTGCTAATTTGAGTGTTTGTCCTCTCCAGAAAGGTTTTTGATAGCCTCTGCTTTCTTTCTTCCAAAGCTTCCAATAGTCCTAAGAGTGGTTTGTCTGTGCCCATGGGTCCACCTGTCTATGTGGACTTGGCATACATCCCCAACCACTGCAGTGGAAAGAACACAGATCTGGAGTTCTTCAAGCGGGTTCGAGCGTCATATTATGTCGTGAGTGGGAATGATGCAGCCAATGGTGAGCCAAGCCGTGCAGTGTTGGATGCGCTCCTGGAAGGGAAGTCTCAGTGGGGCGAGAACCTGCAGGTAGGCCATGGAAGTGCCAAGGAGTGGGTGATGCTCCTTGTGTCACAAGTGCTGGGGAGAAGGTGCATGTCAGAAATATACCCAAAGGAAGTACACTAAGAGGAACTGAATGGGACTGGGAATGTCCTGCTCTGCAGTGCTGAAAGAGTAGCTGTTTGGTGTTTCTGCTCTGATGGGAACTCTGTTTGTACCCATAACAAGGGAGGAGGACAACACCCTTAGACTGATGAGAATGGAAACAGATGTGTTTTCCTTTCCACATCCTTTGGGGGGGGAGAGAGCAGTTAGAGATCACTCATTCATCTGCTGTAGGCTTAGCCTAGCCTCAAGCAAAACAATCCCATGCACAGCCTGAATTAGCATTATGGTGTCCCAGGCCCTGCCTGGCACTGTTGCTAGCCTTGCTTGCTTAAGCCCTGTCTGCTAGCAGCTTTTTATTAGTGTCTTTAAATCTGAGTGTTCTTACACAAATTTCTTATATAGTCTTATATAGTGCCTGACTGGTGGGCACTGGTTCTGAAGACAGGTACAAGAAAGTTTATATGTTCTTTCAGTTGCAGCAGCCTCAGATTTCAAGGTCCCTGAGATGCACTTTGGACCAGCGCTGCATTAGAGAATCTGACATCTGAAAGACATTAAATAGAACACATAGCACCAAGGGGACAATGTTCCAAAACTGATGATAGGAAATTTTAGCCTCAGGTCCTATGGGCATTGTTTATCACTGCAATTGTTCTCAAACAATCACCCTGGCTGCTCTCTTTCCCCAGGTAACATTGATACCGACACATGACACTGAGGTGACACGAGAATGGTACCAGCAAACCCATGAGAAACAGCAGGAGCTGAACATCATGGTACTGGCAAGCAGCAGCACCGTTGTGATGCAGGATGAATCTTTTCCAGCCTGTAAGATTGAGTTCTAAATCTCCCAGCCACACTTTGCACTCATCCATTGACTCTCCAATCATCGATGCAACATCAGAGATGCCATCTAATCACAGTCCAGTTCTTCTCTGGTTTAGTCCTCTACATGGTTCCCATTTGTCAGGCAATCGGGTACCCATCTAGCTCAGCACTGGATGTCATGAGAGAGGCACGTGTGGGGGGGCTCTGTAATATTCTGGACTGAGCTAAGAATTTGTGAAAGGGCAGTTGCAGGCCAGGGGCACTTTCCCTTTCCCTGCTTTATTCTGCTGCCTGTACAGTTTCTGTAGAGTATCTTGGCTGCCTTGCTGCTGTGAGAGCTTGTTCTACTCTCTTCCTGGCTGCCTTGCCATTTGACTTGTAGCACCCTGAAGCTCATCTTTCCGGTGCGGGCTGAAATGCTGCTGCTGCATGAAGACAGTGTTGGGGAGGGGCAGAGAAGGAAACTAATTTGCAAAGAAAGTGGAGCTAGGAGATAAGGAAGGCCAAACCCTCCAAATGGTAACAACACTCCTGAATAATATGATGACGAAGGGCATTCTTCCCTCTTCCACCCTGAGCATACAGGTGTTCTGCAAAAGGGGAACCTGTACTCCAAATAGGCAGAATCACTGCCTGCCAGCTCTGCAGGTTTCTGTTCTGAGTATTTGGTTGTGGAATGCTGTAACACCTGCTCACCCTTCTCATTGTGGGCAGGGAGTTGGGCTGAAGGACATGTTGATTTGAGGGTAGTGGGGTGTGTGTGGGGGGGAGGTGGGAGGCTCAGCCTATTGCTCTTTGCTACAAAGAGCACAGTCCTAACCTTCTGACCTGAGCTTTGCACACGTACAGTGGCTAATGTACTCCTGCACATCATCAGTGTGACAGTAGGAGGCACAGAGGGGCCGTTGCCCAGTCACACTCAAAGAATAACCAAAACGCACAAGTACTGACCCCTCTAAAGCAGAAGGGCTGAAACAACTCTGGCCTCTGTTGGCCTATGATGTACTTACAACACCCTGCACTTGTAAACCAAAGGCTTTCTTGAGGAGTGTGGTGAGGCAGCTGATGAACCTGCACACTGTACTAAGAGATGCTATTTTCTGGATAGTGTAGCTGATGTGTGCCAGCCCTGAAAGCAGCAGCAGTAATCTCCTCCCTGCCTGTATGCCAGAGGTCTAGTTCCTTAACCGCATTCAACTTTTTTGCTACCCCTAGGATGCCTAGGATGTGAGGAATAGAACCTGCTTTGTGAGGAAAGGGGATCCTCTTCCCTAAAAGATTTGGGGAAAGTAGTTTAGTAAAGGTGTTTGCTCTTAGTTCCTCCACATCCGTGGCAGGGACATGCATACTTTCCTTGCCAACACAGCTGAGCTGCTGGCAAGACACGCTGTGCAAACATGCAATTGCAGCTGGCAGGCCATTGCTTGCACACCTATTGTGGGCTTGTGCCCTTACACTCAGGAGTGTAGCCAGGTGCCATGAGTGCACCATTGTCTCTGAATAGCCACCCAGAGCCTCCTTGGCATTCAGACCAATTCCAGCTGCGGGCTTCCAGCACTTTCAGGAGAGCAGCTCAGCTGCTCTGAGCCTGCAGCACCAGTGAGCCTTTGCCACATCTCAGAGCACTGCAAGAAGGTCTTGTCACAGGGAGGATTTTTATTTTATCATTTAGTAAGACAAAGAGAGTGGCAGTAGGACTTGCACTGGGGAAGGAGACATAAGATAAAAAGCAATGTGTCAAGGCTTGGCATATAACTCAACGTATTTCCATCTGCTTTGCTACTCACTGTGCTTGGCACTGAGCCCAGATCTGGTTCCAGAATTAGCATCCCAGGACTCTGTGTTGTGCTTGCCTGGGACGCTTTAGTCTCACTGCTAGTTTTCTGGTAGCTGCCATAAAGGAAATGCTGCCTTAGAAGCCTGCTCCTAGGACTAAAATGGGATTTCTAGGGAAATTGTTTATTTTGCATTTAATTTATATATTTATTTTTTGATGTTAAGCTACATTTTGTGTGGATTTAATATTTTAATTTATACATATTAACATGGCACCGTGTGCTCTTGGTGTCAGTTCATAGGTTTCTCAGTGCGGATACTCAGATGCTGTGATTTAAAGAACAACAACAACAACAAAGACCCAGAGAATTGGGTAGAGTATTTGCTGGCAGGGAAAGGGCTCTCTGGTTGAAGCCTGCCAGGCTGTGTCTAAAACCAAGCACCTGCAAGACAAAGCCTGAGGATAGCAACCCCTCCCCTAGGAGCAGCCAGCCCTTTTGACACAGGCCTTGTTAGGAGCATGTGAGCTTACTCAGGGATTTATCAAATCCCTGCCTTGTGCTGTATTCATTTAAACCATTGGATCACAGTGCATCTGCCAGAAGAATAAATGTCATTCTCTGTAATCCAATGGGGTCAGTGTCTATGAATGCTGGGTATGGCAAGCAATTGCAGGCAGTAACAGACTCTCTCCAGTTTTCCCCTGGACACTGCTCTGGGGATATTGCCTTCAGTGCTTTGGGGAGATCCTGGCACACCTGCCACTGGGAATGGCTGACAGCCATCTGCAGGGGCAGGATGCCCCATGCTCAGCACCAGGTAGCCAGAGGAACAATTGTTGCATCCTCATTGACTGGAGCCCTGGCTCCCTCAGAGTGGCTAGGAAGAAAAGCTAATGCACTAACTTTAGATAGACCCACATGTGAATGTTTCTCAATTTTAAACTTGAAGCAATTCTGACTAAGAAGCAGTGATAGTGAGGCTTTGCAAGGTGCCTGCATCCTCCAGGCAGGAGTGCCATCATGGGCATGTGTTCCACTGAACACCTGCCCTCCACTCGCTGTGCTCCTGCACTCTGCAGCTCTGCTGCTTTGACAGCTTTATCCTACACCAGTTTGCTTCCCTGTCCTCAAGACTCCACATTTTTGTAGCAGTCTGTGCTGCCTTCAGCTTCTCTCTCTCTCTCTCTCTCTGTCTTCAAAAACTATGGGGAAAAAGACTTGTAAAAATGCCAACTTTGTAAAAGGTCTGACCCTGCTCAGCCCTGTGAGTGGCTGCAGGGGCCAGCAGGACCCATCCAGAGCCAGAGGTAACACAACACCATAGAGAAAACATTAAACTCTGCTTTTGCTTGTTTCTGCATGTGGGCAACAATGCGTAATCTTCCTGTATGTAATAGGTTAAAAAAAATACTATTTTAAACCTATAATTAAAAAAGTGAACGTCTTAACTGTATTGAAATGGCAACTTGTGCTCCTAGCTTCTTTCTATGCTGAATGTTTTAAAACAGAGCCCTGATTCTTTTCTTCAGCATCATGTTCCTATTTCAATTTAGTTCCTTGACTTCTGTTCTTCTGTCCCTTTCCACGTGAAACACTGTAACTAAAAACTGTCAAGGGAGGAGCCCAACACATTAATAATAAAGCCACATTAATTGTGAACAAGAACACTCTCAGCTGTTTTAAATTGTTCCTTTAAGTGAGTCCACACTGTAGGCAGGGGGCATGTAGATACTGCTGCCATACCAGTATCCTTCCCTCCTCCCATGCTGGCCAGCTGCATCACAGCTGATGAATTCAGGTGAGCCCAGGATTTTCCACTAATGACACTTTTTGCTCTATACCTTCACTTGCAGCTCCTAAAACTTCCTATAGTCCCACTGAAGGGACAGCCACATCAGGGAGACACCCCTACCCCAGACAACAGCCTCCCTCCTTGATCCCACAGTTCCAGCTTCCTCCTCTTCAGAGGAAGAATCCTGCCTGTTCACACATGACCAAGGGCACAGGCCTGGACGCAGCCTGATACTCCAGTGTGGAGTTGTGCTCAGCAGCCTGTCCTGTGGATACCCCTGCTGCCTTGCAGTCCCTGAACGCTGCAGCACTCTGCCAAGAGCCTCGTGCAAGCCAGCCAGGCAATGCACCAGCATCAGGGATTCAGCTCGGTGCCTGAGGCCACTCAGGCACTGACAGGGCATCACACATTGCATATCCCTACTGCAACAGAGGATCTTCATATCTCTCCACAGCCTACCTCTGAAGGAAAGTCAATTTATTTCAGCTCTTTTGCTACTTAGTGGAAAACTAGGACAGCAGTCCTCTGCTCTGCCTGTGCTAGATATCAGTCAGGAGAGGCTGATGCCCAATCAGCTCTGCTCCTGTCTGGGTGTCCCCAGGAGGACAGTGGCATAGTTGAGTGCAGGGGACAGGGAAAGCAGGCACTGGTCTAGGAACCTTGGAAGAGCGGCCATAGCTGCCACAACATAATATAGCTGTGCAGCACGTTGCAAAGAGCTTAGAGCAGCCTGCTAAGGCTGTTACTAACAGGGGAGGGACCACAGACCACTTCCATGAACCAGAAACTATTTTCACAGCCGCTTTCCATCTCAACAGTACATGGACATGCTCCTGCTAACTGAAAGGCTGTGACCATACATGTTTTTCCCGAGGGTGTACAGAGAAAGGTGGCCTGAACACCTGTTCAGCACCATCCTGCAGAACAGAGCTCCCTGTCTGCCCGTTTAGGTGGACCATGCAGGCTGCAGTGAAGGCACCTACTACAGGCTGTTTTGCAGGAGAAGGGAGGCAAAGTCGGATTACCATAGCAGAAAATGCAGTAGGTAGAGTGCAGGGACATGGTGCAAGTCCCATAAGTATGTCCTGAGGCACCAGTGCCCCTACAGCAAAGAGCAGGGGGACACTGAAGCTGGAGTCTTTCAAGCGTCAGTGAGACCTGGATACCAGCATCAGTGCTGACCCACAGGCAGGTGGCTGTAACAGGGAAGTAAATCAGCACAGGCTACAGAGCAGGCCTTGGCTTTGCCAGGGCTACAGTTCAGTGCCAAACTAGACTTTGGTCAAATCAAACAACAAGAGGCAAACAGCAAACCCTTCAGGCTCCTGGGCTGATTGTTCCTCTGTGGCCAGTAGACAGAGCAGGCATTAGCCTGGTGGACTGGAGCAGAGTCCTTCTGGACCAGAATAGTAGGGAAAAAGGGGACACTCACACAGAGGATAGAAAACAACTGTCCTCTGCTTGTGAGTTGTGTTTCAACAGTCAGGGCTGCCTGAGCCTCACCAAGCCAAAGATGCAATGACTGCATATGCAGTACAATCCCACAGTTTCTCCAGCTCCAAGGACTCTGCTCATACATGCTGACTGACAGTGAGGAACACATGGTCTGATGGAGGAACCATCACTTTCCACAGCCCACACAAGATATTGCCATGCTCCAACTACCTGATATAGACAGTTGGTATTTCCTGCCTGCTCTGCCTCAAGCCCTTGATCCATCTTTCTATACTGCTTTTCCATTGCACATGGTGACAAGAATTCAGGAAGGGAGTTTTGCTTAGCAGTATCTGCCATGGATGTGACAAGCCTGATCCCAGCTACCCCAACTACTGCAGGCAAAGTTTGTAGCTGCACCCAGCCAGAGATACAGGACCATGCAGCAGCCACTTGTGCTGATGGGACAGGGACCTGTGCAGCCCAAAAGCATTTGAAAAGTGTAGCTTAAGCATCAGCATCAGCATAGATTTGAGGAGCCAGAGCTGGCTTTGTCAGGATTTAGCTGAAAACGCCAACTCCTGCCAGTGTATCCAAAAATTACATAATTGTCTTTTCTTTTTTCTCCTCCTTTGTTACTCAAAGCACTTTGTTACACCACTTCTAGTTCAAACAACAAAGAGATCATAGAGAGAACAGGACGAGACCAATTTCCACATCCCTTTGTTTGGAAAGGGATGTGCCATCAATCACAACTGCTGCTAAGCCAAGAAAAATGTGCTGAAGACACTGCACTAACAGCAGACAGTCAGTGCTGAGATTTCACCACACACACTGCAGATGCTCGTTTGGAAGTGTTAGAGCATCATGAAAGACCATCGAGTTCTTAACAGAGGCAGCTGTTAAGCAGCTCTTGTATAGAGGGTACCATCACTTCCTGGCCAGTCTACCAAGTGTAGCAGAAATAGGCTAGAACCCAATTCTTGCACCACAGCAGCTATCCCAGCTTCCTTCTTGGCTGTCTGTGGAACAATACTTGGTTAAGTCTTTTGAGTTCCCAACCCCCAACATTTGCCTCCACAGCATAAACACTACTTACTAGTCACAAGCAACCAAACTGTCTCCCTGTTACTCTGCCCTGCATCAGGAAATCCTTTATAACCTGATACATCACAAACTGTCTGGAGAACAAAACAGAATTACTACTATGCAAAATACCAATGCAGACAATTTCTGGATAGAGGACTCCAGCAGCCGAAACACRTATTCAGAAGCTGAAATTAGACACTAATTAGAATTTGTATAAATATTTGCACCTTAGGACATGGAGTATTGTATTTGTCAACATGACAACAAAACCCCTCCCTGTCTCTCTTTCCTGGGCCCAAATTCTCATTGAACTTTAGAAACGCAGCAAAGCCACAGCTGCTAGCTCCTTCCAAAGTATGGCTCCCTTTTCATTTCCAGATGAAAAAATGGGCTGAAGATGAGGGAACATTATAAATAACAGTGCTTCTTGTAACTGGAAGGAATCTACACAGGAATTCAGCTACTGCAGCACTCATTAGCCCTTTCCTGCAGAACCAGGCCTTCAGAGCCTTGCAAAAAATGCCCTTTTCGTACTTAGATGACTTGCCATGTCTCACAGCACCAGCTCTTGGGCAGTGTTACTACAGCAGTCACCCCTGTCAAGCTGTGGAAGCACAAGGATACTGCAGACAGTAGACACTTTCCCTGGGGGAAATGGTTTTCAACCACAAAGATCCGTAAAGGCTTTTCTTGCACCCAAAGCCCAGTCTGTCTTTGCTGCTTGTTGGTATGGCAGAAGGGCAGCTAGCACTGAGAGACAGGCCTGACCCTTCTCTCTGCAGTGCAGAGGGAGCAGAAAGGCAGGTGACTTGCCAGACATTGTACAAAGTAAACCCATCCCACAGTAGGTACTGAGACTCTACAAGAGCTCCCAGTTGTATTGGGGTAAGCATCCTCAGTCCAGGTCCCCGACCCCACAAGACTCCACTCGCATCACCTTTGAAGGAGCAGTGCCCCACTCAGCAATGATAGCTTGCAGAAGATGCTACGTCTACTACAGCAACAACTCTGCCCAGGTCCAGGCAAAGCTCCCAGCTCTGTGCATGCCCAGGTGGGCTCACCCTCCCTGCACAGAAACAAGCAAAGCCTGGCAGAAGCAGCTCTTGCTTCCAGCAGGGACCCTGCTGCTAGAGCAACAGTGCTGACATACACTGACCTTGGGAGCAAGCTAGAAAGGACAGCAGAATCAGGTGCCTGGGCGGTGCCTGAGAGGGGCAAGGGGGATCCAGAGAGCTTCCCCACCTCTAGCTTCCTTGCAGCCAGCTGCTGGAGAGGGGCTCCAAAGTCCAGGAGTCCCCAGTCAGAACAGGCGGAGGTCAGGGCATCTGTTTTTTCAAGTCCTTAATGTAGGGTCACCAATAACAGAAGGAGGGCTTCCTTACAGCATGAAGCAGGCCCTCCTCCCAGGCCCCAGCATATATCCTAACAAGAGCAGGCTGGCACAGCCTTGTGGAGAAGGGGAGCTAGGTTTCCTCTTGGCACAGTGCTGCACTCAAGAGAGCTGTAAGATTGCTGCAGTTCAAGTACAAGTAAACATCACCCTACTTAAATACTGAAACTGGCAGCCAGGGATTATCAGGTGTGGGGAAGAGGACATGATACACAGGACATGCTTGGAGCTCTTACAAGGTTTGGGTCAAGTGAAAGGAGCCTAACACACTGCCCCTGCATTTTCATTCTTCAGCAAACCACCTGGGATGTGGGAAGCCAGGACCCCTTCCCCCTTATAGCCAGTCCTCCTACGGAGGAGAAGAGAGGTACCTGGCCTTCCTGAGAAAGGCCCCATGCCTGCATACTCACTTTGGTTGTAACTAGTCTCGGCCACAGTGTCTCTTTCAGGGCGGCCAACAATGAGCAGTGCTAGTGCCTTGCTGTCCTGGGCATTTGCATGCTCTAGTACGCGCACACTGCTGAGCAATTCAGCATCAGAGACAGAGACACCAGACCCACAGCATAGATTTACTGTGAACACACATCATCACAACACAGCACAGAGATCTTTGGGCACAGCTTCACAGAAACACAGATCCTAGCTACAGACAAACACACAGACTTGTCCATAAATACAGGAGGCACAGCCCTGGCCTGCACTCAGGATATGGCAGGGACACCTGTGCCAATCTTGCCCTCAGGCTTGTGCTCACAAGTCATTTACATAAATATGCATTAAATATTTTTCAGTTTATATACAATAAAGATTTCTCCTTATTGGTTTCTAATAATCCTGATTTGCTCAAATAGCAGTTTCTCTTAATTTCTGTCACCAAAGAGTTCAGAGCTTTATCCAGCCTGATCCCTGGGGACTAGAAAAACCCGTGTGTGTCCTCCCTGCACAACTCTGACTGGATCCCCAAGCTCCTGCCTGCCTGCCCCAGCCCAGTTGGAAAACATGCAAGTCCACTCCAAAGAGAGGTTTTCTTGCAAGTGGTGGTCTTGAATCTGATCACCACATTACTCCCCTTCCCACATCCTTCCAGACTGCCTTCTGCTTCTCCTATTCTTCCTGCCAAGGACTCTCTGGACCTGTTTTTGGTGACCAACGGTGGGGATGGAGAGGTGGAGAAAAGGAGGAAGAAGCAGAGAGGAGGCTGGTGGTTGTGATGAAACCCAGTTACTCTGGGCCGGGTTCTGAAGGCTATGGGACAAGCAATTTCCAGGGAGCAATTATCTCCTTTTGCCTCACCACCCCAAAAGCCTTGGCCCTACCAAACCCCTAACACTGCTGTCCCAGTGAGCACACAGCCCTTGGAACACCCTGCACTAATGCAGCACCTTGTCACTGCTCCATGGAGGTGCCATGCCAGTACGAAGACTGCACGTGTTGTTGGTTTAACATGGCAGATGGGTGTTGTCACTTGCCAGTCAGCGAAGAGCTGGCTTGCATAGGAGTGGAGCAGACTCTTCGGCACCTCAGAGTCCTGTGGCCTCGGGACATGGCTTGTTCTGTGCTGTGGACAGCCAGCTGCATGAAGTGCTGTGCAGGAAGTTGGGCTGGCTCCAGGCTAGAAGTGCTTGCAGTGTGCTGTCCAGTGAGCCACTAGTTCTGCTGATCCTCCCAGCACAGTGGCTGCAGCTCCTCCACGCTTGTTTCAGGAGGCAGTGGCTTGTCCTGGTACAGGTGACCAGACAGAAGCTGGCCTGACAGAGCACTGTTGCCCAGTGACTCCTTGCCCATACACTCTGGCTCCAACACCTCTCCCAGCAGCTCTTCGTCACAGAGCACCAAAATCTCCTCAGACAGCCCTGAATGATCCAGGCCAGCCATTCCCCCTAAACACTCCTCACCTGGCTTCACTCTCTCCCCAACTGTCCTTATCTCAGACCCTGCACCACACTTCGACTGCCCTGTGTTATCTAGATCTAACATTTCCCCAGATGATTCTTCTTCATCCAGCTCCACAATGCTCTTCTCCTTTGGGTCAGAGTTCTCACCCACCAGTTCCATCTTGCACAGCTCCAGGACCCTACCTGATTCTGGGCCCTTATTCCAGATCAGGGTCTCTGGGGCGCTTGGCTCCCCACTGAGCTGATCCATGGACAACTCAGACATCCCTAGCTTCAAGTTAAGCACTCTATCTGAGGACTGTGTCTCCCCTTGCTCAGGGGACAGGCTATTCAGCTGCTCCTCACTTTTTGGGGGGCTGATGGAAAGTTTCTCAGTGAAGCTGAAACGAGCGCAGCTGTCCACAGAAGTTGGGGAGGATGGGCCTGCACTGGAGACAGTACTGGAGGGACCACTGCTGTCTGCAAAGAGGAAGAAAAATCTTAGACATTTAGGTAATATTTTCAAAGCCAAAGCCTGAGCAGACTCAAACTGTCCCAGTCCCACAGCTCTCCAAGCAAGCAGGGAGGGTCATCTACATTCCAGGCACCCTGGCAGGAGCTTGCAGCTGCTGTTAGCTGTGCTTCTGGCAGCTCAGCTGATCAAAACCCAAGCACAGATACCACACTTGCATCCTGACATACATTGCTCTGTTGACATACAGCTAAGAGTGATGCTGATGGCCTTCTAGAGCAAAATGTGAAATCTGATGTAGGACTTTGATCTGAAAAGCAGTTTCTCATTTCCTCATTATTATGGGACACTATCAGCTTCAGTCTTGCTCCCCTTGGTTTCTGACAGACAGTCCCTAAATGTTGAGTTAGAGCTGCCATTGGAAGAGGTGGTGTTACCTCTCTGTTGATGCTTGCTCTTGCCTTATGTTGTACAACAAGCTGGACTACAGAACAGATCTAGGTTAAATCTAATCCAAAGGCAGAGGATTAAACATCTGTTTTCAGCCAGATCAGTTCCCTGACCTTGCTGCCTACACACACACACACTAGGCCTGGCACAAGGAATGCACAGCCAGAAGAGTGGGACTGTTCTTTCAGCAGCAACCCAGATTTGTGTTATTAAGGCATTTGCTGTGCAACTGTCTGCTAACCCTTTGCCCTTCAGTCCCAGTTAGATATTTGCAAACAACAGTCATCAGCTCTGCAGAGACTGTGGGAAGTGAGACTCAGAAGCTACAGAAAGAAGCACAGAAGTGAAGAATCAAAGGATAGGCTGTCCTATATGGAGTTCTGGGTGAGGCACCTACACAGTTGGTAGGGAAGGGAAGGCATTTCCATATGCTGAAACTAAGTTGGCCATGTGTCACAGAGAATCACAGAACTTGATATGAAAACAAAGTGCATTTAGTTCCTGCATGTCCCAGTGCACACAGCAGAGGATGTATGGAGAGACAACACACATCCAAACAGCAGATGTCCCAGCAATGTACAGTACTATAAAACAATCAGGTTTTGCATCTTTCTCTGGAAGCTCTCTGACAGGGTAGATGACTACTTCCCCTTCACCTATTTCCCCTTTGTCTCCACCTTTCCCTAACCAGTTTCTGTTCCTTCAAGGGCAGAGCCTAGAAACCCTGAGCACCACTACTTGGCTTTCACCATTCGGCACCCTCTACTTCCCCCCTCACCACCACATTCATTTCTGACCAAGAAAGGAGCACACTCACACCAAGGGGGTTTATCCGAACGCTGGCGCAATGGGAAAGAGGATGATGACAGGATTCGCTGAGACATAAAGGGGTCTCCTGGTATCTGGCTGCCAATCATTGAATCAAACAAAGCTTCAAGGAAAAAAAACAAAAACAAAAACATAGATCAGTAATATTCAGACACAGAGTCCACATAACCCAGCAGCCACTAGCAGTTGCTCAGGGAAGAGCTCAGGAACAGTGCAAATTCAGAGCCGTGCCTGCCCTTCAGCCTCTGGGGATCTGAGATTGGGATTTCCCAAGCTGGAATTTGCATCTATGTCACTGTACTTATCAGTCACAGACAGACAAGACTGATTACTTGTCTCTCAAATAAGTGGCCCTGGATGGTTCTGAGCAGGATCCCATACCTTGCTCTTGAACTAGAACACCCTGGACTAGGTATCAGAAATTGTACTTACTACCAGTCCTGTCAAGTTGATCTGTCCCAACAATGCAAAAGAGCAGAAAGTCTGTGCTATCTCCTTGCCTTGACTCTATTCTGCCTTACCCAGAGACAAGCCCACCTCATCAGTACCTGCGGTAGACTGGACATGTGATTCGCTGCAACTCCTGCACACAGCCGTCAGGAACTCATTGACCTGTCGCAAAGAGAGGGAGTTGTGCAGGGTCTCCAGGGGATAAATGGTGGGAACCATGGAACAGCCTTCAAAACCTGGAAAGAGACCCAATCAGAAAATGAATAGAGCAAACAGCAGCCTAAACCCATGCAGGACCATTCACGGCTGAAGGAGCTGGACAGCCTGGGAATCAAACAGGCACACTCAGGCCTAAGGTCACCTTTTCCAGGCCGGGAAAATTGCCACTAGGCAACCACATGCAATAACAGACCTGAAAGCAAGCGTGCGGGCACACGCAAAAGGAGAAGGAGGAGGGAAATATCTAGCAGCAGCTGTTTGCTGCAAAGTCTGACTCTTTTGTTAACCTATCTGGTAATTATAAAGAACTTAGCACAGAGCCCCGCAATTTGCAGAAGCTCCTCTAGGTGAAGTCAGCAGAATTTCCATGAAAGGACTCACACTGCTGCTGACTCCAGCCTGGGACACAGTCCACCCTCTCCCCAGTGAATTACAGCACACTGCTACAAATGCAGGGAGTAGCAAAAACCTTCCTCTCTTACAGCAGACCCTCCAATATAAGCCTGACAGACTATCCCCAAAGCAGGAGGTGGAGAACAATATGAATTATTTGGCCCCCTAAACAAGACTTTTTTGCCAACAGTCCCAGAATTAGTAGAAATTGGTATCTCAGTACTTAAGGGACATAACTCTTTTGGTCAGAGCAAAGCTGCATCACAACTCTTCACAAGAAATTTTTTGCTACTCAAGCCAACAGAGCGTTACAGCAAAGCACCTTTCTCTTCATACAAGCTTCCTGGCAATGCCCTGTGGCACCAAGCCAACATGAAACTGTCAGAGGAGAAAGGAAGAGAGAGATGAGTCATTGGATTTACGGGAATAAGGCCTCCTTCTGTTCTGCCCCTTGCATTTAAAGGCCTCTAAACTTCTTAAGCCTAGGCTTCCCATTCTGTGACTCCCCAAGCTCCCTCAGCAGATTTTTCTCTCTCCAAAAACAACCCTGAAAAGGAATTGGTTTTGTTCCTATAGGTAAGGAAAGTTATTTTAAAATGCAAAAAGTGCAACAGTTCTTGATGTATTGCTGCATCAGGATTGCAGCCCAGCACACTCCCAGGCTCAAATTGATCCCTGAAGCTTGACAGCACCTACTAAGAAGAAGAACTTGAGATCCTGGATTATCTGCTAAGGGTAGTATTGTTCCAGTCACCTTCAAGTTTCAATGGACAGCCTCTGCTCCAATGCGTTCACCTAACTCAGCTCTGCAACAGGCAAGGAGGGTAAGCCAACAGATGGTATTTAAAGTGAATCCATGTGCAACATGAGGAAACCACAGACCAGAACATCACCAGTGTGCAGTGCTGCAGGGACATTCACTGCCGTAACAGCTACTGGAGACAGAGAATGCTTTAGTCAATCCAGAGAGGTTACCTGTGCCACAAATGGCCTATAAACATTAATTCAAGACATGAAGGGTAACAAATCCTTGGCTAGGAGGAAGGAATGTAAGCTACGGCAAAACTACCATGCTCTTCTGTCCCTTGCCGAGAGGTCCCTTGAGCAGAAGGGCTGAATAAACAAGAGTCTCTATTCATTATTTTCACGTAGGTATTCTGGGAGACAGTCTAAAGGAAAAGGAGGAGGGAAAGACTGAAAGAACAGCAGCGTGGAGATGGTTGTGGAGCAGAGTATGAGGCTAATGTCATTTCACAACAGAATCTGGTTTAAGAAGGGCCAAAGTTGGCTCAGTTATCTGGGTCTCCAAAGAAAAAGGGAAGAAGTTTAAATTTCACATAGGGCAAAGCAGAGTAGTTCCAAGATGCACTAGAGGCACTGATAAGGAGCTGAGTGTGTGGACACTCCTACAACAAAAAGAGAAAATCAAAGGTCCAGTGTTAAAGGAAACATGAAATTGAAAATGCTACTAACGCGAAACAATGCACCTAGATCTCAGAAGTGCTGAATGTCTGCTAGCACAGCTCTTTTCAGCACTATGTGACATAATTGGTCCAAAGAAAGATGAGAAAAAGGCAAAAGTTTCCCTTCTCAAGGTGAAATACTACTATTTTTTAAGCAAGCCTTGCCATTTGCATACAGTAGCCCACTTTCCTGCACACTACCCTTTGCCTGCTTAGATGTTATTGAGAGGCCAACAAAGGCAGTTTCTTGCCACCACAGTAGAGCCAAGGAAGAAATTACTGCTAGAGACCATAATTCTTATTTGTATCACAGTGGCAGCCAGAGGCCCCAGTAAAGGATCTAACCACTGCTGCACAGCACATGCTTAACAAAGAAATGACATCTTGGGGAAGGAGCAACAGACAAAGTGTGAGTGCAAAACATAACAGGAACCCAGTGCTGACAGCTCAGCTATTGCTGATACTTCCTGAAACTCTTTTCATGGGGCCTGCAGAACAGACATCTCTGATGTGGATAACTGCACAAGAAATTAAACAGAGTCCCATTCATTTTGTACCAAGGAGTCTTAGAGCAGCCCACAGAGGAACAAGTCTAATTTTTTATTTCATTTGGGTTTGACTACACTAGCTGCATTAAGGACGCAGAGGGGAATATGCTCCCTCCAGAATTAGGCCTGCCCTGCAGGGAAAGGCATGCGGCTGGGTTGTGCAGACCAGAGTAGCTAAAAATGAATCCCAAACTCAACTGTAATCTTCTCTGGGCAAGGAGGACAGTGTGGTTATGTCTCTCAAATTTTTATTCAGTGAAATAAAAAGAAGCCATCTGTTAGAGTCAAGCAAACAAGCTCTGGTAACAGAGAAACCTTAAGACCCACAAGACAGAGGAGTCTGCTGAACACGTATTATTCTGGATGTCCCAGGAGACTACATGTGATGTAAGCAGCAGATGCATTGGGGGGCATGTCTCTGCTCTGAATTGGTAATGCAGAATCACCCTGACACAACAGCAGAGAGTACAGTACTGCCTGAAGAGCCATTTTGCAGATGACAACGTACAGAGGTATAATCCGTCTACAGGATTACACAGCCTGCTTCAGCTCTCCCAGGCACATCGATGCTAAAGCTGAAGGTCTGACCAAATTACAACTGAGTTAACTACATTGCAGTTCTGATCCTTCTCCCCGAAGTTTCACGTTCCTGACATTTGAATATATTGCTGAGCACTATTGGAGAATCTATTCTGATTCACCTCAAAGTCTGAAAGTAAATTCATCTAAAGTTGTTAGCAGCAGACCTAAAATAAACAGATTTTACACTGGAAAAAGGGAAGAACAAGGGAGAAAACAAGACCTTGACTCCACTAACATCTTGATTGCTATTATTATTACACAGGAGATGTGCCAGTCTAGAAGAACAAACAACAGGGTAAACCCTCTAGAGGAAACCAGTATCATTTCATTTAATGGAAGCATCTAATTTGAAACAAAGTAACACACAAGTTTCCTAAACTCTATCCATGCCCTAAGGAGATCAGAAAAAAAGTTTCCTGTTTAATATGAGTTGGGAAAGTTACGTTTATATTGGCCAAATGTTCCCTGAAATGAAATCAGCAGAGGTGTGATTATCCCTCAGAGCTGATAACTCAGTAACTCATCTAGGAGACAGTTGCATTCTTTCACAGGAGGCATGACAAAGGATCAATCTTCAAGGAGTCCGAACAGTTCATTCTTTAGCTTTACTAATAGTGATCTGAGGTCCCAAATATGGTAAGCTTTTCTACTAGCAGAGGGACATAGTTAAAAAAGAATGCACTTACTGCTCCAACAGGCTGATAAGTACAAAGCAGTTACATTGAACAAGAGCAATAACTTAACTACAGTCAGCCAACAGACAAAGATCAAGGCCAAGAAGGACTCAAATAAGAAGTCTTTTTGGTTCAAAGCAATCCTTTCTGTGTATTATACTTTTGCCTAAGAGTTCTGAACACCAGCACACACAACTTGATTATCAGAAGTTACCAAGTTACTACCCAGCTCTCCAACTGTGAACTCCACGTTGAGTGGGGAAGGTGCCCATTCCTTTGTGACAGACATTCTGAAAGCAAAATGCAGACCAAAGGGACCTGATACCTCCAAAAAAGGTCTGTACACCAATATCATATCAGCTATTCTGGAGTAAAGACAGCACTCGCCTACTCTCAGCACAAATTCTGAAGGGTGTGGGAGAAAAAGTTCTTCTCCAATACGCTTGGTCAGTCCAATCTTTGGGAGAGCGCCAATATGTATATGAATATGTACTTACACATGTGTACATGACAGGTACATGAACTAGGATTTTTGATAACCAGCCTTTCAAAATGTCTGAACAGTCAGATTGAAGGTTTATTCTAGTCCAGCATCTCTCCGCCCACAGTGCCAAAAGCAGATATGCAGGAAAGCGTATTAGACTAGAGATCACATGTAGTGATTCTTCCTCAAATACTCCCCCAGACTCCAGTGACTTGCAGCTCAGAGCTGTCCTGAACTTGATGCATCTCTTCAATGAGATTCTCCAGCCTCCCTTTGAACTCAGGTAAGCTCTCAACATCCCTCACGTGCTGTGGTGAGGAGGTCCTCAGTGTGTGAAAAAAGTCACTTCTGTCTGAACCTGCTTCTCACTCATTCCATTTGAAATCTCCTATTTCTTGTACTGGAACATTAGATAGATCCCCCCATCACTCCTCTCCAGGCCACTCAGGTTCAGACCATTATCACAGTCATCTTTCCCAGACTGCAGATTTCTAGCTTACCCACATCTTCAAGTGGTGACGGTAAACTTAGAGCCCACCATTTTATATACAAATTTGGGGCTGTTTCCCCCTGCCATTTTACATTTACTTACACTGAACATAACCAGCTCTTTTACTGCTTAGTCACTCATAATCATAAGGTCCTTCTCTATTTCTTCACAGCTGACCTTTGCCTTCAGTACCTTGCAATTCATTAACAACATGAACTAACTTCACTCTCTTCCTTTTCCAAACAATGAGCATGCTGATGAGCACAGGTTCCCAGACAGATCTCTTCAGGGCTCCAGTGCTGATCTTTCTAACTATGGATACCAAGCACATACTTCTAACTCCCTGTCCCAGTATTTTAACTCATGTTTTCTTTGTGTGGATAGAAGTACGATTGAAAGACAGGAAAGAGAAGATAGGTGTACACAGTTTTTATATAGGGGGGAAATAGGACTGTCAGCTGCAGAGACTGGAGAAATGTCTGCTAAGAGAAGAACCTCAAGAGGAATTCCAAACATGCTAAATAACTGTGGGCTTGAGGTCAGTCAGACTGAGAAAACTGAAAGAAAACTTCACTTACTGATTGTAGAGATCTGACTTTCACACAGAGAAGCTACTAAAAGCTGCTGTATGTAGCTCACAAGTTTGGCTGCATTAAGATGGGCTCCACAAGCCGGCATCATGCTGCAATACTTGGAATGCCAGTACCCAAAGTGCTAAGATTTGTTTCTTCTCTCTACTAGAGCTCACACAAGATGGTTGACATCTGCAGCAGGGCAAGCTCAGCTTTGGCTTGGGAGTAGTCTGTTTTGTTCCAGCATCTCTCCCCTTGAAGTGATTTCACTCCACTTTTGTATTAGTTGCTAGGAGACCAAGGATTATCCTAATTATATCTGAAAAGCAGTTGCCATCTCCAAGTTGTCTGCTTAACAGAAAGAGCCATATTGGAAAAAACAAAAAACAGACCGTATAAGAAAAATTCTCTTCTCCAGGCTCTGAAAATGCTTGACTCTGTTTCTTCACCAGATAAAAAACTAAACTTTTCTGTGTCCATTCCTTCCACCTATGGGTCTGAATGAAAAAGGGGATCCATGCATCACACCACACAGTTCAGCAAGCCACATGCACCAAGCAAGTTTTATGGTGCAAGGTGAACGTTAACAGCCAGGCCTAGCCAGCTACCCTTCACAAAAAGAAATCTTTCTACTTATCTTAGAAGCACTGAGACCTCAATGCACCAGACCTCCCACCTGTGCCAGAGGCTGGGAAATACCACAGAAACAGTGATCTTTGGTTTATAACATCCAGATCCAACACTGAAATCACCTACCTCTTCCCACCACAGACATGACACACTGCAGAAGTCCTAACAGGCAAAACAGATGCCATGCAATGCAGACATACAGAAGCTCAATTTCTACTGTAAGTTGCTCTCTCTAGAAACAACACAATCCTACAAGCCATCACTTCCCCTAAATTTCCACAGCAAGCTCACCTGCATGTGACCAGCTGCAGTGCCTCCTTAAACTTCATTCTTCCCATGCTCTTACTATCTACTTTGGTTTCTCCCTTGATAACTACAGGGACACCAAGAAGCACCCCACTAGGGCCTGCAAAGCGGTATCATGTCAGCAGAGCATCACACAGGTCGGAGCTCATCACTTCAGATGAGGACACTCAAAAGAAGCTTAAGGGCTTGCCCTGGCTAGAGGAAGGAGACAACAATCGCCAAGGATGGAAAGAGCAGTTACAGCTACACACAGAACACTGACTCCATGTGGAAAAGCTTCTTCCTACAGCTCCAAAACCACCCGGTGCAACAGCCCACACACCTTGCTGCAGGAGCAGCCCAGAGATTTGAGGGATGCAGAGAGGGAAATGCTTTCCTTTCTTAGAAGCAAAGCATACTTTGCATTCTCAAGCAGACAGTGGTCCCTGCTCAGCTACAAGAGCATGGGACCAAGGCAGCTGCAGCGTGCAGTACCGTAAAGACACTCCAAGTCATCCTGCCCTGAGATCAGCCAGCTCCTGAAGAGGCGCAGGTGGTAGGAGCACTGCTGGAGGTGATGGGCTAGAGTGGCATCCAGGGAGATGTTCCGGCTTGTGGCATAGTCAGAGGAAAAACGGCGCAGCAACTGGGCAACGTGGTGGTGCTCAAATGCATCTGGAGGAAAGCGGGCCATAAAGAGTGAGAGGAGAGTGGGAGGTAAAGCTGGGAAATAGAAAAAAATATGAAGATGCAGGGAATGGAGCTGCCAGCACCAGAGCTGCTGGGTGGGAAAAGACTCACCCCACATGCTGAAGCCCAGTCCCTCCCACAATGAGCTGATCAGGAATACCCTTAGTTCTGCATACCCCAAATCCTTAGGCAGCAGGTCGGACTCCCATCTTGGTCAGCCTCTGCCAAACACAGCTGCAAATCATGGGCAGCCCCACCACAAGCTGAGCAGTAAGGCTTTATGCTTGTAAGTGAAAGCCTGACAAGTAAATAAATCTTAGGACACACCAAGTCCAATACAGTTCAGGTTCAGCTACATAAGAAAGTCACCCCCAGCCTAGCCCTCCCCCAACCAAAACAAGAAATCTAGACCAGCAACAGAGTCTTACAGTCTTGCATCCAAATGCAGGCAATCACTTCAGCACATGGACGAGAACAAACAAGCTGGCGTTACAGGCCTGGAGACTGTGAAAGGGCAGCCAGGGGATAGCAGGCTTTGCCCGAGAACCTCGTGCCTAGGGATTCTGGAAAAACAGAGTGGGCACAGAAGCACTGACTTCCCCTTTCTAGACTCTCAGAGCAGCCCTGTACAGTCTGTTGTGATGTCCTTGGCAAAGCATGGCAGACAAGATACTAGTATGCAGGCCCAACTCCTCCCTCCCATTTAGGGCCTCAGGACTCATGTCTTACTCCCAAGTCTCATAGGACCAGGTCATAAACCATCCGGTCTGACCTTCTGCTTGGCAACTGCTCTGGTTCACCCATCCCATCTCACTAAGTAGAGGCAGCTCTTTACAAACAAAATCCAGATTCAGAGATATGAATAATTTTTGCACCCTTAGGTGAGTGGCTCAGGTAGCTAAATATTCTTCCTGCTAAAAGCAGTTGCCAAGCCCAGACCAAACATGCCTAACTTCAAGCTCACACTTCCTGGATCTCCTTCTTAGTTTTACTGATTAACAAACACTTTGCAATTAGACATTTTCATTAGGTTCTTGGAAAAAACCTGATGCCCAGTTTCCTTTTATTAGATTTCTGTGGGGGTCAGTTGCTTTACAGTGTGGCTTAGAAAAGATCAGTGCTTAGCACAAGCTTTGTTGGCAAGATAGAATGACACACCCTGCTGACATACACCATGTGTGCTCAAACAGTTTTCAGACATACAAAACAAACTGAGCAGGTGGTCACTCTGGGAAAAACAAAACTAAGGAAACACAAAAGATATGTCCCATTCAGATATTTGAACAATAAAGCCACATTTAGCTGCCCCTTCCCCTTTCATCTTTCCCAAAGCTCTGGTCTTTTGTAACAGTCTTCTGAATTTCTTTCATCTTCCAGGTCGCACAGAGCAGAATTTCTTCAGATTTACTAAGCATCAAGATCCCAGAAACAGCCTTTATCACATAAGAGAGAAATATTTAACCTGATATCTTTCAGCAGTCTGCTTTGGTCCTAGCTTGCCTCAACAGCAGGAGCCATGAGGTATGGGTAGGAGTAGTGCTGTGAAACCAACTGTTTGTGAAAGTTCTTCTGTACAGGCTTAGATAATACATACTAGCTCAAGTCATCTGCTACAATAGAGCTAGCTGTCTTTGTAACCTCAAAAGACACTCAGTTCAGGTGTTATGTTGGTAGCAATATGAAGCAGAGCTGGTGAGTACACATAAGCACTATCAGACATCCTTCTTTACTGCTAGCATGACATGAGTGAAGCAGGCCACACCACCCTAGGGAGCACATTGTTGACACATGTTCCTTCCCCTTTTAGTTCAGGAAGGTGACAGGGCCCAAGCCAGTTTTTTCCACTGACAGCAGATGAGTGAAAGTTTTGGAGACACACCATTCTTGGGGATAATGTGTAGGAAAGGTGAGACCACTCCCACTATCCTTAGAGTAATCAAGGGACTACCCTAACAAACAGGATTGCAGATAGGAGGCCATGAAGTTACCAGTACTCTTAAGACCACTGTGCTGAGGAACAGCAAGCTTAGAGAGAATGTCAGCATTTCCCTTTCTCCCACTCTAGACTGCACTCTTCCAGGTGACGTGTAGCCCCAGGCTATCCTTGTTTCAGTCCTGCAAATCTGCATTGTAGAAACAGAACCTAAGCTGCCGATGCTCTTGGGATATAGAGCAGATGCCCACCCCCATACGTCCAGTCCAGTGGAATTCTTCCCCCCTCCAAGGGGGCATGAGAGAAGGCTTTAATGTCAGCAATGGAATTAAAGACTGCTTTAGGAGCCATTCACAGAGCTACTGCTCCTTCTTTTTCACCTGGGACACAAATGCCTCTGGGAAAAGTTTGGCAGGTATCCCACAGACAGCACAGGCCCCGTTGAGCAGTAACAGAGGATGAGTGAACAAGTTAGTCACAATGAAACAAGGGGAAAGGGAAACATGTCTGGATACTAGATACACAGATGCGCAAAAAAACCAACAAAAAAAACAAATAACACAAGAAGGCTGAAAGGAGGAGGATATGTGCAGAAGGGAGAACTGAATGTGAGCATGGGGTTAGAAGTGTGAGGGAACGTCAAATCAAGGAAGCAAACGTACCATTAGTCGGATGCTTTGCAAACGACACAGAAAATCGTTTTACGGCTGGCATAGACAAGAGCTCTGAGGAAATAAAAACAGATCATCTCAGTTAACAGCCTGCTTCTAAGGATTCCTCTAATCTTCATACACTAGTAGCTAGCCTTTCAAGTTCACCCTCTGCTTGACCCATGTAACACATACTCTCATTGGCACTGCCACAGCAGCCCTCACACTTTCTGTCTGAATGTTTGACCAAACCTCTTAGGCTCTTCACACACTGCCTGCTCCCACTTTCCTTGCACTGTCCTAACACTGACTCCCTTTATACTGCAAAAACTCTCAGACATACTCCATCAATCACAGGCAATAAATACATCCTACCCTCCCACTACACTTCCAGCCACCCAGGAGCACTCGGCCCCCAGGCTCAGTCCAGTGAAAGATGCAATTAGGCCATAATTACAGCCACAAGAGCACAAGGCCAAGCAAGCAACAGCACCATATAAATATAATTCTCAGGAACTCACCTCTGGCCTAAGGAAAAACAAGACTGTTTTCTACAGAGTAACTGAAGATCCTTAGGACAGTTAAGTGCAGTTCAAAGCATCCTCTTAATGTAAGCTAAACAGAGCTATTTATGAATTAAAAAGTTAAATCAGCTAACTATTTTGGGAACAAACATAAAACCCATGAAGACACATCTCTACCTTCCTGTTGCTCAATGCATTTCAACATAGCAGAGGTTTTGGGATACACCTTTCAGACTGCTCCTCAGGCTTGTCTTGGCCATGATTCAGGCCAGGCCAAGCTCTCCAGAAAGACAGCACAAGGACAGACTCTAAGCATCTAATGGAGCACAAACAGATGAGTTTTAAAAGACAGGGTTTAGTCTCTATATGCTACCAAAAAAGGCCAAAAACTTCAGTTTATTCCCACTCTGGGAACTCCTCAGCTATCATGGGAAAGAATGGTCTAGATCAGACTATCTGTATGCAGGATTTGGTGTGAGAATCCAGCCAATCATACCTTTTACTGCTACTTAGGAACTAAGGATGTTTTTATTTCTTATTCATATTTTTCATGCATCCATTTTACCTAGTAAATAAAAGCCATATGGCTATTCCTGTGCACCAAGAATAGGTGTTACACACATCAATTTATATACTGTCACACTCCCATTGAGCTTCTGTAGCTACATCCATTAAAATCACACTGACTTGCCTGTATAACATATTTAAACCAATGCTCAAAGTTGCTGCAATTACCCTTGCCAGGATAACAGCCATAAAAATTGATTTTCTCTCTTTACACTCAACAAATATAGCATAGCAAGCTTCCATACATATGCAACCTCCAAGTAGTGTCTGAGTCATCACCTTGCAGTCAGTCAGCTGGTAATCATCTCCGTTCTACCCTGAATCTCCTTCTTGCTTTTATCAGTGTGTCAATTTAGATGGTGCCGAGACACAAGTTACTGGGTCCCTGGCTTCAGACAAACCAGCTTCAAAGAAACATCAGCAGGGGTGGACCTTCCCTCAACCCCACAACTCACCACTGTGAGACACAACTCACCACTGAAGTGTTCCTTAGCCCTCTTCCAGACCCAAATTAAAAGGCTTAAGAAAAAAAGGTCATTTAACTTCACTGAGCAAATCTTTGATGAAGTGCTATAAACCACACACTACACCTTGAAGCATCACAGCCATGAAAAAAGGCCAAAAAAAATTCATGCAAAAATGTGCTCCAGAATCTCAGCGTTTTTAAACATTATTAGCCTGATGGCTACGAAAAAGGCCTTGATATAGATGTACTCCGAGAGACTGAAGTCTGCTGGAGCTGCTATGTCACTGCTTTAAACTCTAATGACTTTTGGCTTAAATGCCAATGCTCATCATTTGCTGCTCATTTAAGCAGGAACACTCAGATCAAATGCTTATTTCATATTCCAAACTACCTTCCCCAGAAACCAAATGCTCTTCTGCCTCCTACTTGTTTTTCCAAGCCTCCAGCTTCTTCCTCACAATTGCTATTACTGCAGCAAGGCACTGGTAGCACAGGGTGCAGCTGCACACTGAGAAACATGAAAAAATTAAGTGTAATACCAAGATGAATAATTCCAGGCTATGTTAGTCACACATTATTTAAGCAAGTCTACCTTTTAAGTACTTAAGGCTAAAGCTGTGTCACAGTGTGCAGAGACCTTGTCACAGAATTTAGGCTAAACCAGCAGGACTCTGCTTCGAGCCTTGACTACAAGTAGCCAGTTGTAGGCAGACTCCTACTACACCACCTACACAGAGAGGCTGCACAACACCAGGACTGAGCAGAATCAGTTCTGTTCCCAGCTGAGTGTCATCTAGCTAGCCATCTCTGACAGTTTTCCTTGAGAATTAGTGCTGCCTTTGGATTCAGGCCGCTTGCAGAATTGCAGAAAAGCAGCCAGATCCCCAGCTGGTCTTTTGAGCACCTCTCCTAGTATTCACACCCCTACCTTATGCCAAACACCATGAGCTGATTTTGGGACCTGTGAGTAGCCAGCACTTGCTGTCTTGAGCAGCTCAGAACTGGTACAGCAGGGTTTTAAATCCTTCCAGTTCACCTTCGTCTCTATCACTCACAGCCTGTTATGTGCTAGAGAGCTCCCTGAAGAGGTGAGAAGCAACACAATTTTCTCTTACACAGTGAAGAATGGTCTCAATAGAAAGGTATTTAATGAAGTCCCAACAAGTCTGAGAATTGAATAGCATCTTTCCATCCTGATTTGCTAGGCCATTTTCCTTGCCTCAAAACTGGACAGAAATCCAAAGGAACCAACCCTGCTTCCCTCAAAGGCCACAAACTACTGCCCTAATCATCTCCCCCCTTGTAATGCATTAGTGCAGGTGCTCCTTATGAACCCAGAAATAAAGGCACTGAGACTCCAGTAAGGTATTAATTAGATACCATTTACTGAAGGAGCTAACAAGAAGGAAAAAAGACAACAGATCATCTTACATCCCTTCAGATGCTGGGAACCTGAGTTGTGCAGTGTCAGACAAGCCTCTCCACAGATGGAGACTGTGCAGCATGCCGTGTCCTGACTGGAGGTCCATCCAATGCTGCACAGCTCATGGTTCCCAGCATCTGAAGGGACATAAGATTACCTATCTTCTTTTTTCCTTCTTCTGTTAGCTCCAGAAAATGGTATTTTAATCAACACCTTATGGAGTCCGAGTGCCTTTCATTCTGGGATAATAAGGAACACTTGTTCTGGTGCATTATACTGCTACAACTCCTTCGGAACACCTCAGTCTTTTCTATGCTCTGTGCTCCAACTTCCTTGAGGATAGGGATAGACTCTGCTTCTCGATGCACACCACACTAATGCTGACTACAGATCAGTCCTCAGCTGGTAATATCCCTTCACTCATGAGCATGGGGCAACATTTATACTAATGATCCAAGTACATTTTACCAGACTGTCTTGATGAAATTTAAGGCAGTTTCTGCAGAACTAGTCACAGCAACTAGACCTTACAGTCCTTTTGCCATATTTCCTCCAAGCATCCCATTTACGTCAAGCATGTCAGGCTTATATACTTGCTTTCTGGCAACTATGTCAGGCTCTTCTACAGCAGTGCCCAGACTTACTCTAGTACCTACATAACTCCTGCCAAGCACATAATTCTGCCAACAGTGCAGCCCCATCTCCTGTAAGGTGGAAATTACTGTTTCCACAAAAGCTTAGTTCAGCATCTGCAAAATCACCGAGATAAGCAAGATGATTCTATGTGCTGGATTTCTGTACGAGGACAAACCTATGGAGCATCTAGAATAATGATTCCTCACCTACGACAGCAAGTAGCATTAGAATATCAGAGCAAAATCAGACACCAGCAATACCATACATCAATATAGAACTCCTCACGCAGTGTCAGCTCCTGTCTTATCCTAGTGACGATCTGATTGATGCAAAAGGATCATGATTTCTTGGGACATGATAAAATGCATTACCGTAGATCTGATGAATATACACATTAAATTATGTTACTCCTCTTAGCAGTCTAAGTCTTTGCCTCAGTAGCATCCTGAGGCACCAAAGTCCACAAATTAACCATCTGCTGCAGAGAGAACACACATACCGTCTTTGTATGTCAGGCTGCTGGCAAACTTTTTGCCATGGCTGCGTGCGTAGTCCTGGAGGTTGGGGGCACTGGAGGAGCCTCCCAGCACAGTGGTGCTAAACAGCCCGGTGCATTGTGACCCTGGAAAGGCATGGAAGGTGTTAGTATTACATCTCCACTGCATGCAACTACAGAAAAGCGGGGTTAGTGGAAGAACAAGGAAAAAAAATGCCCGCTTTGAAGACAGTCTCAGGAAGAAAATGATACTAAGGGAGCATGGGGAGGCAGTATTCCCCACTCTAAATTCAGTAGTGCCAAATGCAAAACAGGTAGCCCAATAGTCAGCACTGGGAAAGTTCCTAACTCCTTTGGGGGGTTTATTTCATTTGGCTTTCCCACCCTGATGTAGGTGAAACATCTTGATGGTCTCCAGTCAGCACACCTACACATTCACATCAGAAATGCCAGAGATGCTAAATCGCTGATGTGCAAGTTGCAGGGCATAATTCCTCTCCTCTTCTGTCCTTTCTCTTTGAAAGCTCCTTCTTCTGTAGGACACTGGGAAGGAGAAACAGCTGCCTGTCTCCAGTAAATTTCAGTGTTGAACCTGTTGATCAGCTAATGGGGATCAATTACTGTGTCAAGCACTAACAAAAGGAATATGACCAGACAGCTTTCCTCCACAGGCTGCTGCCCAGATATTTCACATCCACTTGTTCTTGCCTTACTATTCCAGTGTAGGTTTAAGTGTTCCATGAACTATCCTTACAAAAACCAGATGCACACACAGCATGGAGCTTTGCTTGCCCTATGGCAAGGAATAGGGCATGCAAGATGGTCTCAAGCACAGGAGGACAACCTAGTACTGGTCACTTCGGCAACTGCTTGTCTTCGCTTTTCTCAGGCACAGCAGTCCTTAGAGTGATTTGACTTTATGTGATATTGAAAGGAACTGCTGGGCAAACGGAACAGAATTCTTTCAACTGAGGAAAGCAGTTATGAGCAAGACAAAACCTTTGATTGGCTATAAATTCCATTTAGATTGTCTGATATTACATTCTGTACTGAGAATACGAACTGCTAAAAACAACATTACTTCCAACATTACAAAAGGCTTCCAAGCAGGCTGATTTTGCTCCACCTTGTCTACCCAGGCAAAAAACTGACATACTGCCTATTTGTATTTAACTAGAATAGTGAAACTATTACTACTGTTGAACTATTAGTACTTGCCATATAGCAAGTATCTCTGTGTTCTAAGATATAGCATCACAGCATGATTCAGGTTGGAAGGGACCTCTGGAGGTCTCTTTCCCAACCCTTTCTCCCCCCCCCCCCCACCTCTCAGAGCAGGGCCAACTTGGATGAGATTGCTCAGGGCTTTGTCCAGTCAAGTTTTGAATATCTCCAAGAACAGAGACTTTACAGTTTCTCTGCGCACCTGTTCCAATGTTTGGCTGTACTCATGGTGGAAATTTTTTTCCTTCTAGCTAATTGGAATTTCCTATGCTGCAACTTCTGTCTGTTGCTTCTCATCCTATCACTGTGCAC
This sequence comes from Apteryx rowi, assembly GCF_003343035.1. NCBI lineage: Eukaryota > Metazoa > Chordata > Aves > Apterygiformes > Apterygidae > Apteryx > Apteryx rowi. Next base: position 179,852 of record NW_020450998.1, on the reverse strand, counting down.
CTTTGAGAACAGCCTGTTTGTTTGCTCTATAACCTCCCATTTAGGTGGCTGAAGACAGCATTAAGATCTACATCCCCTGTTCAACTTCTGTTCTTAACGTTGAACAAAGCCAGTACTCCCAGCTTCTCCTCGTAGGTCATGTGCTCCAGCCTCCTACTCACCTCCATTGCCCTTCACTGGGCTTATGCCCATGTGAACATGTCCTTCTTGTAATAGGGAACCCAAGACAGGATGACACTACTCCAGACACATTCTCATGAATGCTGAGTAGAGGGGAAGAATCACTTCTCTTGACCTGCTAGCTGCACTCTTGCTAATCCAGCAAAGTATGCTGTTGGCCTCCTTTGGTGTAAGGACACACTGCTGACTCATGTTCATTTGTTGCTTATCAGGACCTTTTCTACAAAGCTGCTTTCTAGACAGACCCTCTTTGGAGAAAAACCCCACCTCCTGAGCTTTAAGTCATACATGTGCAAGCTCAGCTTAAGTTGATGGTACCCGTTTCTTGGAACAAAGGAGAGCAACTCAAAGAACTGTCTCATATACACTGAACTTAAGCTACTCCACCACTGTAAACACTGCTGGTAGCGTTTTACAGGACAGACCAACATGTACATGTTCTTAGACAAACAGGCAAAGAAATCTGACTGATATAAAAGTCTTAGAAACTTTCCTACTAATGCCTTAAAGTGAAGCTCAGTACAGTCCCAGGATGAACTGGAATCTGTTAGAACGCAAACAATTTTGTCAAACAGCATCCAGCATGACACCCATAATCATCTTTCCATGTTTTAAACAAACAAAAATATCCCCAAAACTCATTTACTGGCACACAAACAATGGAACAGAAGATTTTCATTCACTTGCTATCCTGAGCAACTTTGTGCCATTAATCATTAAGATAAGGACACTCCAGTGTTTCTGTTCTCCTACAGTAGACAGAGGCATTTTGTTAACGACCTCAAACCTAAAGAGACTTTACAGGGATGACTCTATGGCAATTGCCTAGTATGAACTCTAGGAGACTGCTGTAGCCAAAGTAAACAAACTGACATGCATCCTAAAGAACATAATAGCATACTAGTCATTTGGATTTTAAAAAGTAGCAAGATTTGATAGAAATAACAATGTGCACTGGATATTTTTTTCTGTATTCAATTTTTAGAGATTTAAAAATAAGCAACCCTTATTTCCCTACAGGAAAGGGAATCTTGCACAAAGTTGTCTTCCCCATTGGCAACACAACACTTCTGTCACTCCAAAAGAAAGGAGGGATTCTACCCCTGTTTTGAAATGCTCTTGGAGGCAAAGAAAGGCTTTGAAACATTCCTAGGCTTCTTAAACCAGACGCACACATGCTATTCCAGACAATCCAAAAGGATTCAAAGAATTCTGCCCAGAAAAACATGTCATACTCCAAAGCACTGCTTTACACAGCCAAAGCAAGCTGCAGCAGTCCCCTCTTCCAAACAGACATATCAAGACATTTTTTAACTGACATAAAGATATGATTCTGGCAGGTATAGCAACAGTGTTATAATAGGAGCTCTGCCCTGCTAGCCTTTCCTTTCTGCCTAAGCATAGGAGGTTTTACCTGAACCATTCCCCCACAGGCAGACACTGACAAGGTCAGGCAGCAGGAGAGGAGGCTCAGCTTCAGAGAATCTCAGAAACAGCAGGTAGTAGCTGAATGATCCACCTCATAACACAGCTGTGAGACAAGCGGCCAAAGTTCAAGCTCCTGTGAGTTCCTTATTCTTTCTTATATTTCCACAAAACAAACAGGGAAGGCATCAGGAAGGAAGAACTTGACTTTTACAGGTAAAGATGCATCATTCTTTCCAATAGTTCTCAGGTTGAGAGAAATTCAGACATCCTACTGACCAGCGATTGCACAAGCAGGTGTTGCAACACAGGTCTCTCCTGTTAATCCTTTTGTGCCTGCAGCTACAAGATTCTCTAGAGGAGGTTAATAATGACTGCACTGAGTATCCAGCTAGAGGTCTACTGTCACAGATCAGCTATCTCTCTCTCTACTTAAAGTTTTGCCTCTGCATATCTTAACTGTTGCTAGAGTGACCAGCAAAGGCTTTCTAGCAGGGCAAGTCAGGTAAAAACCTGAAAGTAAACCTACTGGGATCAGATTTCAGATTTTGTTGTCARGGAAAAGTAATATTGTACAAGGGTCCAGTGCAGTAGCAGTCTTGTCTATCTCCAAGAGAGATATTCATCAAAAACACAAAAGAGGCTGCAACATCTAGGCTTTCCAGAGCAGATGCCTTCTGGTATTCAGATATCCAGTCAGAATAGCTTGCAGGCAGCGTTTGATGTACTCAGTCATTCTCTGAGCAGATGCATTTCCTTTCAGTGTGCCATCTCAGAAATTCTCATTGATTCACATGGATTCACAGAATAACCACAGGTTTCTTCAAGCCTAAGTAAGGCAGTTTATAACAGCTTCCTTAATCCTGCAAGTGGTCTGGGGAAGGCAGAAATAAGTAGACAGACCATTTGAAGTAGCACATTCAAAGAGCGCTATGGCAAAGGATATTCAAAGAGCGCTATGGCAAAGGATATTCAAAGAGCGCTATGGCAAAGGATATTCAAAGAGCGCTATGGCAAAGGATATTCAAAGAGCGCTATGGCAAAGGATACTGTGCCTTTATGAAAATAATATGCATCAGCCATTACTCCTTAGATTTTAACAACTAGCTGGAGACATAGCTGTCAGACTCCAGGGACATTTACCTGACCATTCCAAATAATATCCCATTAACTTGGTAATTATTAGCTTCCAAAGCAGCAGCTCATTCACAAGTGACAAAGAAAGGATCAGGCCTTTCAGAAATCCCTTGATTGCAGGATGTCCAAATAACAAAGAATAAAGAACTGATGAGTCAGAACTGCTGCCAGGAAATCCATGGCCATGGCTTGAAGCTAAAATGCAAAAACGTTTAAAAAAATAAGAAAGTGGGGGTAACTTGTACATTTCCACCTCCTGGTGCTTACTAGTCATCTGCAAAGTCTAGGGTTCTCAGCTGTCTTTGGACCCCACAACACAAAAGACAGCTATTCAGCTTCCAAATTGATCTAGCTTTTTCAAAAAGTTTTCAGGAAGAATTTCAACTATTAAGCCACAGTTTAGGTTAAGATGGCAGAGACTAGCACTCTCAAGGGTGGGTAGAAAACACCAAGTGCCTTAAAACATTATCTTCTGCTGGCCACCATGCAAAGAATGGCTAACCAGGGAACTCCAGCTCAGTTAGACCAACCAGTCAAACACTGCTGCAGATGACAGGTCTGTTCCATACAAAGGCCCTTTATGAATCAAAGGTAGAAATATAACCTTATATAAAGAGTAGCTTTGCATAGAAATTGCTGTTCTATGGAACAGAAAGCCTGCTAGTTCTCTTGTAAAATCATCTCTTCCTGCTAAGTTTAGAAATAATGTAACAAATGATTATGTCATGCAACCAGAAAGCCAATCTGCAAGTACGAAGCTTGCTCTGTTGCTCCCATACTATGAAGGACATCTGCATCTTCTCTTGCTAGAAGCTGAAAGGAGGAGATTGTACACAAAAGGAGTTACAATAATTACAAGAGTGCAGCTAACAGAGACAGTGAACAGATGCAGCAGTTTGCACAGCAGTTCAGGCTGAATAGCACAAAGAAGAGACCAGCAACTCTGCTCAGATCAGCATACACATCCTCAGCTATGGCAGTGATGGTATGGCATGGTCCCCAGCAGCCATTGGAGCAACTGTCCCTACAATATCAGAGGCTTTGATCCTGACAGAACTACAGTAGGAGGATGAAGCTCTGCAAGTCTCAGGCTGCAGGAAGTGCCTAGGGCCTCTTACTGAGGCAGGGGCAAATGTTCTTCTAGGCTGCAGGAGGTGTGCCGTGGTTGAAGAGCTTCACCAAGTGAAGGAGCTGCAGGAGGAGATCAGCAGACTGTGTAGCATCAGAGAAGATGAGAAAGAGATTGACCCCATCTTCTCTGAAACCCTGCAGTTTCAAGAGCCCAAACCTCCAACTGCAATGCAGGGGCATGCAGAATCTATGCCTATCAGTTTGGAAGGTGGAAATTTCAACAACAGCGAAGGCTGGGAGTGGTTTACTTCTGGCACCAGGGGGAGGGGTCCTGCTCCACCAGAAGACTTGCAACTTTGGAATAGGTTCACTACCCTTGTAGCTGATGAGGAGTTGGGGAGCACTGTCAAACAGAGCATCTGCACCAGCTGAGCCTCAGCCACACAGGAGCACCTGGAGGAAGCAGCAAGTGTTGGTAGTGGGAGACACCCTGCTGCGGGGGACAGAGGCCCCCACTTGCTGACCTGAGCTGTCATCCAGGGAGGTTTGCTGCTTACCGGGAGCTTGCATTTGGGACATTGCGGAGAGGCTGCTGAGGCTAGTCCAGCCCTTGGGCTATTAACCCCAGCTGCTCTTTCACATGGGCAAAGACACTGCCAAGGGAGACCTGGAAAGTACCAAGCATGACTACCCAGCTCTGGAGGCAATGGTAAAGGGCATGAGGGCCCAGACAGTGTCTCCTTAATGCTGTCAGCGACAGAGAAGGGCTTGAGAGGACTGGACAGATCTTGCGGATCAACAATTTGTTGAGCAGCTGGTGTCAGCAACAGTGTTTTGTTTTCTACAACAATAGGACCCTTCTTTGAGGATTGATGGCTGCTTGGAAGAGACGGGATCCACTTGACTAAGGGTGGCAAAAGCATCTTTGGCAACAGTCTGGCCAACCTGGCAAGAAAAGCTATAAAGTAGGAGCAATAGAGAAGGGAGAGAATGACCAACAATCAAGCGAGGAAGTGGTGGGTGGTGTTGGCAAGCAAAGGGTCTGGGGTGATGTGAACAGAAGGGACATCATAATCAACAATACAGGGCTGAAGTGGAATCACCCAAAGTGTATGCATGTAAATAGGGAAGTGCTTATGGGACAGCAATATGGGGAAAGCTCTCATGCACTTGCCCAGAAAATCAGCACACTTGGGTGCCTCTCTAAAGTACCTGTATACTAATGCATGCAGCATGGGGAACAAACAGGAGGAATTAGAAGTCTGTGTGCAGCTACAGAGCTGTGACCTCACTGGGATCATGGAAACATGGTGGTATAGCTCACACGACTAGTGTGCTTCTATGGGTGGATGCAGGCTCCTTAGGAAGGACAGGCCAGGGTCGTGAGGAGCGGGGGAGCAGCCCTTTATGCAAGGGAGCACTTGGAATGCACGGAGCTCTGCCTGGGGACAGGCAATAAGCCAGTTGAAAGCTTATGGGTCAGGACTAGCAGGCAGACCAACACAGCTGACGTTGTAGTGGGTGTCTGCTATAGACTGCCTGATCAGGAAGAAGTAGATAAGGCCTTCTTCAGATAACTGGAAGCCTCATGTTTGCAGGCTCTGGTTCTAATGTGGGACTTTAACCACCCTGATATCAGCTGAAGGGACAACACAGCAGGGCACAAGCAATCCAGGAGGTTTCTGAAGTGCATTGATGACAGCTTTCTAATGCAGGTGATCGAGGAGCTGAGAAGGAGAGGCACTCTACTAGACCTCTTTGCTTACAAACAAGGAAGGACTGGTTGAAGATGAGAGTCAGGGGCAGCCTTGACTGCAATGATCATGAGATGGAAGCGTCTGAGCATGCATGGATGGGATCAGAAAAGCCAAACCCCATCTGGAATTGAACTTGAGAGTCATGAAGGGAAACAAGACAGGCTTTGACAAGTACATAAACAGCAAAAGGAAGGTTGAGGAAAATGTGAGCTCACTGCTAAATGGGACAGGGGTCCTGGAGACTGAAAAGGCTGAGGTACTGAATGCTGCCTTCTTCAGCTCAGTCTTTACTGGTAAGACCAGCCTTCAGAAATCCCAGGGTCCTGAGACCAGAGGGAAAGTCTGGAACAAGGAAGACTTACCCTAAATGGAAGAGGATCAGGTTAGGGACATTGAAGCAAATTGCACAAGAAAATCCATGGGACCTGACAGAATGAACCCATGAGCATTGAGAGAGCTGACTGATATCATTGCGAGACCACTCTCAATTATCTTTGAAAGGTCACGGCAACTGGGAGCAGTTGCCACAAAGATGATTAAGGGACTGAAGCATCTGTCATACAAGGAGAGGCTGAGACAGGTAGGACTGTTTAGCCTGGAGAAGAGGAGGTTTGCAGGGGGTGATCTTATCAATGCTTATAAATGTGTGATGGATGGGCATAACAAAGGTGAAACCAGATTCTTTTCAGTGGTGCCCAGTGACAGGATGAGAGGCAATGGCATAAACTGAAAAACAGAAAATTCCATCTGAACATAAGAAAACACTTTTTTTACTGTGAGGGTGGTTGAACACTGGAACAGGTTGCCCAGAGAAGTTTTGAAGGCTCCGTCCTTGGAGATATTCAAAACCCAACTGGACACAGTCCTGGGCAACCTGCTCTAGCTGACCCTGCTTGAGCAGGGGGGTTGGACTAGATGATCTCCAGAGGTCCCTTCCAACCTCAACTATTCTGATTCTGTAATAAGACTCTACAGTAATCTAGGCAGTAACACTACAAGAGGACATAATACACACAGAAAGACACACATGGAACTTGAGCCAGACATATATGTGGAGAGACAGACAAATGCACACAAACATACAGAGGTACAGGAGGACAGGCTGGGTACAGGTCAAGTACAGTACCTAAGCCACTTTGCTTCATCTCAGAAGACTGTCTGGAATAGGTGCTGAAGAGGCGATAACCTCCTGATTTGGAAGACGACTCTGAAAGCACCTGCAAAGAAAAATAGTATAATCAGTGCCCCCTGCCCTAAGGATTCCTAACCAATTTACCCACTGATCTCAAAAGCCTTTATAATTCGATTAAAGAAAAATGTCCTTGAATCACATTTTTCAAGAAGGGTAGAGCTCAGCTTGTGATATGCTCAATTATTTTTAATTTCAGGTTTGCATCAGGTTGTGGAAGAGCAGAGATTTCAGAAGTATGAAGGGATTTGTGTACTCAGCTCCTTGTCTCCCAGGACTCCTGCTAGGATCACTGCGACACAGACTTCCTTCTTTAGAAGCAGAAAAATATATCCCCTTAGTTTACTATGTGCCTGCTACAAAGAGCTCCTGAGTGTTGCATACAAAATTATATCATCAGTGACACAGAGACGTAGTCAGCTAACAAACCTCTCAAGCCCTGAAACTCTGCTTTCACTGACTCAGAAAATAGATAGCAAAAATGCCTGTTAAACCCCGCCAGAATGAGAAACAATTCTAGAGCACCTTGAAGGTGTCAGCTGCCAGCTGACTATGAAGCTAGTCTTATGACAGTGGGACAGCCCTGAAGGAGAGAAGTGAGGCTAGCACAAAAAAAAGCAAACTTTGTTGCTTTAGCAGATCAGCGAATGGGACGATTGTAAACCCTATGATAGGTTAAGTACCCTGCAAATAAGCCCACTAAATTAGCAGGCACCTCCGATGCTCATGAGATCACAGATGGGAGACAGGAACAAAAACGGTGGAACTGAACTGTGAGATGCAAAGGCTGGAGTCCAAGGGAAGCCAAAGTTGTCATCACGGTTAGGTGAAGAGGTTGTATGCAATCTCACAGTTGGTTAATGCCTTTACAACACATGATCTGAATGTACTTGTGCTTCTCAAGCATTTACTTACTTGCTCTTCCAACAGCACTTCCTCAACAATTGCTCTGTCCAGTGTTCCCTCTGTCTTTCCTCAATGAGAAGGAGTTTGGTAGGTCAGTTTTCCAAAATCCCTATTCAGCATCTCCTGTTCCTTTCATAGAATCAATTCTGACTCTGGTATGTTAAGAGGAATCCCAGGAAACCAATACTAGGCAAGGGACCTTCATTAGAATAACTGAGAGTGCCCATTGTGTTATTACCTCCATGGACCCTGTTTTCCGGTTCCTGATCAGTGGTGACCTCCGCTGAATGCTGACTGGCTCGGAGGGCTGTGGAGACCTCTGCTGTGCCTGATCTGGCTCATCAATGCCCTTCTCCTTGGAGAGGTCTTCCAGGCTGCCTTGGTCTGCTTTCTTGTCCTCATTCTACAGTAAGGAAACATTGGCAGGAGGCAGACAGCTATAGTTCCACATGACCTTACCAAGCATTGCCCAGAGCATTCATTCTAGGCTTGGTTCTCTGAGTTCTACCAAGCTCAGTAAGATATCATCATTCTGTTTTTCCAAGTATTGTCAAAGACTGCCCAGAAAACAGCCTGCAAAGCTAGGCAAGGAACATAACCCTTTAATAGTTCTCAGATGCAAGAGAAACATCAGAGGAAGATTTTTTGCTGGAGTCTAGACCATACCAGAACTTGGCAGAATAGTAAGGCATATGAAGGTGCACCTAGGATCAGAGTTAACAACATCCCCTACAGGCAGGGCAGCCTGCGTCATTCATATTCAAGACATCGTGCTCACCTCTGCTGATGCAGGCCGAAAGCCAAACCCTGTAGGGACATTTCCATCTTCCTCACAACCTTTTACACCAGGGCTGAAATGCAGCTCCACATGAAAACGCTCTTCTGAAGATGGGTCCTGTGAACATAAGGGAGAGGGAATAAATAAATAATCAATCCCACTGTCAGCATATGCTATGATCTGAACCTAGGCCACCCTGCCATGCCAGTGCAGCACACATCCCAAGCGCATCCTTTTGGAAGGAAAGCGGAAGCAACAAGAAACCAACCACAAACAAACTGGCTTTGGGTTTATGTCTCATCCAAAAGGACAGCCCCTAATAGCACAGAGCTGAGGCATTCAAACTGTTGTTATTCTGTGACAACAGCCATCAGAGGACTGAAACAGGATCAGGCTATAGATAAGTGTGTGTATGTATTTATATTTTTATATATATATATATATATATATATATAAAAATATAAATATAAATAATTTTTTCCCCCCCTACACACACACACTTAAAACATAGCCCCTTTGGATCCACGCCTGCTGCAAAACCACAACACTTGGGGGCAGGGAGAAATTTGGTTCCTTCCCTCCTATGCCCTTAGTTTTATAGATCCAGGTTGTTCCAAGATTTAAGTAACCATCCGCAATATTTAAAAAAATTTTAATTGCATTTTTTTTGTTTGGTTGTTTTTTTTTTTTTTTCTTTTTCTTTTAGGAAGCAAGGACTTCAACAATATGTCACTAATGATGTAAAACCAAAAATTTCATCATCTCTACTCGGTAACAAACTTACACTATTACTAGGAGATCTATTTAGACTTTAAGATTTTTTTTTTTTTTTTTTTAAAAAAACATCCCTGGGGAATATTTCTCTTCTACCATTAAAACTCCACATAAACTCTCTGAACACGAGATTCTAATCCTACAGCTTATGGAGTAAAAGGAGTGCTCCACTCGCTCACTAGGACCTCCTGCACTACAGGTCCTAAAACCTTATCCAGCAGCTCTGCACTGAACCTGTTTATGGTCATTACTATCAGTTTCCACATTCTAGCTGTTTTTAAATGACTGTTTCCTAAATACATCAATATATAATTCCCTAAATATATCAGTATATTTTTAAACCAAAGAGCCTTTTATGAATGTGGAATTTCTGGACAATTTCTAGAAGCATCCTGGAACAACTGTCAAATATCATTTGTTTTTATTTATTTTTTCAATTGTTTATTTTAATTAAAATTAAGAAATAGTAAATGGTTTTACTTTAGGAAATGCTTTACAATAGGCAGTGTTAGTTGCACAAATTTGGTATTACTGTTCATGGCGGTATTGTTTACATGGAACAAATATTAACTGGGTCACATCTCCCACCTAAAATAAAAACTAGCAGTTTTGTTAACAGTCTGTACATCTTTATTCACAAGTTAAGAGAGCTCAGATCACAAACTTCCCAGCTGAGCTCATCTCTTGGGGACTGTGCCTTGCATCATGGCAGGAAGGATTTTACCCTACAGCTATACCCCTCACCTTGTTGTTGTCCTCGTAGAGCATGATAACAATCTGGGTCATGTAGTTCAGCTCTGAGATAGCACTCAAATAGTCCATGGCTCTCTTCCACTGCTGGTCTTTGTTCTCCTGATATATACACATAAACAGTCGCATGGAACAAGCAACAGCAGACACCTTGCAGCATTCAGTGAAATGGGTCTGAGAGGCATTGCCTCTCCACAATAACAACATTGTCAGGACAGAAACATCTTGCTTAACTTGCATGAAGAGAAATGACCTTGCAATGAGGGCAGGGTGCTTACAGTGAGGAGCAATTGCATAGAGGGACACTGCAGCTATCCATACAATTCACTTGCAGATCTGAGCACATCCAGCTGCAAGCCCCCTATGCCATGCCGATTGGGAAAAAAGCATAATCCACAGCAGGTTCCCCAACACAGTCATTCTCAAATGGTGGTCTACAGAGTAGAGTGTTTTAGAGAAATCACAAGAAAGCACAAGGGATGAACTGGAAAAAAGGGACTGAGTGAAGCTGTTTTTACTCAAGGCTGAAAGAAAAGGCTACAGAGCTATCCAGGACCCCTGGGTTCCACGAGGCAGGGCAACCTAATTGTTTCCCAGCATTGCTAGAGAATGACCATACCCAGAGTGCCGTACACACTGCTGTGGAACATTCCACCATCTAGATGGATATGAAACAAACCTCAGTGGTACAAATGAACCCAGATGCAGCCTAACATCCCTGTGCTGGCAATACAGAATCTTCTGATGCTGGAGTGGACAGTAACAGCAGCATCTTATTCAGTAAGCAAGTAATTAAGAGGTAGTTGCATGATCACAGCCTGCAGACAGTGAGCTTCCACAGACATCAGAAGTCATGCCTGCTAAACAAGCCCTAACTCTCATGGCATTTCAGAACACCATATTTAAAAACTGGAAGGCAAACCAAAGGGTCTACTGAGGCATCTAAAGCAGAGCTTTTCTCAGGGCCTGCATGACAATTCCATCAGGAAGCAGGTTCCGAGAGCAGACTTTTTGCCTAGTGAAGAGCTTGGATTGGAAAAGTCATAGTCCCTTAAACTGGGCCATCTGTCTCTGTTGGTGAGCGCTCACTCTCTATGCTTTTGCAACCCCAGCTCACTTCTGAAAGCAAACTGACTTTTTTGACTTAGAATTGACAGAAGTCACTAAATAACAGAGCCAAGCCCTTTAAATAAATGGTTGAAGGAGGTAGGAAGAGAGAAATTCCCTCAGTCTCTACTACTTTACACTGGTATCTTTCTACAGAGAAATGACCTGGACTCCTCCAAAATCAGCAGGGCAGCTCTTGGAGAAAACATGCCTCCATACAAGCAAGGCACGCAGTGTCAGGAATGAGGAAGAACTATCCTCTTACACGCCAGAAAGGCAGTAAGCTGCAGCATGCAAACACAGCAGAGATGGAGTTTGGCCGGAGGCCACTGATATGAGTCATTAGCAGGAGAGCTGGCTAGAGGGGCAACCTACAGACACACACTGTCCATCCTGGAAAGGGCCACTGAAAAAAAAAAAGGAAGGAGGCTTACTCTGGGAGCACTGTTGGGACACTTACATCCAGGAGCCCTCCATAGCGGAAGATACTGAGCAGAGAGTGCACATGGCTCTCACTGGTGAAGTAGAGCCGTGTCCGAACATGGCGACCCGGTGACAAAACTCCTCTTGAGTACCTAAACCAAAACCAGCCCCATGTTACTCTCAATCCATCACTGAATTATCATCTATCATACAGCAGCATCTCTGCATGCTTAACAGAACTAGATAATCACACACCAGTAACTATCAAAGAGCAGTAGGAACAGAACAAACTGAGTGAGCACTAGGCACAGAAGCAGTCAGTTCTGTGGTATCCACATGGTGGGGCAGAGGTAGCCTCATCACACTAGCATCTGCTTCTCCTTGCAGAGACAGGAACGAGTGCACCACCATCCAGTTTCAATGGGTTTAAACTTCTGTGTCAGGTTGGCTCCCACTCAGCAGCCTCGACATGCCCTTCCCACTTCTTTTCCAGCTCTAGGAGCACCAACATGCCTTCCTTTTGGTATGTCCCTCAGTATATGTTTAGTGTCTCCTCCCATACCAGTACAGTCTTCTGGCACGGTTCCCACACACACTGTTCCAAAGCCTGCCCTCCCCCCGCCTCCAGCAGCAGCATGCAACATGATCCTTACAAGGGATGCAGTTTGTTGACAGACTCATCCTCATGGGTTCTCTGCAGGTCCAACTGGATCTTTTTAATGAGAGGAAGACAAAAGCCAATAGCAATTTCCAGCTTCTCCTCCTTATTAATCCCATACTCCTGCAGAAACAAAACAATAGATATCCTTGAGCCTTGGTTCTTTGCCACATCTTCAAATAAAATAAGGCTGTTTGCCTGCACCCAGGCTTTCGAGAGCCTCTGCATATTCGCAGTGACATGACAGTAGTGACTGCAGACTTTCAGTCCTGTCCACAGGCATCACTACAATTATGCAAGGCCAAAATGGGAAGTGCCACTCAGCGCCTTTTTCTAATTGTTTCACACATTGAGGAGGATAACAGAGGACAGAAACACTTTCAAGAAGTGTCTAGACATAGCTGTCAGTAGAGTTCCAACACTTGTGAGGTGCAAATGCCGTCAGGGAACATTCTCTCATGACAAACACTTAGATCCAGATCTGGCACATGCATTAGCACAGTACCTACTATTTGCAAAGAAAAAACTTGAAATGGCCAAACTGCATCTCAGCCAGAAGAGCATGAAAATGCTTAGAAGCCCATCTTTGCCCCTAAGTGCAATTGGACCCTGCTGGTAAGAGCTCTTGTCCCATGCATATGAAGCATTTATGCCAGAAGTGGGACAGAACAATATGAATATAGAAATTTACTGCATGTAGTCATCCTTTTCTCTACCCTTTCCGCGTGCATAAGCTTGGTGAGAAGCCAATTTTGCAAGCTGAACAAGTTCTAGTTTAACAAGGACATTAGATCTGCTAGAACAAGCCTTCACTCTAAAGAAGAAATCTTTCTTCCCATATACAATCTTGTATGAAGAAAATGTTGCTATAGTGCACAGATTCAGCTTGAATGTGTCCTGTAATGCACTATGATGAACATGGAAAAGCTGTTGCATCACCTGTTCATTACCCTGAAGCTGTCAGATTCCTCATCTAGGAAACAGAACATCTTAAGCCCAGAGTCACCGCAATTCACCTGAACTAGCCTTCCATCACGAGGACTTGATCCCTGATCTCAACCCCAGATCTTCCCTTTTGGAGTGGATGTCATAAATGGTTTTGCCCCATACAAACAAGTAGAGATATCTAAGAAATATCTGCAGTGCACTGCCTTGAGAGTTAACGTGCATGAAACTCAAGAGAAAACAGACAGGGAAAGAGTCAGAAATTGGCAGCACAGTCATCATTACCCAGTCAGGCAGGACAGGCTCTACCTGGGGTATGATCACATCTGCCAGGGCTTTGGAGAGTTTGAAAAGCTCTGCTGTGCCTTCCAGTTTCAGGGCACAGTTGTGTTGTACATCATACTTGATGCAGTCATAGATATCAGGGATCTTGCTGATGTCATAACGCCCATTCTTCATGCGGAAATCTCTCTCCAGCTTACTCCAGCGTTGCAGCATCAGTTCTAAAGTCTCACTGTGGTACAGCTGCAGGTCTAAACAACAGCAAACACAAAATCACATTCACATCCTGACTATGTGTGTTCCAGCTGACCTGAGGGCTGCTACGACTGACTTCTAGCAAAGAAAGCCTCTGATTGCTATGCTGCCCACAGGAATCCCAGCTATGAGAAGCCACTGGACCTGCTGCACTGTGTTTTAACCTGCAGCCCTAAATTAATTCTGAAATATTTCAGAAAAGTGAAGCTGCTTGATTTTTGGCTGATGTCCACTATAAATTGTATGAGTGTCCCACAACTGCCTTTTTAAGGCTCTGCACTGTCATTAGGAAAGTTCTTAGAGGTCAACAAGATTGAAAAACTTACCATTTATAGCACTGAGTCCCACTCCAGGAAATGCTTGAACAAAGTCAGGTATAACCCTCCAGGCTACACTGATGCTGTCTACATTCACTTTAATCCTCATGATGCACTTATCAATTCCTTTACATTATAGTTCTCTTGAACACTAGTTGATAGGAGAATAGGAGCTTCTACATCAATAGCATGTACATAATTTCACTCTAGAATTTCATTGCAGAAGACATACATAAACCCTAGTGGTGTATGGGAGCTAAAAGGAAAGCGCCCATATAAGGAAAAGTGAATCTGTTCCAGACCCTTTCCAGCTCTGATGCTCACCTGCAGATTTAGGGTCTTCCAGACGTTTTTTTATCTGGGAGGTGAGATTCTCGATCAGGGCGAACACCTGGTTACAGACCTCTACTGGGTTCTGGATAAATGTCATGGAGTTGAGCAGAGAAGCACTGCCAGTAGGTGCTAGCTGAGAGAAAATACCAGTACAGATCAGTTAATATCTTTGCAGACTGGCAGAACAAAATGTCTGCCTCTTTCAGCTGCCCTGCTTTCTGATTAGGCACAAAGTTGTGTTCCCAGTCAAGTGTAATAAGCTAGTTCTGGAGGTACTTAGGCATCTTCTTAGAACTGCCTCAGGACCAAAGTCAGAAATGGCAAACAACTACTCCTTCCAGATCAGATCTCCCTTCACCTACTAGACCCGCTCTTGCCTTGCTTGTAAACTGCTTCTCTGTGCTTGGGCCAAAGAGCCTCCCAAATGTTTTAAACAACTGTTTCAGGTGAAAAACGTTTCCTAATGGTAATAGGTTTCAGCCCTGTAATTAGATCTCAGTCTGTGAAAAATAGTGTTTTGGGGCCTTGTCAGAGAAGTAGCTATAGTGCCTTTTATTGGTTGCTACGCTGGATGTAGCCCATGCTCTCTATTCTGCCGTTATCAGACACTGATAGGATCACAAAAGAGTTTGTGCCCCCAAAATCTTCTAGAACGGATTTAGAATCTGGCAAAGATGTACTCTCCATCCACAGCAACTGAGATTGTTCCAAGAAGTATGCAGTAAACCACAAGAACTCACATCCCAACAAGACAGACCCCACAGGAGGTGAGGACAGAAAAGTCTCCCTGCTTTTCATCATCTGCATTAGTGATGAGTGGTTGCCAAGTGGGTCCAGGATAAGCAAAAACTATTGCATTTGGCTGTTGTGCTCACAGCCTCAGCTACAGCACTCACATATACAGGAGGTGCAGGAGGATTAGCAACTGTCAGGGCCAGAATCATCTCTCAAGTCATGAACCACAACATACAAGAATAGGAGCTCAAAGATTCATCAGCTTGAACATCTAAAAGGAAGATTATGACCACCTAGCTTCCCCACAGGCAAATCACAGGCCAAAGCTTCATACAGTGGTCCCAGAATCAAATCCAGAGAATTTAGCTAGACAACAGAAAAGATGGGGAATCATTCTTGGAAGACAAACAGGCATCTGAAGCATGTTCAGCAGGCCTCATATCAACACAGACCTCGATGAGATTAGATAGGGAAAGAAAAATGAGGCCATGTGAAATGTTGTCCCTTCCCCATTTCCCCAACTAGAGATTATCTGAGAAAGATACTTAGTTTGGATTCAAAGAGTCAAAGTTCACTCTATTCCATATCAAGTCATTTCAACAGTTGGTCACACTTCCTTTTATAACCATGCTTCTTAAATCTGCTTCAAAAGTCAGTTTTTAACCTCTAAATGACATAGACTATCTGACCTAAGCAGCAAGCAACTTGCATCACTGTATATGGTTCCCATACCGGAATTGCCAGGTACTAGCAGCAGGGCTGCACTTGCACTGAGATGTTGAATAATCCAAATTCCTAGCTAGGGGAGGAGGGAAAAGGAGGGAATAAACCAGTGAGGGCTACCAAACAGCAGGTTATCCCAGGATCACTTCCCATCTTGCAGAGAAGCAACTGGGAACCCATTTTCTCCCAGCTGTATGGGAGAAGCAATGTCTTCTTGTGCAGCTACTCAGCTGATTCCAGTGCTCTTTTCAGCATCACTGCCCTCCTGAATATAGTCTCCATTCTGTGTATTGGACCTGCACATACTTCGTCCCTGTAGTTATGTGCAAGGGTGTACATAAAATGTCACTCGGCTGTGCCCAGTTTATTGCAGGACCCACTGTTTCGTAGAATGTCCTCTTATTTTCCTGACACTCCAGCAGTCTATGTTGGTTACTGTTTTCTGTTATACTACCGAAGAAACAGGTTCCTGTAGGGGCCTCATTAAAAATCCACATAGAACAAGGATTATTTATTACCATTTCTAACCCATATGAGAACATACTGAATAACGTTGGAGGAGCCAGTGCTTTCACAACAGCTTGGAGCTTTCTTCTAATATAGCCTACAGTGATTCTACACAGTGGAAATCTTCAAAACAAACTGTCAAATGCCAACCAATAGCATTATATTTATACTTACATTAATCAAACAGACTTGTCAAACCCATTTTCTATTAATATACTCATAAAAATAAAATGCACTTCTAAAGGGAGAGGAAGGTACCATGATCATTCTTGAAGGGAACAGGGGAGTAACAGAGGATCTCACTAGAAGGGCAGGGATTATTACCCTGCAAAAACCTTCCCTTTTCCCTAAGTTCTGTTTGTATCGTATAATGTTGACCAGAACTGACCTCAGACTGACCAAACTACTGTTCACATACCAGCAGGTGGTTTTGCATCTTAAACCACTGGAGCAACACTATTCTCCTTCCAGACATAGAAAGAGCCAAGGTCATGTAGGTGCTTTACCTTTTCATAATCCTCTTCACAGAACCGAGCATCCTTCTGCATGATTTCATGCAGCCGTGCCTTCACTCTATGTTGACAGCTGCTAAGGGAATCACTGTCACTGTCCAGGAGACCATTCATATTGGCACTTTTCACCATTTGCACCAGAATGGGGGTCAGCTCTCCTTCCAGGGCCAGGAGACCCTAAAGCAGCACAGAACAGGATTTCAGCTACATGCAACCCAAGCAACAAACATTTCTGCAAGCTTCATGGTCAGCCTTCAGGCAACTTGAGTGAAATCTCAACTGCCCTTGAAAAGCAGCTTACAGCAAGAACACCCACAGTCAGAAGTGATTCTGGCATGCTCCTAGAACTACTCTAAGCCAAACATCAGGTCTGTCTACAGCAGCCCCAGATTTGTTTAGGCCATCGTTGAGTAGCCAACTTAGTTTGCTGGAAAACAGTGACACAGTAGAGGCTCTGAAGAACAGCTAGCAAGGCCACTAAAGGATTCCCCTTTGCTCAAGCTTTAACTGCAAACAAACCTCTTTCCTTCCCCCTTCCTCCACTGCACTGCAGACATTTCATTCCCTTTTTAAATCCAAAAGCCAGCAAATAACCCCTTTAGTTGAACTGTCACCAAAGAAATTCTTATTGTGTAAGAACTGCATACTCAGCAATATGAAATATGCTCTAACATCAAACACACAAGCAATACTCCATAAATAACTTACCTATCAGATTCCTATCCTGGGCATGATACCAAGGGCAACATATATATGGAGCTACACTGAACTTCCAGTACTGCTCCATGTACTTGCTATTAGCATACTGCCCCACCCTCCCACCACAGAGGAGAAAACTCTTAGGACAGTTCCTTCTTCATCACTGGAAATTTTCCTTTAAAACTGATATATTTTAAGCCTTCTGTAGCAGAACTAGCAGATGCCCAAAGGAGAGGAAGGACCTTTGCAAAAGCTGCTGCTGTCATCTGAACTCGTCCCTCATCAGAAGCATAGATCTTGAGATCATGACGGTAGGTGCTGTGCAGTCTAAGCAGGCCACATCCAGGGAAACCAGCATAATCACCTGGAACAGAAAACAGACTCAAACCCAGCCTTCTGACACCTGCAAAACTATCAGCTGAGTATACTGTAGAATCCCACTGCTTTAGAAAACAAACCTTTCCATAGTATCAAAGCTACATAGAGAATATATCACTTTCATAGCCAGCCTTTAGGCTGTTTCAGAAGAGATAGTTCTAGTTAATATATTAAGGTTGAAAATCTGATTCAGGTTTCGCTTAACTTGGGAAAGTTCATTTCTGAAAAAGAGTGCAAATTCACCAGTCAAGGTTTGATGCTACCCAAATTCTGCAGGAACCCTCTCCCAACAGTCAGTAACTAGTCTGCTAGCTTGAATGCCCCCGTGCAGAATAAAGCCACAGAAAAAAACTCCCTCCTTCTACTCATTCTCTGTGCAAAAGCAGGTACTGCTGCCATCAGGACTGCAGACACAGGCATTCAGTAGCGAGGAGTCTGGCTTCCAAAACATATCCAGTAGAGCTGCAGTTATCTTGTGGCATGAAATACTATTTTGTTTATGATGGCTGAGTTAACCACAGGATACAGAGCAGCAGTGGAAGAAGGCAACTCATGCAGCTTTGAGTCTGACCCTCCAGAGACAGAACACTGGTGACTAATTTGCTGCTGCCTGGGATCCCTTAATGAGTTTGCACAGTACCCAGCCATAGTGCACAGGCAGATGGGATAACTGCTCCCAGCACTGAGCTCATAACTCCAAGAAACATCCTACTAGACAGGAAGGGAGAACAGACAGAAGTCAGCTGTATGTCTGGACAAAGGGGCCACATACCAGCTACTACCCTGGAACTGTAACACAGCATCTCATTGCAAAGTAAGATCCCTCCCTCTCCATGAAGGACTGCCTGAGGCAGAAAACTCCAAATCCTTGATTCAGAGGGACTGAAGTTCACTTGTACATGCTCAGTCCTAGCCCTACTGTAAGCAAGAGTGCAGTAACTCAGTGCTCACCGGACATGGAACAGTGTGTTCAGAATTGGCATAGACAGTACCTCAGGATCCAGCCCAGCAGTAACTGCACCCCACTTGACCAGAGCTCTGCAGACAGGTCTCTTCCCTCAGGATTTGGCTCATTATACTGCAGTTTACTCCCAGGATTTTTCCCGGAATTCTCTCCCCTACACACTTTGTCTTCTGGTCTCCCCAGCCTCTTGTCCAAGTCAGTAGCTGATTCTCTCAGCTCCTGGCTTCAGAGATCCACAATAGCACCAGGCAGTTCCCAGCCCTTTTAACATTGTCAATGTTGCTGTCTTCAAAAATTGCACACAGGCCCTGACACGAAGATCCTCTAATCACTACTGCTACTTCCCCTTCAGTCTCTGTGCACTGAAAGTCTGCTCTACTTTCTGGCATTGCACAGTCAGCAACACTAGTTTTATCATCTCTTGGAAAGTTTATTCCCATATATGTGCTAAAAATGTGCTGAGATCAGAGGCATGTGACCTTAAAGCTGCCAGGACTCTGTAATGGGTTCCCTCTTAAAGAGCCTATGTCATGCCTGTACTGCTCACCAACACATTCACCGGATGAAGAGCAAAGAGTTATTACAGTTCCCCATTCTGGATGTATCATCACAACCTTGATATCTCCAGGTTCATTTGTCATTTGCTACTTATATTGCAAATGTAATACCATACATTTAGAGACTCCCTACACTAGAACAGCAGTAAGAAGATCCGCAGAAACAATATGAAACCCTAGAAAACAAAGCAGAAACTGCCAGCTATATTGTGTGCAGACACAGGTGGGGCCATTAGTCTCACAGCAAACATTCTTAAGAGTTGTTCTGAGTTCAGCAGTGATAATCACAGTCCAATCTCCTGTACCTGATAGGCTACCACATGTCACGCTGTCCCAGAGACTGTAGTGAATTATACTTGGCTAGAACACCTTCCATGAAAATATTAAACTCTTGTCTGAAGGCGAGAACAACAAAAAAGTCCACCATTTTCCTTCCTTCTTTGTAGCATTGGTCTATTACTTCACTGCTATACCAGATCAGTGGCTAGAAAGGCTTATCTCCAGGACATATGAAAACCTGGTAGCATTGGATTCCTCCCCTTTGCCACACCCTTATCCCTGAATCCTTCAGATTAAATAGCTCAATGTATTTTAAGCTATCACTAAAAGCCACCCTTCCCAGCCCTCAATTTTTGAGACTGTACTGCATCTTCTCCAATTCAATCTAAATTAATTGAATTAATTCTATTTCAAATTAATTAAATTAAATAATCATAGAAGTCAAAGATAAGCAGTATCCAGTACTGGTCTCATCAGACCAATACAGAAGTGTATTACTTATGATTCTTCTTTACTTGGGTGAAAAAAGCAATCTCTTAGTCTTTTTTATTCTTTGGGCTCTTGTTGATCTATGTGCGTGCTAGATGCTTTTCACAGTCAGTCACATAATCATGGCAGATAAAATATGGAGAAGTTCTCTCTATTCCCCTTTCTCAAGACAGAATTATCTGTGTTCAAGACAATTTCCACTGKTCTCTACATCTGACCTAAATTCCTTGTTAATCAATATATAACTTTTGCATTCGGCTGCATCAAAATGTCACTTTCTTAGATGGCTTCTCTTCTTCGAATGCTGGAACATTAATTGAAAGAATGCTATCGTGTTTCAAGACACACTAACGCTTAACCACAGCAGTGGACATTTCTAGCCAGCTTAGGGCTTTTTAGGTGCAAAGTCCACTTTAAGTATTTATCTTTATCGGTTCAGCTCAATAGAACAGAAACAGTAATGATTCCTGGGTCACACAGGCTTCACACAGTCCACAGAAAGTCTGAGCATCCCTGTACATGCTGGTGATTAGTCAACTTGGCTGGGCATTCTGGTGCAGTCATACAGGACCCAAGATGCATAAAAAAGTGCTTACCTTGGCCACCAGGGTACATACAGCGAAAGGCTCGCCCCAGTTCTTCTGCTTGGACCCTTCCTGCTGGTGTCAGTTCTCCACCCCATTTCAGCACCAGGAGAAGAGATGGGGAAGACTCTCTGCGAGCTTCTAGGAGGCAAACAGGCACTCACTATGGCAGGTCTCAAAACTAAGCTTCAGGGAGGTGAGGTGCATGTGTAGGGAAACCATCAGAGCACTTGCAGGGCATTCTCAACACTGGCTGACTCAAAATACACAGGAACCAAATCTGGCCTTTTCTGTGGCTTCAGCAAGTACCAAAATAAGAGTCTCTGCTGTTTGAAGCTATGAGAATTCCACCTGTATTTACAGGCTGACATTCATGAAGTCAGAAGTATAAACCTTGTGGTACCAACTAGAGTGTATTAGTACACTACATTGTGCATCTTTCCAGCCCTTCTTATGACAGCAGCAAAGACAAGACATGGGTCAATARTTCTGCTTTCATCTCCAGAGGCCTATATAGGTGGTATAGCTGCACACTCTTGAACATCAGGCTTTAACATCATGTCAGCAACATCAGGTTTCTTTACCTTCATCTTCACTTGCAGCTTTTGGATGTCCATGAGGCAGATAGGTCAACTGCACCTTACGGTTAATGCCAGAAAAATGTCCATACCTGTCACAAGGAGAGGGGGAAAAAAATAAACCCAAATTAATTCCACTCACCCCTTCCCAGAGCTCCCTCGGCAGCAAAAAAAAATACAGGCACTGACTTCCTCCAGGAACACCATTGTCAAGGGACATAAACATTAAACTACATAAACATCCACCTGTGAGCCAGCATGCAAAAAAGCCAAACCAAAAAAAAAAAAAAAAAAAAGCCCAACCCCCCTCCTCCCCTGACAAAATTCAGGCTCATTTACTTGCCTGCTCTATTCAGCTGACATCATTGTGCACGTTCATATCCCAGAGGGGCTTTAACCAATCTTTGATAATTTCTATCTACATCTTTAACAAGTGAATTGATGAAGTTACAGTAAAAAATCTACCAGCCATATAAGCACAAATATACCTACACCTCTAATCAGAAGAGAGAGTAGGGGAAGGAATCATGGCAAAAATTCATCTTCTGTGCTCCACAGAAATGGCATGAACACAGACACTACCTGTGTATGCCACAGTGAACTATGGCTCTCTTGGAAACCCCCCTTTTGTTTCTAACATGCCAACACCACCATATTGTCTTTTCTTCTGGCTGTGTGAAACCTAAGGGGACACAAACATCTTTTCATGTTTCCCAAGGTGCCTTTTGTTAAACTTCTGGCACCAGAACAACCTCATGTAAAACCACATTTGTTCCAAATTTATCAAAACATTTCATATCTATGTGGCCCCCACAGGACTCCAGTTCCATTCCTGCAGCAATGGAAACTCAGCTTCATCTTGAGTTCTCCAGCTAAAAACAGACACCCGGAACAAGAATCACCATTTGTTTTGATGCCAGGGAGAAAAAGTTAGGAGCGTGGCACCTTTCATGTACAGCTGCTAAAAGGGGATGCAGGAGTCTGACCTCTGGGGAACCAGCTGGCCAATACATCAACAGCACAGCTTGCTTCTACATCACTTCCTTTTCCCRCATCTTCCTTGTTATCCCTTGCTGACCCACAACCCTGAGACAAACCCATGTTGCCCCAAGACATTAACTCTTACATCTCCAAGACGCTCTTCAGCTGTTCCAGTTTGGATTTCCTCTCCTCAATCTCACAGTCACTCTGTGTTCCCAGTTCCACCACAAGCTGCCGTGCAATGTCCAGCACTTCCTGTTGGAAAGCAGACACTGTCTCAAGTGCCCAGCAGATCTGGTTCAGACTCACCACCATACTCTTGCAAGGCCTCCAGAAGGCTCCACCCAGCATCAGGACCACATACACACTCATTAAAGACACATTATTTCATAAGACAGCTTGAGCAGAAAAAACTTTCACATTCCAGTCAGTTTCATCCTCACCCCGTATTCCAACCCTGTTCAGAACCAAACGGATGCCTCAAACTCCCCCCACTTCACAGCTTGGAGTGTTCTCTCACCAGAGGCAACCACAACAGACAGGCTAGCTGCAGCAAGGCTGTCCCCATTCTACATTCTTTGTCTTAGCCAGGAGCAGTCTCCACTATGCTCTCATACTATTACCCTGCTGTGTACGCAGTGGGTAAAGAATGACACAGGGAGTGTTTGTGCAATGCTGCCCCTTTAAGGGTTTCCACCCTCCCAAAGAATTCCCTCGCACTGGGATCCATATTACCTGCATCTCCCACACAGTAATCCCAGAGAGGGCTCCCCTCACCTGTAGCTGCTCTGGTTTCTTCAGCTTCAACTTCCCTGTCTTGTAGCCATCATATTTCTCAAATAATTCAAAGAACCTGAACAGACAACAAAGAACCCTGATCCAGTTTCTGCTGTTCCAGTGCTACAAGGATGGTCATCCCTACATATGCATTCATGCCCTGTTCTTCAAGAAAAAACAGTAGGCCCACAGACTCTTCTCTATGCTTCAGAAATCCCCCCAGAACAAGTGTTTTCAGCCTCAGGTAAGAAAAGGAAGTAACCACTAGCTTCCCTTTGGTGAGGTACTTCACTTTACAGCACCTAGCAAACCTTCGCTCTTTCTTCCAGCACTCGCACAGAAGGTGCCAGGATCTGTATGGGAAAAGAAGGCTCCTTCCACAGAGCAGAAAGCATTTCCTGAATGGAACCATGGAAAAACACTGCCTCCCATGCAACTCAGCCCTTCTGCTCCATTTGTGGATTCAGCAGGTGGGCCCTCCTCATTTCCCAACAGTGCAGGGTCTTCTTGCCTTGGTTCTTACCGGGGATGCTTAACTTCCATCTTCATCTTTTGCTTTGGGGTTCGATCTCCATGCCGGATGACTGCAATAACACAGCGAAGTTCCATCCTGGGGAAAAACAAGATACACCTCTCAAATATATCCTTAAACTCCAGAATTACCACTAGAAAGTAGTTGTCGCTTCCCTCATCAATGACAGAAATCCTCCCAGCCTAAAACAGGCACCAGTGCTAAGGCTGCAAGAGCAGTCAAAGTAGTGCAGACACTACCAGGCTCATGAGCACCACAGCATTGTAATATGACATGCAAAAATCTAATCTATAGCAGATGGGAACCAGGCTAGATGCTATGGAATCTATAGATACAGCATTTTGAATTGTACCAAACTTCTTCCAAGAAAGGCACAGTTTAACATGCCCAACTTGTGTAATCCTCATAGCACCACTTGGAAGGACATAGGAAAAAAACAACTTGGTCCTGAAGAATCATTATACAGTCAGGGTCCTGTCTGTGATCAACCAATAACAGCTGTATATAGAGAGATTCCGCAGCAATCAGCCACTTGCAGGAACCAGTAGTTAGGCTGGCTCATTTCAGAAGGGCTATATGACTTTGCTTTTTCAGATATTAAAATATCCATCCATATCTCTTACAAGATCCCAGACCAAATGGGGGTTGATTCTATCAGTTTCACTGTCACAAGATACAATAGAAGCCAGCAGCCCCATGAGTGTGCAGCATTTGCATTTGCCAGCTTTATCCAAATGATCCTATGTTACAGGAAGGATGAACACATGCTCTCAGTTTACCTCTTCTGTAGCACCTATTTTTTTCCCCACTTCATGCAAGCATGTTCAGGAGCACAGAGAAATCTTTGTCTTCATCTTTTAGCCTTCTGTGGCGAAAGACTAGTATGGCCAACAGTATCAAATGAAAGCCTTGCAAGTGTACATACAATGTGAATACTTCAGCTAACAGTTTTCCACCCATTTCATTGGCAGCTTAAAACCCATTTGCTATGAGCAGCTACCTACCGAACAGTGGTTCCAGTGAGCCAGGTAGAGTGATGCCTTAATCCCTTCCCTGTGCTGATCAAAAATTGAGGCCTCCTGAAAGCCACAAGCAGTTTCTGTAACTCTCTCAAAGAATGCTCTTCCGCATTCATCACTCCTACAACTCATTTACTATCTATTGCCCATTTCCTGAGCACAGCTGAGCCTTTCCATAGACATCTGTCTTCAGTGTCTCAACCAACACAGCTGCTGGAGAAAACAGTGTTGCTGGGTGATGCATGTCTCTTGGACATGGCTTGCACTTTGTCCCTCATGCAGCCATTAAAGGGATCCTTTTGAGAAGCTCACAAGTACTCACATGGTGCCCGAAGTTGTGGGGACAATGGGAATATCTTCTGCCTCTGTTGGGATGGACCAGGGAATATGAAACTGGGGAGCCAATTCACGCATGATTATGTTTCTGAAAGAAATCAGAACACAGAATTCACATGAAATGCCATTCTCTCAGTCCTCCTCCTCCTCCCCTGTGGTCCAGGTGAAAGGTTTGAGGAGAGCCACAGACAACTTCTCCTCATCTTCCTTACAGAGTCATCTAACACACCATGGGCTAGTTAAGGCACCCAAAAGAGACAGGCACTTGCATCACCAATACTGCAGCTGGGCTTAGCATCCAATAGTGTCCTGTAAGACACACCTAGCTATAGACAAAGACAGCTAAACCCAATGCAGGCAGGAACTCCGGGGGCAAAGAATAATTAATCCCTTCCTCCCAAAGCCAGGCCTTCCCCTGCTGAACAAGTGTCCCCATCTGAACCATGCGCAGACTTCTCCCACATATACTGGTCAGGACTCCAAATTCACTATGCTTTGCTACAGATTCCCTTACCCACTACCAAAACTTGAACTTTACATACCCAAGGATTTTGGCACAGTCATCGTAATACTTCATAGAGTTCTTCACAAAACTAAAGCCGTTCACATCACAAACAAATGAGTGGCCATTTGCTCGCAGGAGGTCAAACCCACATACAGTTTGCTGCATGAGGAAACAGAGGATTCATAGGCACACTGTGAAGAAGCACAGCAAGCAGGACAGTAGATGAGTAAGTTAAGCAGGGCTGAGAGGGCACTCTGTCACACAGACCCAGTCAGCATACACTGTCCAATTCAGCTCCACTGGTGTCTCCAAAGGCACAATTTCTAAAGTAGTTCTCCATTTCATGCCTGTCTCAGTCTTGAAGTAGTTAGCAGTAACGGGCCCTTCAGAGGAGTCTTTACACCTTCACAGCTCTATCAAGGGCCCAATCCATGAACTCCTGTATTAAGCAAGTTAGTGCTACCTCAAAGAGCAATAAGGGTATAAGAAAGGAGCTCCTACCTCTCCTGCTCTTGCCTCTAAATTCAGCTGTTATGATCCAGACTGAAGAAGTAGAGAAAATAAGTGGTGCATGCACAGACATCCACCAATGCATGGAAAAGGTTATAATGAAGAATAAACCCACAGCTGTACCAGAACAACTACATGGGATGCAGATTGCAGCAGGGCCAGGAACAAGTAGCCAAGGGCTGCTTCTGCTGACATTGCTGATGAAGCAGAACAGGTCCTGTAACTGTACCTAGACTCACATGCACATTCACTCCGCCTACCTATAAGTAAAACACAAATGCACACCAAAGCCATGTCAAGAAGAGAATGAAAAAGGCCAAGAAAAAGATGACCAGGCTATCTACACAAACATGAAACAGCAAAGGAGGGATCAGTGCAGATCAGTTAGACAGCAGCATGCTTAGGATCTGATATCAAATGCTCAGATGCAAGCTGGGCACCAGCCACCTGCCAGCACAGAAGGCATCTGCTGTAGGCCCTCTGGCCTTCCCAAGTCATCTCTGACCAGCAAACTGACAGGGCCAGCAGGATCAACTGCACCCAGCTGGCAGAGAGAGTTGGCACCAGGCATGGAACACAGTCACATCAGAGATACATAAGAGCAAAAGACTCAAGCTAATACAGGTGCCTGAGTCATGAAGCAGACATTCCAGGGAGTATTCTGCTTGCACAGGAGAGAAAACACACAAACCTTAAAGGCTACACAGACTTTCCTGGCAACTAGCTTCTCCATGGCAGTCAGCATGACTGGGTAACGGATTTCTTTCCCTTCACTGTCCCGTTCAACCTTCCCATCCAAAGCAGGGGATTTGCGAGCCTCTGCATGGGCGTAGTCTGGCCCAACAGTGTACACCTGAGAAGAGAAACAGTTACACCTGACATAATCCCTAGACTAACTGCAGGTTCCAGAAGGTATTTCTATTGCAGACGCACACAGAAAAAAAGATTAGATGCTCTCATACATTCTTCTTGTTAGGGTCTGCAGAATACTAGCTCCTCACTTTGTGATCCAAGCTGCACAATCAGCACCTCACAGGCTAAACACACACTCCAGAATCTGCTAAGGAGGACTGCCCAAACTTCAGCTACCCAGGTTTTCCTTACCTTTACATCAGTGCCATCTGTAGGCATGAACTCTTCATAAATGTATGAGCCTGTCTTCCTTACACTGCTCTCTGGGGAGTACACACTACTCCGGCTGCCAATCTGAAAGCATAGAATAAAAACCTCAGGGTAGATCATAGGTTTTCTTTCCTTAGATGGAAGAACAAACAGCATAAATTTCATCCCATACTTAAAGAACTAGCTGAACATCTCTCAGAACCCCCAGCTATTATAGCACAATAATTCACAAAGGACAGAAGAGACTGCAAAATGCAGACACTAAGTATGTCCTTTTCCAGGTTTTAAAGAGGAAAAAGTTATTATAGACCACTAGGTTGACTCCAATCACCAGAAGAATATGGAACAGAAATAGCGGGTAAAGACATAGAAGGTAAGGAGTCTAGCTAATAAGCAAATTATAACAAGTTATGACAAATCATAGTCAGATCAATTTAACTTCCTTTTAGGACAGTGCAACAGATCTTATAGACAGGAGCCAATGTCGTTTTCATTTTCAGTGAGACTTTGGATACAATCTCAAGTGACATGCCTATATGTAAAAGCTAAGGAAGCAATCATTTTAAGATTACTAATAGCAGATGCATAACTGGTTGGAAAATCATATTCCATAGTTATTAATGGTTCACTGGTAAAGCGGAGGAAGTGAGTAAGGGCAGACATAAATTTCCTGTGGAATCTAGGAATAAATACTGCATTTATTACATTTACAAGCTACACTAAGCTGAGAAGGGCAGCAAGCATGTTAGAGGACAAGAATAGAAGTAAAAAAATCATCTTGATAAACTGAAGAAGTGATCTGGAAAAGACAGTATGCAGTTCAATAAGGGACACAGTTCTTAAGGACTGCTAAACAGGACACAGGTGAAACAGAGGATAGTGAAAGTGTAGTCAGCACTAGCACTAGAATATGTCTTTCTGCAATTCCCAACTAGATGGGATTTAGCTATAAGTTTTACAAAGGTATAGACTACCCCCAAAACAAGACCTTCCTTCTCGCTTCCCCAAAACTTCCTCCTGAAGCCACATAGGTCTCTCAGACCCATGGATCTGTTGGTCCCAAAAGCAAAGCTGGAGTGCCCCTCACCTTCCGAAAGAGCCGCTGGCTGCCCCCACCTGCTGAGGTTGGGTAGTAAATATACACGTTATGGTCTTCAGCACTGACTGGCTTCTCTACAAATGGCTTTGGGAAAACAGCTCCATTTACCTCCACATGGTCCTCTCCTTCCACTAAGTTGCATTCTGAAGACAAAGCACAGCAGCAGCACGTTAAGTAAGGGGGCAAACAGCCCTGTTGCAGAGCTGAAACCCTTTGGTCCTGGCCAGTCAGTCAACTTCAGTATTTTGGCCTTTGACCAGGGGCCAAGTCAGTTGACAAACTTATGAATCAGGCCTGTTCAAGCTCATTATCAGTGCTGGTCTCTGCAGAATATCTAAAATGGTATAGTATGCAAAAACAGCTCTCAGCAGAGCCTGGACATTTACCTTCTGGTCTATCAGGGTCTCGATTGAGCACAGCATAGCGGGGCAAGTCTATTCCCTCTTCTTGAAGAATCCGATACACTTCCCGCCTGYAGAGGACAAAAACAATGAGAATCAACAGAAGAGTCTGGAAGGTCCTCAGTACGTACCAGGGGAAAGGCTTCATTTTCACTGATGAAAAACAAAGTCAAATGAACACAAGAAAGTCTCAAGACAGTGCAAATACTTCTCAGCACGTGTTCTCTAGATGAGACCCACAAGCTACAGGGCATGCCTCAGCCCTACTCCTTATGGAAGCATCCCAGAGTAGACCTCTGCCTGGCCTAAATGGGGATGCCCATTTGCTAGCACCTGCCCAATCCACAGCAACATACCCAGCAAATGCCAACTGCCCAGATGTGCCCCCTCAAAGGGTGCCGTCACACTCAGCTGCCCATCACCCATCCCTTATTTTGCACCCAACATCAACGGGGAAGCTGCATTTCTCTCACTAGAGTTAGAACGTATGGTGCCTATCAGTACCCACAGTAATGCTGCCCACAACCCAAAGACATGTGAAGTTTGGTGTCTGGTATTAACTACTCATCTGCAGTCAAAGCACTCTGACTATATGAACTGAAGTACATGACTGTAAGTTAGCATTTGACTTCTGACTGACTTAACCCATCAACTTAACTTACCAAGAGCTGACTGAAAAGCCTCTTCAAGTGTCTTACCAATATACCCTCTTCAAGGGAGGGGTATATGCCCTCCAATGTTCCCTCAGCCTGGCCTTGCTGCTCCCAATTTCTGCCTGAGAATCCCATCTCACTACTTGGCTCTCTTCCTCAGAGACCAGTCTTAGTCACGCCAGTCTCATCCTTCAAGATCATGTCCTCTTTTAATTCACTCAGCCTTTCCTTACAGTGCATTTGCACCAGAAGCTAAAACATGCCATACCTCAGTGGTTTTGCCCCGAAACCTATTTCCCTCATGTTAGGGGGAAACAACCCCTAAAAGCCACTGCCAAAGTGTTATGTCCCCCTTTCCCCTGCCCTTGTTTGCTTACAGCCAGGAAGATGAAGCTTGCACAGCATGCTGAGGAGGAGAATCAGTTGAAGAGGGAAGGGGCTTTAGAGGATCCCAGACACCTACCTGTCCTGGATGTAATACTGCATATCAAGGTCATTAATCAAAAACGGCCTGCACAGCTTGGCATAAGCAACTGCTTTATCCAGTGGGAATCCTGAAAGGCAGGGTGGTGGGGGTGGGGAGGGAAAAAAGAAAAAGATGAATGGAAACTCCCTTGTCCAGATCTCAGGTAGGATAAGGCCTGCCACACAGACTTTTACCTTTGGAGTGGAAGGAGATAAGGCAGTCACATGAGGGCCAGTTCTCTACCGGTTCATTCAGAATAACGTCTTCCCCCATAATCACCACTGTAATATACTCAAACTTGCACAGACGCTCCAGAATCTGCGTCATGGGCTTTGACTTGGACTTTTTGGTCATGGCACATATTCCAACCACAATCTGCCGTTCAGGTGGCTAAGGGAAGACACAGGGCAGTTTAGTACAGGCTCAGCTACTTTACTGAATTCAAACTATAACAGCATAGAAATACAGCAGCTGGGAACAAATGAGGGATTTTCTTCTAACCACATCTATTCCCAGCTCTTGCTAGACTCAAACCCATATACACTTCCAGCTTCCACTAGATTTTACTTGTAGATGTTGTAAAGAAACATCCCCAAAAACCTGCTTCTTTGCCAGATAATATGTATCTTTTCCTCTTTCTGGGCACTAATGCTAAGGTCAGAAAGAAATACCTGGCACCTGAACAAGCAGCAGGGACTGGAATCCTGTACTATGTTCTTTGGCCCCTAACTCACAAAGACTGTTAATAGAGTTAGGAGGACTCCAAAAAGAGCCACAAATGCTGTATTTGTGGACTCCAGGAGCTCAGCCTGTTTGTCTTATCTGAGAGAAAACAAAGGAGAAATGACAGCACTAGCTACAAGTAGAAGAGAAACAGTACCAAGGACTCTCCCATATACCTGACAAAGATACAGCAAGATCCAGTGGGAGGAAGCTAAGTTAAATAAGTATAGAGAAAAGGCATGCATTTTAAAAAGCACTGATAACAGTAGCTGAGAAACAGGCTAAGGTCTGTGGTGGATTTTCCATCACTGGCTTTTTAAACCCAGACCGGGTGCTTTCAACAGATTAATTCTGGTCAGGGTAAGATTAAACTCAGTGAGGTTGTCTAAAGTGATATACACAGGACTGCAGATACACAAGACACAGAATGGTGGTTTCAGACTGTAAACTGAGACTTCTGAAGTTACTGCACCGATTCCCAAAGCCAAGGGCTCGGATTCCGCAGCAAAAAATATCTAGGAAGTCTAAGGGCTTCCAGTTCCTTTGCCCTACCTGCTAAAATAGCTCTTTATTGAGCATCAAGGTACATACCACTGCATATTTTTGAAGGGAGCCCATATGGGCTCCTAGGTCAATAACACAACTGCAATGGAGACTTTAGAGTACAGAGCCAATGTGAATAACAGCTGCACTGGCATATGGTCCCATTAACTCACACAACTAGGAGCAAAGTCCCTGCAGTAGCCCAAGTCCCATGCGCAGAACAGAGCACATAACAGAGCAAAACAGCAGATTTCAGTCTTGGCTCCAATCCTCCTCCCTAGACTTGCCCTGCTTTCACTGTTTCTTAGCTCCACTTCGCTCAGTTCTCAGCTAAACTGATTAGCCAGGACTATTGGAGTCAGTTTTCCAATCTGACAACTCTTTGACTGAAAAATAGTTGCCTTTTTCTCTTACAAGTCACAGGTTATGAGGCAAGAACTGAGGTGAGGGGAAAGGAAAAAGATTTAAAAAAAAAAAAAAAGGCAGTCTCAACCACCTAAAAATGCAAGAAACACTGGCCACTCCAATCACTGGAGCATCAATACTATATCACTGGATTCTTCCTAAAGGTGAATTCTCATGGGCTGCTGATATATTTCATCCTTAATGTAATTTCTGTCTGGAATTCTATATTGGAACAGGCCGCAGATCACCATGTAACGCTGTAGAGCTTCCACATAGGGGAAAAGCAGTTCCTCTTACCCAGAGAGGAGGAAATGTTACTTCTAACATGCCAAAGGCACCAAACAGTTTCTCTGGGATGGACAGATGATTTTCTCAGGAGCAAAGTGTGGCACATTCCACCCCACTCAAATAATTTGCTCAGCCCATTCCAAAAAAACAACCAAACAAACAAACCTCCCCCAAACTTAAAACGATAAGCCCCAGTGGAACTGACAGAGCGAAAGGTCAGGAGTTTCTTTACTTCATTGCAGTGCCCTTGCCTGCAGGTCTTGCAGAGACAAGTCCCAGCTATTCACTGTTTCCTTTGCATTATCTTTAGAGAGCTACTTTACCATCCTTAAAGAGGAGGTCAGCATACACTGCTCATTACATTTTCTATCTGTGCTACAGGATACACCTGTACTGACCCTCAGAGGCTGCATCATATACCAAACAGAAAAGACAGGAAAACAGTAGATTAAAGTTCTGCGAGGCCACTACATACTATCCTAAGGTTATGTCAGTGCAGTTTAGCACAAGTCACAGTCCATTCAGCCCACTAAGAGGCAAGAGAACTTCAGTGAACAGAACGACCTCTGAACAAATGCCCTTAACAAAGGCCATTGTGGGAGACCAGAAGAGTGGGTTGAATAAGAGCCAAAAGCAGTCAGAAGCTGGAGATGATTCTCCTTTCTGCATTCTGCTCCTGCAGATTACAGAAAAGAGGAACTGTTTCAAATCTGCAGACACTTCTTTGCCCTATTCGCAATTCCCACAGTTTTCCTCAAAAACTTCCCTAGTAAAACAGAAAGATTCATAAGAGATTTAGGCTTAAATTGCCAGGACAAAGTTGTCTGCTATTGTACCTGAAAAAGACCTGCAAAGCAAAAAGGCTAAAATTTACTGCACCATGAGACACTAAGCCTGACTGTATGACAATGCAGTGCATCCCATAAAGGATGACACAGCCCTTCCACATGGCTGTGCCACGTAGCCTGGTGCCATGACCCTGAAATCCTGACTGCCTGTGGCCTCCACAGTAACCACTCAAAATCTGGCTGAGACACAAGAATTCTGCACAGATGCCCCAACCCAGAACGCCAGGACCTCCTTACCGATTCCTCCTCTTCATCATCTTCAAAGAAATCAATTTCATCTGTCTTCATGTTTGATCCGAGGAAGTCCGTCTCATCATCCCTGGAACCGACAACAAACCTGGGAGCAGAGTTTTCTCCCTCACTGGAGGTCGTCAGGGACGACATTGTAGCCTTGGTGGCCGACCATCCCGCTCTGGAATCATAATACACAAAAAAGATAAGGCAGGCATTCTGACACAGGGCAAGCCAGGGGCTGATGCTACTGGAAGGAGGTCAGGATGGGCAGGTCAGGGACTGATGTGGCGTGAATGAACCCAGGGACAGGCTGCCCAGCACAAAAGGAGAGAACCAAGGTGAGGGGAAGAAAGCCTTTAGGCAGAGGTGGGGCAGGAGCCAGTGCTACTGAAAGAGACTCTCAGGGATGGGAGGGGGTACAGGATCCAGAACCATTTTAGATAGGCAGCCCCATTAACCCATTTGCAGCAAGTGGGAAAGGGACAGTGTCACTGCTAGTTTTGAAATAATTTAAACCTTACAATGATGCATGCTCCAATCCGTTGTCTAAATCATTGATTAGGACAGTGGATACACTTGCGGCCTCATACACCCAGAGACTTCAACTGTGACTCCAGAAGTTAGGATGAAGCTTAGGAGAATGAAGGTGAATTTCCAATCCCCAATTTTCATTCCCTYAGTTCAAGAAGACCTGCAATAACAGAAAGACTAGTCTGAGAGGCACATGAGTTTGGGGGAGGAAGGAAAAGGAAGAAATGACAACTCTTAGATAAGGAAAGAAGACACAGAGAAAGCAACAGCAATAGTTTGGGCTGCAGATCAGGGCTTTGGATTTGCAAGCTAGTTCTGATTTACTGTGTGACCATGGACACTGATTATCAAGACATAAGCTACGCTTTATATATATACACACCAGGAAAAGAGTACATCTTGCACTATCAYCTACATAGTAGCACGCACTGGCTGCTGCACAAGTGACAGTATGAATACACAGTACGTATGACCTGTATGTACCAACGACACAGCTGTTCATCTCTGCCAAAAGCTGCACATACATAAATGTCAAGCAGTTGCCATTTATCTTGTTTTCCCCGACTATAAAATTGGGGAAAGCATTCTTCTTGTGCAAGTATGTTCAACCTTGAGAAGAGGACTTTGTAAACACCTTATGTTATTAAGCACTTCCTAAGAGTGGACAAGACACACTACCACTGCTTCTCATGCTCTTAAATGATTTCCAGCATTACTCAGACTGACAGTTATTGCATTTCCTATTCTTTTGAAGCATGCTTCCCCTTACAGCCAGTATACCCCAGGACACTATACTGCCATGGACAACTCCATCAGTTCCCCATCCTCTCTGTCAGCTCTTCACAGAGCAGAGGAGACCATTCAAATGACATCTGCCTGCTGCCAGCACAGTTTCACAGTAGATGAGAATTCCCTCACAGAGAACAAAGGAGGGAGATTGACTTAATCTATTCGAGCAGGGTGGGAACAAGCAAAAGAATCAAACAGACAGCAAACCAGCTGGTTGTGAAATCCTCTTGGAAATAAGTGTAAAAATAAAGTATGTCTCCATGCAGAAAGACTGTGCACATTCTCAGAAAGGACGGGAGATTTAACAGGTAAGTCCTCAGAGAGAGCACTGAAGCAGAAGTACACCAGACAACAGCCCTGAAGTCACACTATGAGAAACTGGTCCAACAGCACATCTGTAAGTTAACATACCAGATCTACTGGGGGAGCCCACACCAATATAACAGAAATCAGAGAGGTGACACACCAAGACCAAACTTTGCTCCTACCGTACCAAGGACGATCTCCTCAGCATTACTGCCAGCTCACTCCAATATTCTACTTGCACACAAAGCCAAGTGCTGGGTGCTCCCACATGCACCTTGAGGCACAGTGCTCGTCCAAAATAGAAGGGTGTCTAAATTATCAAGGGTCAAAGCTGTAATTCACCATCAGCGCTCTCTACTGGTGCCATTAACAGTGCTGGCAGACCAGGCTGTACAGGCAATTTTCATCGTGTGCTCCACATAACCCTACTAATACAACACAAGGACAAGAGTAGAATTCCCAAATTATTCAGGAACTATCTTCATTCCTGGGCTCTGCTGCCTCAGCATGTCAGCACAGAATGAGACCTCAGTAAGTACACTGTCAGCTTGAAGGCTGACGATTTAATGAAATAAACCATGCAAGAAGAGGAGGAGGGTTGTTCTCTCCAATCCCTTACCCTCCCCTCCCTCCTTGAAAAATAGATCAGGCAGCAGAAAAACCTTTGCCCTAAGAACTAAGAAAGCAACAGGTTCTCTACATTCCTGCTTCTATCCCAGGAAAAAAGCCTCTACCTTGCTCTTTAGATATTTCCATAGGTCACGACACTCCATACTAAAAAGCTAGAGCCTCACTGAAGCATCAAGAATCCCCTTGGCATTAACATTGAAAGCCTCGTTATCTCACAGGTTGTTTCTGGTGTGGAGAAAGGGTGGTAATATAACCAAAATCTTTTTCAACTCTCTGTTCAAACTAGATCTCTTCTCTGGATTTCTATGAAGCCAGCATACAGCCTCTTGATGTAACAGAACTGTTAGCTACAGGCATAACTAAGGCACCTAAAATTCAAACAGACCATGACCCTTAAAGGGAAACAGACAATGGAGCATGATTTTGGTTGGTATCAAAGGCTAGTAACATCAGATTTTGCAGCCATGCCTGAATCAGCTGTAGTGCTGGGCTATCACAGAGCTTATTTTGCCAGAGGTGTGGCAAATTTTCACAAGAACAGTACCAGCAAAGTTCCTGTATGGTGTTCAGCCCACACCTTCACTGCTACTTCTTTTCTCCAAACCTAGAGCTATGTGAGATGCGCTGACAGTAGCCATGTTTGCTTCTCAAATACATATGCTGATGAACACATGGTTCCACATCTTTCTCATTGCTTCCTGAGCTAACTGCTCCTAAAGGTCACACATTCAGACCAGTCCCCATGTGCTAAGAACGCTGCAGGTCTCCAACCTTTCACAAACCACAGCAGAAAAATTAAGTGTTGAGTTAATACTGCTGACTGAACTTGCTGAGAGAGTCAAAAGCACTAACACAGCCCACACACACACACACACAAGCAAAAGAAAAAAACCCCAACACACAAAGAGAAAAACTTAGTTAAGCAAGGTTATGGTTTTGAGTACAGGATCTTCAGGCTTCCTAATCCCATCACAAATACATGAGGAAATGTACACCAGCCACTTACAACTACAGACATTCTTGCACTGCCTCCCAACAAGGGCACCTATGATCTGCTACACAATCATACCAAAGGTTAAAGTAATTAACTAATGGCAATCATTAGCTGCTGACACACAACCTGAAATTGAGATGTAAGCCTTGCCCTAAGTGTTCTGGAACTAATTCTTCAGCTCTCTAGACTGCCCTGTATTAGGGACAAGAAATGAGAGAGTAAGATGTTTTCAGGTTCCCCAGCAGATCATTCTGGTGCTGTTTAGCTAAACACAGATTAAGAGATTAATTCTTTGTGCCCCACTTTGAAATACCAAAACTTTAGAAGAGAAGAGAGTATGATCAGGTCTTATACTAACTTTGCACACCATGTGGCACTGACTAGTGAAAGTTTTTTAATTTTATTAATGGAACCTGTTATAGGTGCAGCTGCATGATTGGAAAGGTAGAAGAGGCAGATCTAGGTCCAGACACTCGGCCTGTGCATTCCAGGGAACCTAGGGGAAGCATTTGACTGGAGGACAAAAGAGCACAGGGCACCACTGTGTGCAAACTGGTGGCAAGTATGAATTAGTTCATAGAACCTCAGCCCAATTTAAGCCAGTTAAAGTATCTGCAACATTGCAATCTTTATGAATATGCGTAGTTGGTATTTTAAAAAATACTAATGCTGGAAAGGTCTTGTTGAACTCTATAAAACTGCATTAAAACACACTGAAAGCTTAGGCCTCAATCTTACGTGTGTATAGTCAGTGAAGTTACTTTGCCTGAAGAGTTAATCCATTGTTATAAGGACTTTGTATTAAAGATTAATTACACACTTAAATGCAAAAGATGTTGTACTCTTGTCAAAAACTAAAGTGGCATAAACTTTTAATTGCTTCAAAACAAAACTATTGCAGAGTTAATAATTAAAAGCTATTTGGACTTAGGGTATTAAAACAAGCTTGCCATGTTCTATTTGCATAGTTCAATGCATTCATAACCAAGATACCAAAGCTGCAATTCTAAAAGTACAATTCTGCCTGTTTGAGAGGCATTTTCAGTAACTCCAAATCCATCAGCAACTTCAGACACAGATAGAGTACATCAATGGTTAAAACATTTCATGCTTCCTGACTAGGAGTTCTTTCTGCTGGAAAGTGCTGCTGTTTGCAAATTTGGTAAAAACTCTTGGCTTATCATTTCTACCTCTGAGCAAGTGTTAAGTTGGTCACATAGCAAGTGTAGCAGCTAGACCCAGTTTTGTCTTTTTCGTGGGATCATTTGTTAAATGCAAAACTTCACAGCAGCAAATTTTCTCTGAGATTGTAATCGTTAATAAAAAAAATTACTAACAAACTGAAGCATAAAATAATTTTCCCAAATTTTTTTTAAAAGGAAAGAATAGAAACAAGCTTAAACATGCATGCCTTTAATTTTAAAAGGATTAATATGATGGCTAATTTTGCTTTATAAGTACACAAACTGCAACCTGTGGACTCACTAGCACTTGAAAGCTGTAATTTTTACCCATCCTTCCAGTCCACAGCACTGATAATTTCTCTGTAGAGTGGTTAGTCATGTACTTATACCCTTTCCTCACACATCAAATGGGGTACAGACGCTAACCAAATCAGCTTTCACACTTTTCAGAAGACTTCCATAAAAAAGTCTCGAGGTTGTCTAGCAGCATATTAGCAGGAAAATAAGCGTTATGGAGTAAGCTAGGGAGTTCATTCACAGTACATAAACTTCTCTGTGACAGCTGTTTAGCTGAGTGCTTTCGTCCCATCAGCTCCATGATAAACAGATGGTAGTAACCACCTTTCACGAGGCAAAAGTTACCTTGGGTTTACCTCAAGGTAGGAGCATTTACATTGATGTTCAATATGGAGAAGTAAATTCAGAACAGTAAATTCAAAATTGACTCCTTCCAGTACCAATTCTGCAGGAAACCGCATCCGCATAGCTAAACCACAGGGACACGGGCAGGTTAATCCAAAGCAAGTTCATCTGGTCGTTGCCTCCCCCCCCCCGAGGAAGAAGCACACGGCTGCCAGGAGCGACACAGCACTGCCCGGCCCGGCCCCGTCGCCGCCCGCGGCCGCCCCGAGGGCTGGCCCAGCACAGCGAGGGGTGGCCGCCGCGGCGGCGCTG
>NW_020450998.1:126520-139695 GCF_003343035.1 Apteryx rowi | reverse complement strand
CGCTGCAGGACCCGGCTCTGGTTCTGCCCGGCCGGGCCGGGCCGGGACCTGCCGGCTCGGCAGGGCTGCCACTGGGCCCCGGGCACTCACAGCTCCCTCAGCAGAGGCCGCCCGCAGCGGAGGCCGCTCGGGCCGTGCCGCGAGTGCCGGCTCCGGTGCCATCCCCAGGGACACCCCCGGGGCCTGGTCCAGGCACAGTCAGCCGGCGTAGGGCCCCCGTCGCCCCAGCCTGGGCCGGGCTGGGCCTCACGGGGTTAGTCCGGAAAGGGGAAACCCTGGGAACTCCCCCTGGCCCTGGGAGCACAGGCAAAATGCTGCAGACAAGGCACTGCACTGGCAAGGCCCAGGGACCAGGTGTGGGCAGAGCAGGAAAGAGGGATGGTGAAAGCTGGGGACAAATCCTTGAGAGCAGGGCTGGGGTGATGGGGAGATTTCTCAGAGGACGGAGCTGGGGGGCGTTGTTAGTCTGGCAGGGAAGAATCCTAAAGGCGTCGAGCAAGGGAATACCCCAGGCTCAGCCCAGCTGTCGCAGGAGCCAGAGGAGACTTGCCAATATCCTGGTGGGAACAGGACAGAGCAAAAGGCTTCTCTTTCTCTTATCTTGGCAAAACACCCAGGAACTCCATCTGCAAGAGCCTGTGTCAGAGCAGAAACTTCTCCGCAGCCCCCCAGGAGCTGGCTAAAGCTCCTGGCCTGACCCCATCTGGCTGTACCAATCTTCACACACGCCTTCCTTTGGGACAGGGACTTCTCATGTATTTTGAAGAAAAGGTTTCCTGGCAGTTCCTCACTTGCTCCTCTCAGGCGCAGATTTAAAGGGGGGGGGGGCAGAGGGGGCCATGGGCCCCATGAAAGCAGAGCAGTTCATCGTGCTGTGAAGGGGACGCCCTGCGCCCTCCCAGCCAAAGCTGCACCCAGCCCTGCACCTCTCCATTCACGCACAGGGTTGCTGCTGGAGACATGGGTGCCCAGGGGGGCTGGGGCAGCTCGCCAGTGTGTGCAGTGCGTTTGCAAGTGCTGGGGTGACACCTGCCTTTCCTGGCAAACTCTGAATGAAGATGAGCCCTGAGATGTGCAATGAGGACTCGGTGCGTGGCCTGGATGGGGAGTGCTGGGCCAAGCTGGGCAGGCAGGCGCAGGCATGGCCACGGCTCTGACTTAGGGTTGTTTGTGGGGATAATGCTGGCTCTGCCTGAAGGAGCTGCTGGCTGTATTTACACAGCCTGTGCCTGATCCCTTAAGCCAGATAAGTATAACCGGCTGCAGAGTGGTGCTAAGGTTCAAGCTCTAGTGCAGGAGGTTTCGTGTCACTCCCTGCTCAACTTGCTCTTTGCCAAGTGCTGCCCTTGGGGAGCTGGGCTGGGCTGGGCTCCGGAGGGAGCCAGGCGCTTCCCCCGCCCCGCGAGCACCCAGCACCAGCAGTCTCAGGCGGAGGAACTGCCTGGTGCTGGTCACGCCACCCGCCTCGGCAATAAGGAAGAGAAGGTCTCTCAAAGCCGAGTGCCCTCGTGGCTGGGGAGAAGCAGACGCAGGTTCCTCCCGCCTGGCTCCCAGCGCTGCTTAGTCCTGTGCGGCACCGGGGACCAAGTGCGGCAGGCCAGTGCAGGGGAGTAGAGGTGTGCCTCACGAGGACAGGGTGGCTTAGGGCCAGGGCCAGGAGGAGGATGCACACGGCAGCCATCAGCAGGGCCCTCCTGCCTTGTGCCACCAGCACTGGCTGCTCAGCCTGGCACAGCTCAGCGGCGTGTCAGGAAGGCAAGGAGCGCATTTTCCTCTCCATCCCAAAGCCGGCAGAGGCTGAGTGCAGTGAAGGCTGGAGCAGAGAAAGGGACGGGATGTTACTGCTCCAAGCACGTGCGGCTGCTGTGATCCCTGCGCCAAACACCGTGTAGTTAGCGAGCGGTGCTGCTCTGCATTGCAGGCTGAGAGCCCTGCTTGTGCAGAAAGCTGTGTGCTAAGAGCTTGCTCCGGGGCTCAGACACACTGTGTCAGGCCACAGAAATGAGGAGCTGGAAATGGCATGAGTTCAAACAGTGATAAATGGTGGATATTTTTGTTTATTCACCTCCCAAGAGGATTGTATTTTCAAGCTTACTGAACACTGCAGGACCACAGACATCAGGTCTTCACTGAGTGAGGATGGTGAGGAAAAAACATCAGGACCTGTGAGACCTGCCAGACTGGCGTGAGAAAGGCAGCTGCTCTGCCCGTGCGCACCCCGCTCCTGCAGACAAGGGCACCGGAGTCTGGGGAAAGTTGGCCTGTTTCCCCATTAAACCTGAACACAGAAGTGTGCTCCTTGCACACACAAAATGCCTCCCAGATCTTTGCTTGTGGCCAGGGAAGAGGGGCAAACTGGAAGTGTTGCAAAGCTGTTGCTGTGGCAGGAGCAGTGGCTCAGGAAAAGCAGCAGGTCTGACTGTTAATACAGAAAAACAAAAGCAGGGGCCAGTGAACAGCCAGGCAGTGTCTGTGGGAAGCGGGGGCTGGAATGGGTCTGGAGGAGGGGGTATAATCGGGGAGGGGAGGACGTGGCTAGGAAGCACTGAGACGAGCTTCCTGATAGGGTGTATTTGTCTGGAAACAGTCCTCGTGACGGTGCTGACATTTGAGAAGAGCCTGGACAGACCCCCGTTGGGGATTCACAGCAACCATCAGGGTTTTTCCTCTGCTAGGTTTTAAATTAAATACTGAGGGGTGTTGGTAACAGCCTCGAGGTCCAAGCAGTGCTCCACAGTTGCATGCACAGCAGCAGCGCTGCGATCCACACGGCTGTGCTCTGGGGAGGGGGGGGCACGTCACTCCCCTCGGCTTCCTGATGCTGTGCAGAGGAGACGTGGGCACAGCGGTGCCTGCTGCCAGGCAGGGTCCCACACGAGGCACAGCATCATGCTCGAACAGTCACACCGACCATCCCCGCCGAACTGTTCCCAGACACCCCCCCCGCATAGACAAGCCGCATTGCTCTGCTGCGTGCTGCAGCCTCGGCGGCACCTGGCTCCTCCCGCCGCCGCCGTGCAAGACCCACGCTGCTCGCTGCATGGCCCCCTCGCCGCTACGCTGCCACGTGCGGGAGGGGCTGCTGCTCCGCACGGGTGCCAGGACGGTCACCCGGAGAGGCAGTGGCTGGTGGTGCCAGGAAAGACATCTGGAGGCTGCTGGATGAGCCTTGAAGAGCCCAGGGGAGATGCCATGGGCTGCCGCTCCAGGAGGAGCTGCCCAGCCTGCGGACGGGATGATACCCGCTGAGCATTTAGCAGGCGTCCTCCTAGGGCGAAGCACCTCCTGGTGCAAGGACGCGGAGAGCGGCTGCTGCAAGCAGATGCTCCCTGAGGCCACAGGAGGACCACAGTATTGCACTGGCTCTCAAGGCAGCGGGTGTGCTAGCAAAGGCCTTGCTGCCACATCAAGGTATCTTGGCAGAAATAGCTACTCAGTCCCCGTGACTGGGGGAGCCTGCAGGAGCACACCCTATAGGCACAAAAGCCTGATGCTAAAAATGTCGTCATTTTATGACCAGTTTTGGGGACACAAATCAAGGGATCAAGGCAACCCCACAAAGGCCCAGTGCAGTGTCATCCTCCTGCTCGTGCGGGAGAAACCTGGATATCAGGATGGCACACCTGAGGGAGAGCAGCCCAGGCGGCAGAGAGGGCAATCTCCCATGCAGCCCTGTCCTGGTTTTGCTGGGCATGCTTGTGAGCACAGCCCTAAGGTTTTAACAGCTTCATCTCCCGAATTGCCCCGCTTTCCTGGCACCATCCAGCCTCATTTGGATGTTCTAGAGAGGCTGGAAAGAGATTCCCCAGATTTGCTGGCAATGATTCAGGGCTGTTCTGGGGGAGGGCATGTTCAGCCCAGGAGCTAAATCAGCACTGCAGCATAGAGCCTGTAGGCAGGGGCTTGAATCTCTTGGGTTTTTGGACTCTTTGAACACTTCCCAGTGAAGATGTGGACTGAGCATATCAGCTGGCACATGTAAATCTGCAGCATCTTTATTCTTACTGGCAGTAGGCTTGCTTCCCTTAGCAACCTTTGCAGGGTCTCTGGATGTAGTCCATGACTCCATGGTGGAAACCACAGCAAGCTGCAGTGCCAGCATGCCAGGCAGCACTCACAGTGCTGGAAATGGCGGGGGGGGGGCAGACACATCTGAATGTCCCACTCTGGTCAGCAAATGTTTGTACCCTGAGTTCATCTCTCGGGGGGGGGCACATGGGTCAGCAGCCAGCGCACGGCAGGAGCAGTGCAGGAGGCTGGAGCAAGCTCCTTCCTGTACATGACAAGTCATCCTTTGAACTGGCATCTCAAGCCGGTAGAGGGGGAGCAGCCCCCAGCCTGCAAAGCCTGGGGTTGGGCCCTGCCTGGAGCAAACATCTCCCTGCACTGGGCCAGGCCAGAACCAGCAACGACCTCCCTACACAGAGCAGGCAATGTAAGCCCTAACTCCCTTTCTTTCTGCAAAGCTTGGGAAGCCACAAGCACTGGCCAAGCTGTAGGCGAAAGGCCAACGCACATTCTTGGCCTGCAGACGCAGGGGTGGAGGCGACAGCAGTGACAGCTCTCTGCAATGCAGCACAGGGGCTGGGCACYGGCAGCCAAACCCTTCGCCCTGTGCAAACACTCGACCCAAGCACAGGGTCCCAGGGACCGGGAGGATGCCCAGCACCCCGGCTGGTGATGTGGCCAGCTCTTGCTCCCTCAGCCCAGACCTGGGCTGGCATGAGCACCTCTTCCCCTGCCCGAAGCCTCCCACAAGCTGCTCTGTGCCACCCCGGAGAGGGGACAGCTGCCCCCAGGGCTGGGGGGCCGCCTGGGCTGACGAGAGCCAGCCTTGCGCCACGAGGTGGGGGAGGCACCACCTCCCTGCAGAAGGGATTTGGCTGTGGAGAGCTTTGCAAAGGTCCTGCCCTGCCAATCCCCACGAGCACAGAACAAGCACAAAGCCTGGCTAACGTGGGAATGAGGTCAAGAGACGGCCTCCCCCTAAGCTGATTAGAGACAAGCGTCCCCCTAATACAATAAACTGCACCAAAGCAGCGTGGTTCCCACCAGCTGCAGATCAGGCTCAGCCGATTTCCTGCCCCGCCGCGGCCGGGGTGCAGGGACGTGGGGTCAGGTGCAGGGGTCCAGGGCCGGCGGCGTGCTCAGCCCTGCAGCCGGCACCAAGGGCATGCAGATGGATGTGCCAGGGCCCTGCGAGTAATGCATCCTGGCTGCTCCCGCCCGCTGCAGTGGAAACCGGCTCCTGCCACTCGGCAGATGGCCGGCACTGGGAAGAAGGGGCCAGGGAGGGCAGCAGCCCTCCATCTGGGGGGCTTTGGGGCAGGCCCAGGGAGGATCAGGGGAGGGAGACCCTCTCCCTGGACTGGCCACCAAAGCAGCTTAGCACACGGGTCCTGTGAGCTGCCCGTGCCCACGCACATGGCCGGCATTGCTGCCCGCTGCTGGCCCGGGGAGCTCGCCCAGGAGCACATCCGGTAATGAGCCGCACCCAGCAACCCATCCGGATTTACTGTGGCCCCTTGTCCTTGTGCCAATGTCAACCTTCAGCTTGGGCTGCTCTCTGCCCTCTCTGGCACTCGCCGTATCACCATGCACGCCAGCCGTATTGATGTGCCCGCCAGCCACGTCGCTGTGCGCGGCAGCCATGTCACTGTGCATGGCAGCCACGTCGCTGTGCACASCAGCCATGTCGCTGTGCACGCCAGCTGTGTTGCTGTGCACACCAGCCACGTCGCTGTGCATGCCAGCCGTGTCACTGTGCACACCAGTTGTGTCGCTGTGCACAGCAGTCATGTCGCTGTGCACGCCAGCCCTATCGCTGTGCATGGCAGCCATATCACCGTGCATACCAGCCATGTCGCTGTGCACACCAGCCATGTCACCGTGCA
Source organism: Apteryx rowi (assembly GCF_003343035.1). NCBI lineage: Eukaryota > Metazoa > Chordata > Aves > Apterygiformes > Apterygidae > Apteryx > Apteryx rowi. The sequence continues at coordinate 133,801 of NW_020450998.1, read as the reverse complement.
TGGCAGTCGTATCGCCATGCACGGCAGCTGTGTCACTGTGCAAACCAGTCATGTCGCTGTGCACACCAGCTGTATCACCATGCATGGCAGTCGTGTAGCTGTGCATGCCGTGCCCTCTCCCAGCTGGCCTCTGCCAGGCTGGATGAGCAGAGCGGCTGCACCTTCCTCTCCGGAGCTGCCCTTGCAGCCCTGTGAGCGCCCCAGGGCCTCAGGGCAGGAGCACGCACTGAGTCCCCCAGCCCCGGGCCGGGACTCGTCAGTCTCCCCTCCGCAGTGCTGAGTACCCCGACCTGCGGAAACACAACAACTGCATGGCCAGCAACCTGACGCCTGCCATCTATGCCCGGCTCTGCGACAAGGCCACCCCCAATGGCTGGACCCTGGACCAGTGCATCCAGACCGGCGTGGACAACCCTGGCCACCCCTTCATCAAGACGGTGGGCATGGTAGCGGGCGATGAAGAAACCTACGAGGTGAGCAGCTGCCAGCGCCCTGCCATGCCCAGGCGCTCCAGGGCACGGGAGGCGGCGGGCGCTCATGGGACACAGGCAGTCGGAGAGGCCCTGGAGCAGCCCCGCGGGGACACAGGTCTGTCACGGCAGCCGCCCCTTGAGCGCTGCCCCACGGGTGGCCATTGTGGTGCAGAGGCAGCACGGTCCCCGGCCCCCCAGCCACGCGCCCGTTCCGCATGTCCCTGTGATTGCAGGTGTTTGCCGACCTGTTCGACCCCGTGATCCAGGAGCGGCACAACGGCTACAACCCCCGCACCATGAAGCACCTCACAGACCTGGATGCCAGCAAGGTGCGTGACCGGCAGCAGTACCACGTGGCCAGGCGGGGGCGGCAATGGGGGCAATGGGGGTGATGGGGGTGGTGGAGGTGATGGGGGCAGCAGGGGGCCATGGGGGTGATGGGGGCGATGGGGGGTGGCGGGGGGCAGCAGGGGGTGGAAGGGGCCCTTCCTCCCCAGGGACGGCGCCTGCGCGCGGTGCCGCTGCTGCTGCATAAACGCCCTCGCAGCTCCCATCTGTTCCAGATTAAGTTCGGGCACTTCGATGAGCGCTATGTGCTGTCATCCCGGGTGCGGACGGGGCGCAGCATCCGCGGGCTGAGCCTGCCGCCAGCCTGCACGCGGGCCGAGCGGCGCGAGGTGGAGAAGGTGGCCGTGGAGGCGCTGAACGGCCTCAGGGGCGACCTGGCGGGCCGCTACTACCGCCTCAGCGAGATGACGGAGAAGGAGCAGCAGCAGCTCATCGACGTGAGTCTGCGCGGCGCCCTGGGGGCAGGACCCTTCCTGGCCCCGGGCGCCCCAACGTGCAGTGGCTCCGCACGGCATCCGTGCACTGGCCGCCGCCGCCTCCCTGGGGCCAGTGGCTCCAGCGGCTGGAGGCGACGGCAGCAAGCTCACCCTGCCAGGAGCAGGGCCAGGGCGCCCGGTGAGGCCGGAGCAGCCGTGGGAGCACGCTCACCCACTGCCTCCCTCCCAGGACCACTTCCTCTTCGACAAGCCGGTGTCTCCGCTGCTGACGGCGGCAGGAATGGCCCGTGACTGGCCTGACGCCCGAGGCATCTGGTGAGTGCCTGCCTGGTATGGCTGGCACCAGCCGGGCAGCTGGGCGCTCTGCTGACACCAGCCTGGACATCCCTCACCAGCAGCAGTCCCTGCAGTAGCTGGGCACCCCCACAGCCTGCAGCACCCTCCTAAGGAGGGGGCAGCTTTGGACCCCGACATTCGAGCCCCTGCTGTGGCCCTGGCTGCTCACTGTCCCGCGGCACCTCACACCCTGGGCTGCCGGGCACCTGCAGCCACCTCCTGCTCCGGACACCCCTCATGCTCCTTCCCGCTCTCTGCAGGCTCCGTCTGCCCCCAAGACCTTATCCTTGCACAAATGCATCTCACAGCTCGTCCCCAGCATCCCTGCATGCCCCTGCAGCAGCCCTCGTACCTGCAGTGTGACAGTCAGCACACGCACGCCTCATTGCCATGCCCCGCTGTGCAAGCACAGCTCCTCCATAGCAGCCTCGCAGAAAACACCCCGCACAGTCCCCCCGCTCCAGCTGCCCACAACCTGGCACCCGACGCGGGCACTTCACACTGCCCAGCCCCTCTGGCAGCCCCCAGCTCCGAGGTGCAGGCGCCGTGCCCCGCTCCCCCGGGACGGGACGGGCTGCTGGCGCCCCGGTGGCTTCGCCCTTGCCGTGCTTGCCCAAGCCCCGGGCCTGGAGCCAGTGCAGCCCTCGGCACGGGTGGCACCGCTGCGGCTGGCTCGTGGGTGGCCGCATGGCCTGAGCACTGCCCTGTCCCCAGGCACAACAACGAGAAGACCTTCTTGATCTGGATCAACGAGGAGGACCACACGCGCATCATCTCCATGGAGAAGGGGGGCAACATGAAGCGCGTGTTCGAGCGGTTCTGCCGGGGCCTGAAGGAGGTGAGCACCTGCCAGTCCACGCCGCACTCGGCCCCCGGGACAGACGGATGGACAGACGGACAGACAGAAGGGGGACCGGCCACGCAGGGCCCTTGCCCAGCTGGTCCCTGCACGCTCGCCTGGGGCCGGCAGCGCCCGCAGGGCCGTGTGCCCAGGGCCAGCGCAGCAGAGCTGGGGCTGAACAGCTGCTTTTGCCTCTCACCCAGGTGGAGCGGCTGATCCAGGAGCGAGGCTGGGAGTTCATGTGGAACGAGAGGCTAGGATACATCCTGACCTGCCCGTCCAACCTGGGCACGGGGCTGCGGGCGGGGGTCCACATCAAGCTGCCGCTGCTGAGCAAGGTAGTTGCTGCTGCGGGGTCTGCAGGGAGCCGGGACCACCTGGGCCGCTGGGAGCAGAGCCCGGCCAAGGGTGCAGGCTGGCAGGGGAGCCAACCCCAGGCCTTGCCCAGGTTCACCAGGGAAGCAGAGCTAACTCCAGCCATGGTCCAGGCTATGCCTCCGTCCACAGCTGGAGAGGGCCGGGACCCGGACCTGGTCCTGGGTCTGCTCGCAGCAGGGCTCCCTGCACCCCTTCCCTTGCTGGCGGGTCCCATCAGCCCCCGTTGCCTTGCTGACGGTCCTGGCCAGTGCTGACACCCCCTCTTCTCTGGGCACCAGGACAGCCGCTTCCCCAAGATCCTGGAGAACCTCCGGCTGCAGAAGCGCGGGACAGGCGGGGTGGACACGGCAGCTACTGGCAGCGTCTTCGACATCTCCAACCTGGACCGTCTGGGGAAGTCCGAGGTGGGTGCAGGGCAGAGCCGCGTCTGGGCAGGGAGGCTCTGGAGCGCATGCGCACACTGGGCCCCCGCACCAGAGCAGCTGCAGGGCCGCGTGCCGGGGCCGACGGAGGGTCTGGGCACTGCGCTGCTCGCGGGGGCATGGGCAGCACAAGCCCTCGCGTGGGGCGCTGGGCAGGTGCCGCGCTAGTGTGGCTCGGCCAGAGAGCGGCCGGGGCCCTGGAGGTCCCTGACGGGACACGCGTGCTCCTGGCGCAGGTGGAGCTGGTGCAGCTGGTGATAGACGGCGTGAACTACCTGATCGACTGTGAGCGGCGGCTGGAGAAGGGGCAGGACATCCGCATCCCCTCCCCGGTGCCGCAGTTCCGGCACTGAGCGAGCGCCGTGGCAGCACCAGCCCCGCAGGACCTGGCTCCTGCCCATAGCTTACGCGAGCACCATGCCCAGCATGTTGTTGTCCTGTAGCCCATGACGCCTCGTGCCAGCACCCATAAACTTGCGCTGCTGTAGCCAAGGCTCGGTCTGCTCCGCATCCCAGCTCCCAAGTGCCCTCTCCCCTGCCTCTCCACACCTGGCCCTCCTCCTGCCCACGGACAGGGCACCCGCGTGGGTCTAGGCTTCCTGCCCTGCCTCAAGCCACCCCAGGATCTCCACTGAGCCACTGCTGCCCTAGGGACGGGCCCCCGGGGCTGCCCTGGCCCGGGGGGCACAAGGGGCTGCACACGGGCAGGGGGCTGGGGGCAGCAGGGGGCCGGGAGCCGCTGCACCAGGCTGGCTGTGCCAGCAGGAGTAGGTGCTGCTGGGCGGCGCGTTGCTGCAGGCAGGCAGGGAGCAGAGCTGGGTGCCCATCGCAGCTTTATTACCAGGGTGCACACAGACAGCTGCGGGGCAGGCAGAAGAGGAGAGCCAAGGTGAAGCCAGATCGGGGGCTGGCTCCACTCCTGCCTGCAGAAGAGAAAGTYCCGTCAGAGAGCGGAGGTGTGTGCCAGGTTGGGAAGGGGCTAACATCACTGCTGCTGCCAGGAGCCCTCCATGGTGTGTGCACACACACGCGCATCCATGCATGCACAGCTCTGAGCAGGGCTGGCCCAGTCTGCTGTCATCCCCATGAGCTGTTCAGGGTCCGGGTTTAGGGCAAGAGGTAGCAGTGGGGGGCGGGTCTCAGCTGTGCGGAGGTGGGACGAGACACAGCCCAAGAGGGAGCGCAGGCTGGGCAGGCAGTGGGGCTGGGCTCCCTGCGGGCAGCGCTCCGGCTATCCCGCGGGGGCAGGTACCTCGCAGGGCCAGACAGCCCTTTCCCTGCTCTTGTGCCAGGCTCCTCTGCTGTGGGAAGGGAAGCCTCTGGCAAGGGCGAGGGTCTGATGCTGCCCCTTGCCAGAACCGCACGGTCTGTGCCCCCAGGGAGCCGGGCCTCTAGTGATGGGCCCCACGGCGCAGGAGGTGAGGAGGCAGAGGAGCTGCTGCAGCAGGGAGGCCGGGCACCGCGCGGGGGGGCTGGGCACATGCAGCGTTGGGGTCAGAAGCCCCCGCTGCTCTCACCTTGGCCGTCCTGGGCTGCCTCCCCCTCATACTGGGCGCTGGCCAGGGCCCGGCGCTGGGCGCTGCTCAGCCTCCTGCGCTGCTCGGGGGTGACGGCCGAGGCCTGGGCGCTGGAGAGGGTGAGCAGCTGGGCTGAGCCGAACACCACCTGTGAGGAGAGCCCAGCTGGCCAGGGCCTGCCGCCTGCCGGGAGAGCCCCCGCATCCGCGTTCCGTCCCGCTGCTGCCCGCATTGTCCCCGGGAGGGGGCTCCGGCCACCCTGGCCCGGCCCAGTCGGGGTCCGCTCCACTGCGTGCGGCGGGACAGCATTGCGTGCTCTGCTGGCCCAGCACGCTGGTGCTGGTGGCTACAGGAGGAGTGAGGGGGCACTCACTGCGAACTTGGGTGCCGGGATGGCAGCGATGGCCTGCGGCGTGAGTGCCCAGATCTGCTCGGGGACTAGTGCCGAGAGGACGATGTCGGGGAGCCCGGCTGGGGGCGCGGAGGGCAGCAGTCACGGGGCCTGGCTGGGGCAGACTGCAGCGACCACAGCACACCGCTGACGTCCCACCCTGCCTGGCGCTGCCCCTCACCTGCCAGTGTCCCGATCTCCGTGAAGATTTCAGGCCCCCAGGCACTGGCCGGGCCAAAGGCTGCGCTGGAGGTCAGGCGAGCGGCCAAGGCCTCCATCTGCTGCTCTGAGCAGCGCAAGCTCAGGGAGCCCAGGAAAGGCGCTGCTTTGCTGTGGGGTAGCAGAAAGCATCGCACCCCCCAAGCAAGAGCTCGGCCCCACACATGCGGCGCAGCAGCACGGCAGCCGTGCCTGGAGCAGCATCCCTGCCTGCACCCTCTGCAGCATCCAGCAGTGCCCGGGAATGCCAGGAGCCCTCTCCTCTCCTCCTGGTGTCCGTGCAGCGCTAGCCCCAGCTGCCCCACGGGGCACACACCTGAGCTCCTTGGCGTCCAGGCTCTGCATCTCTGCAGCCCGCAGCCCGCAGAGCAGGTGCCCCAGCGCGACCAGCTCTGGCAGCACCAGGTCCCGCGCGCGCACCCCACGCTGGCGCAGGAAGCTGGACACCACGGCCTGCATCTGTGGGAGCAGAGCCCCATCACGGGCAGCGGGTGGCGTGGGGGGGACCCGGCTGCCCGTACTGCTGGCCACGGCGGGGCGCCCGGCTGGGTCCTCACCTGCCCGGCCGACCAGCCGTCCAGGTCCCCCAGGGCGGAGAGGGCCCCCCAGTCAGAGAGCACCAGCTGCCGCAGCTCCGACTCGCCGAGCTGGGTGGCCAGCCGGCCCAGGAGCAGGGCCAGGGCTGGCTCCGGCGCCTGGACACTGCCCAACAGCTGCACGGCACCAGCGGCGCCCGCTGAGCTGCCTGCCGGCCACYGCTCTGCTGGCACCGCACCAGGACATACCGCGCAAGGCATCGGCACCGAGCCTGGGGTGCCTGCGCCAGCACAGCCCCACGGGCAGCCTCCATGGCCAGCACGGCCCCATGGCCAGCCCCCATGGCCGGCACGGCCCCCCATGGCCAGCACAACTCCCCAGTCCTGCACAGCCCAGCCCAGCGCCCGTGTCCCTGGCTGCTGCCCCATCGCCATCCCGTCTCACCCGCCTCGCCTGGCCCAGGACTGCTCGGAGCTGGTCGGGGCGCAGAGCCGGGTCCTGGCTGAGCAGCCCCAGGCAGCGCTGGAGCTGCGCAGGGTCCATGGCAGCGAGCTGGGCTGCGCTCCAGGCCGCGGGGAAGGTGGCACGCACATCGGCACAGCTGGGCACGGGGGCTGCAGAGCAGGCGGGAGCGACGCCTGGCCTCCAGCAGCACCCGCCGTGGGGGGGGCATGGGCCAGCCCGGGAGGGGACGGAGCCAGGGATGTGGGGCTCAGGGGACACAAGGCCAATGCCGGGGGATGGCACCAGGGACGTGGGGCTCAGGGGACACAGGGCCAATGCCGGGGGATGGCACCAGGGACGTGGGGCACAGGAGACATGGGGCCAATGCTGGGGGGATGGCATCAGGCATGTGGGGCACAGGGCCAGCCCTGGTCGGGATGCCCTGGGACTGTGGGGCACCAGGGGACACGGGGCAGCTGGGCATGGGGTGCGCGAGCAGAGCCCGTGGCAGCCCCGGGGGAGGCTCTGGGGACACGAGGGGCAGGAGTGGGGGAGGAGGGGGGCAGGAAGGGGGCAGGAGCGGGGCAGGGGCAGCAGAGCAGCACAAGCACGGCCTCACCTCGGTGGCCCGGCCCGTCGGCTCCCACCAGCGGGGCCACCAGGGCCTGCTGCGGGCCAGGGCCGGGGCCGGGGGGGCGGCAGAGGCGGCCCAGCTCGCTGCGATCCCAGTCCCGCTGGCTCTGCAGCAGCTGCTCCACCGTGGCTCGGCTCAGCAAGTCCTGGGGCAGCCGGGGAGGGCAGTGAGCGGGGCAGGACAGACCCGACGGCCGAGCGGCCCAGGGGCAGCGGGGGCGACACCGCCGGGGACGGGGCGAGGGCTGGCCCGGGGGCAGCGCGGCCGTGCAGGGCGCTCACCCGGGGCACGGCGCGCAGGCTCC
>NW_020450998.1:117274-125760 GCF_003343035.1 Apteryx rowi | reverse complement strand
GGAGGGCGCCTGGCTGCCCGGCACCTACGGTAGCTCCATGAGGAACTCCGGTCCCAGCCGCGCCAGCTCCTCCCGGGCGAGCGGGGGCCGCCTCAGCACCTCTTCCTGCACGCAGCGCCGCTGCGGACACCGCTGCCGTGAGCCGCCGGGCCGGGCCGGGCCGGGCTGGGCTCGCCGGAGCCGCCTCCTTACCAGGCTGGCGGGCAGGGAGCGGGGGCGCGCGTAGAGGGTCCCGAGAGCCCCCAGGAAATCCTCGCGGCGCAGCTCCTGCAGCGCGGTGCAGCTCATGCCCACCGCCAGCGAGCCCAGGGCGCTGCACAGCCGGGGGTTAGACCGTTTCTCCTTGATCGCTCAGGGTTGTACTACCCGCATCCCTGAGGAGACCTGCTCGGCCCCTGCCCAGGGCACCAGCCCCCGCCTGGGGCACTGATCCTGCACCCTGCCAGGGCACCGACCCTGTGCTCAGCCCCTGCCCAGGGCACCTGGCCTCTCCTGGCTCCCTGCCCTCTGTTGGGCCCAGCACCGGCCCCAGCTGGTGCCTGGCTGGCAGCTCTCACCCGGTGGCGCAGTGGCTGCGGTTGGTGCCGGCTCCCACCTCCCTCCAGAGGAGCTGGGCCTGCGGAGGGGCAGCGGTGGGAGGCGGGTGGGGGGGCACAGGCCCCCCCGTGCAGCCCTGTGCCCGGCCCCTTACCTGCTGCGGGGACCAGGGCAGCTGCAGGGCCCGCGGGGTGCCCCGCAGGGCCTGGGCGCCAGGTCGCAGGAGCTGCAGCGGCACTAGGGGCAGCAGGCAGTCGGGCCAGCCGTCCAGGGGCTGCTCCTGTCGGGGGCCCTGGGGAGGTGTTGGGCACTGGGGTGAGCACTGTGGAGTGGCTGGGGGCCTCCAACCCTGCTTGGCTGCGGGTACCTGCAGAGCCTGCAGCAGCGCCGCCGTCTGCGCTGCCGAGAGCAGTGGCAGGGCTGGCCCCAGGCACGCACAGCCTTGGCGCTGGAGCGGGGCCAGCACAGCCGCCAGGGATGTGGGGCCCAGGCCTGGCAGCAGGGGACACAGCCTGTCCGCGTCGCCCGCCATCGCCTGCCGAGAAAGGCACCAGCCTGGCTCAGACAGCTGTGCCGCAGCGGGACTGTGCTGGGCCGGGCCAGGCTCCTCGCCCTGGGGGGGCTCTGGAGCAGCGGAGGGGCTGGGGGCAGCTGGGAGCAGGGACAGGTGTGGGGACAGCAAAGCAGAGCTGTTCTTTGCGCTGGGGCGCAGCACCCACGGCCCGTCCTCTCCCGGCTCCTGGGCTCTGGGGAGGCAGCGGCACCCGGACACTCACATTGTCCCTCTGGACGGCCCGCGTGAGCAGGAAGGATGCCTGGAGGGAAGGACGAGGCAGCGGGCTCAGCCGCGGGGCCCTGCAGGGTTGGCACCGCCAGGCAGTGAGGCCTGGTGGCTGTCATGCTGCGTGGGGCTCCCAATGGTGTTCCTGGCCCGGGGAGTCCCGCGGGCCCTATGCGGGGAGAGTGGCCGTGCTGGGCTCACCTGGGTGCGCGTCAGCTGCGCTGGCTGCAGCGTGGGCAGGAGGGCGTCCAGCTGGGCAGCTGACAGGCGCTCCAGGAAGCCCACCCCCATCTCCGGGAGGACACCTTTCCACACTGGCAGCTCCCCAGGACCCACCGTGGCCAGGTTGGTGGAGCGCAGCAAGTCCGCCAGGGCGAGCATGACCTGCCGGCGCAGAGCAGGAGGGCCGTGAGCTGCGGGCTGGCAGCCAGGTTGCCCCATGCTCTGTCCCAGGGCCCAGACGGGCCAGCAGGGAAGAGATGGAGATGATCCTGGCACCCGGCCCCGACATGCTGCCCGGCTACGAGACACTGCACAGGCAGCCCCGCTTGTGCCGGCACGTCATGGTCAGGCTCCCCCGGCGAGCAAGGGCATGGGAGACTGCAGCTGCGCTGGGTGCCCATCCGCGAGGTGTCCGCGGGGGTGGCCTGGGACGGCCGCCTGCAGCCGGTGCATCCCTCCCCACGCAGCTGGCTCACCCGCCCGTGCTGCGGCAGGGTCCCTGCAGCCGCGCACGCCAGCAGGCTCTGCTCCACCGGCCCCCGGGGGTCCTGCAGTGATGCCAGCTCCTGCAGCTCCTCAGAGCTCAGGAAGCAGGCGAGGGCCCCAAGCCTGCACAGAAAGAGCCATTAGCAGGCAGCATCCATGTGGCACAAAGCCAGCGAGGGCAGCTCTGCAAGCACCTGCCCTGGTGCTGCTGCCTGGCAAGGCCACGGCCCCCCAGGGGACTGCAGCCCCTCACCCAGGGCGGCAGGGCACAGCTCAGGGCACGGCGGGGCTGGTGCTGGCAGCACCCGTCACGCTCACCTCTGTGCTGCCTTGGGGCCGGCCTCGCGGCTCCTGTTCACCAGGCTGTGTGCCACATGGCGGCCCTGCACCAGCCCCAGCCGCAGCGGCTGCCAGCCATCCCCCAGCCCCCAGACCTGGGCAGGCACAAAAGGGTTAAGGCACACAGGGAGCCTCGGCCAGGTCTCCCGACCAGTCCAGGCTGGGCACATGGGATGCCCAGACGAAGGGATGCAGGGTCAGGGAGTGCGGGGTTCCTGGGTGAGGGGGTGCAGGGTCCAGGGTGCAGGGTTGGGGTGCAGAGTCCCAGCCCTGGGGCAGGGTCAGGAGTGCAGGGTCCTGCTTCCAGGCAGGGTCAGGGGTGCAGGGTCCCAGCCCCCGGGGCAGGGTTGGGGTGAAGGTGTGCTGGCTGGGTGTCCCAGCGTGGGAAGCCAGGCGGTGAGCCGGGGACTCGCATCCCACCTGCTGGGGCGTGAGCTGCAGGAAGCTGCTCAGCGGCAAGTGGGGCAGCAGCGGCAGGGCCGCGTGGAGGAAGCCAAGGGGCCAGGTGGGCACAGCCCCGAGGAAGGGGGCCTGCAGCAGGCGCCTGGCGAAGGCAGCTTTCTGCCCTGGCGTCAGCTGGGTGCTGTGCATCCGCAGGGCTGCGAGGCTGTGGGGACAGGAAACCAGGCACAGCTGCCGAGAGACCACCCGAGCCCATGCCAAGCCTGCACTCACCCCAAACAACACCCCAGAGACCTTCATCAAGCACGGTCCCCACAGATACCGGGGCCCCAGGGGGCTTAGGGGTGTTCTGCATGGCTATTGCATGGCCAGCTGGGCCAGGTCTCTGCAGAGACCAGGCACCTCAGTGGCAGGGGCTCTGCAGGGGACAGGGCAGGTTGGGGCTGAGTTGGGGTCTCTGCAGGGACAGGGCAGCTCAGTGGCAGGGGCTCTGCAGGGGACAGGGCAGGTTGGGGCTGAGCTGGGATCTCTGCAGGGACAGGGCAGCTCGTGGCACAGCATGGAGCAGGGCCGAGCCACACGTGCAGGCAGCTCAAACATGCAGCTCTGCTCACACGGTCTCGTTGGCCAGGAGAGCCGGTGGGAACCTCATGATGTCAGACACAGCCATGAAGGGGATGAACTGTGACAGGTCAACAAACAGCTGTGGGGTGAGATGAGGAAACCTGCGAAGCAGCAGTGAAGCCAGAGACTGCAGCGCTTCCTCTCTGGATGACAGCACCTGCAAAGCTGCGGTGAGCCTGAACTCCGGCAGGGCACAGCCCCAAGCACCCAGCACAGGCCCAGTGCCGCTGTGATGGGTCCGGCCCGGCTGTGGCCCCAGGAGAGCACCCCCAGCATGGACCTTGCAGCCCCCCCAACATTGGCTTTGCACCCCTGTGCTTGGGCTCTGCACACCCTCATGTGCAGGCTGTGCAACCCCACCCATGGGATCTGCACCCCCATGCATGGGCTGTGCAACCCGGCGTGCTGCACTCCCTCATGCGCAGGCTCTGCACCTGCCCTGAGCGGGCTCTGCATCCCCATGCATGGGCTCTGCACCCACAGCGTGCAGGCTTTGCACCTCCCACATGCAGATGCTGCCCCCACAGCGTGCAGGCTCTGCACCCCTGGTCCTGGCCCAGCCCCTCTAACCACATCCACTCGCAGCCGGTGCCAGGAACGATGCAGCAGGGCCAGGAAGCGCTGCATGGCCTCACTCTCTGCTGAGAGCAGCAGCTGGTGAAGGTTCTCCCGCGGCATCTGCAGGTACTCCTGCGGGGAGAGGCAGCTCAGGCCCTGCGCCTGCCGCCGGCACGAGGGCTGCAGGAACCGGGGCACAGGAGGGGCGCGGGCAGGCAGATGTGCAGGGTGCTCCATGGGCTGGTGCCAGCCCCACGGGGGGAGGCAGTACCTGCAGGAGGATCTCCAGCATTGGGGTCTCCTCGTCCTCCTGGAGCAGGTCCCAGAGCACAGCCTGCAGGAGAGCGGCACTGAGCTCCGTATCCCTGCCCAGACCTTCCCCCAGCGCTTGCCACCCCACAGCAGGTGCCGGGGAGCCTTGCTGCGGGGCAGCCGACGCGGGGGCAAGGGGAGGAGCGGGGGCGAGTGTCGCCCTGAGCCGCGGCCCCGGTGCGCTGCCCCAGGCTCGCCATTCCCTGACCCCGGCACCAAGCAGGGGAGCCCCCAGGCGTCTCCGCTCCGGCAGGCATGTGCCCCCAGGCACACTGCCGTCCCAGCGAGCGAGGGTCCTTGCTAGCCCCGCGGGCAGGGAGGGCCCCACCGGGCGCTTGCTGCCCCCCAGCTCACTCACGCTGAAGCAGCCCAGCAGCTCCCTCTTGGCAGCAGCCTGGCGCTCCTGCCCCAGGTAGCGGCCCACGGCCCGCAGGATGCCGCCGGAGGCGTTGGCCCTCAGCGAGTCCCAGAAGGACGTGTTGTCCATGAGGCTGGAGAGCAGGATGGCCTCGCTCAGCGGCTCCCTGGCCGCCTGCCCAGCCGCATCCAGCTCGGAGAGGGCCAGGACCAAGTCGAGCAGGCGCAGGAGGTAGTTGGTGTGGGGGACCCAGCCGGGAGGCTCCTCCTGGCAGCGCGCGAGCCGCGACGTCAGCCCCAGCAGGTAGGCAGCAGGGCCCGGCCCGGGGGGCAGCGGCAGGAGGGCCAGCAGCCGCCGCAGGAGGTGGTGTGCCCCGGACCAGCCGTCCTGGCAGCGCGCCGGCACCCCGGGCTGGGGATGCCCCAGCGGCTGCGCAAGGGAGGCGTTGGCACGCGTCGGCTCCTGGAAGGTGCTGGGACTCGTGGCCAGGCTGGCACAGAGCTCCTCCAGCAGGAGCTGCTGGGGGCCCGGGGTCTCCCTCAAGGAGACGTTGCTGCAGACGGTGGCGTTGAACTCGGCTGGGAAATGTTCCTGGCAGGCCCAGGCCCACGCTGAGCCCCCGGAGAGGTACCAGTCCGCGTCTGAGCAGGCGGCCCCCAGGTCCCCAGGGCGCTGGCTGGAGCCCCTGGAGCTGTTGAAGAGGTTGCAGTAGAGATAGACGGTGAAGTTGGAGATGCCGGGTAGCCCTGGGATGCTGTCATTGCACACAGCCTCCAGGACGGGGGGCAAGAGTGAGGGCTCGCCCCGGGGTGCAGCTGCCTTCCTGGGGACAGGCTGGAGGCAGCCAGTGAGGGGCGGCGGGGCTGGGAGCGCCGCAGCCGCGAAGCCCAGGGCCCGGGCATCCCAGCTGATGTTGTGGTGGAAGCCCCTGGAGGGCAGAGACCAGGTCAGTGTCGGCACTGCCTGCCGCAGCCCTGCCTGCCCCTGGAGAGGCTGCTCGCCTGGGCCCAGGTGCTGCAATGCCCGCGCGACTTGTCCCATCCCGCCCCGCTGGGACACCGAGCACCGTGCGCTGCCCGTTCCATCCCATCCCACCGGGACACTAAGCACCACGCACCGCCCATCCCGTCCTGTTGGGGTGCGAGCACCATGTGCTGCCTGTCCCACCCCATCCTGCTGGGACACCAAGCACCACGCGCTGCCCGTCCCATCCCATCCCACTGGGACACCAAGCACCACGCATTGCTCATCCCGTCCTGTTCCGCCAGAGCACCATGCGCTGCCCATCCCATCCCGTCCCGCTGGGGCACTGCGCGCTGCCCGTCCCGTCCTGCCCTGCCCAGCGCACGCAGGCAGCACCACATGCTGCCCAGCTGCTGCTGCCACAGCCTTTGCTGGCACTGGTGGATGGCGATGCRCTGGGCTGTGCAGCGGGGCCCCGGCCCCCCAGGTGCAGGGGTCTCAGCCGCTGGCACGGCGGGGACAGCAGCCCCGCCGTGAGCTGCCCCAGCCCAGCGCCTGGCCCCGGCGTGACCGGCGGAGCCGGCGGGGCAGTCTTGGCCGAGGCTCCTCTGCTGGCGCGCCTCACGGACCGGCACAGCAGGCTCCTCCATTCCCAGCAGTGGGGCCCATTCCCGCGGCCCCACGCGGCGGCTCCCCCGACTCACCACAGCAGGAGCTGCTGCAGGGTCCCTGCGGGCCAAGGGCGAGGGTGAGCGCGGCGGCTGTGGGAGCGCGGCGCCCAGTGGGGCCGGTGGCCGCGGGAGCCGCTCACCTGCGGAGCAGCGCCCGTCCCCGTCCAGGTGCGGGACACGGAGCGCCAGCGAGGCTTCGTGCACCAGAGCGCCCCGCACGTGGGACACCCTCCTCCGGAAGTGGCTGTAGAGCCCGCAGCCCGTGGCCCGCGCCAGCCTCTGCCGCAGCGCCTCCAGGGCCCTCTGCGCTGCCCCGCAGGGCCCCGTGGCCCAGCCAGGCTCCTCTGCCCTGGCCTCCCCCACCGGCGCCCAGGGCGGCTCCGGCCGCAGGGCCTGGGCGCCAGCGGGGCGCCTGTCCCGAGGGGACCAGGGCTGCGGGGGGGCCAGCAGCCATGCCAGCCAGCCGGGGCCGCCGCTGCAGCCTCCATGCCCCGCCGGCGTGCGGCGGGGGCTCTGCAGCCCGGCCCCCCCCGGGCCCAGCGCCCCTGCCACCAGTGCCTGCCCCAGCGCCTCGGCCAGGCTGCTGAGCAGCCGCCAGCGCGGCTGGGGCGCCAGGGGCTGCTCCGCGCCGGAGAGGCTCCGCAGCCTGTGGAGGAGGCCGAGGAGCGCATCCCAGTGCCAGCTGCCCCGCAGCGAGAGCAGGACGTGCTGCAGGTGCAGGAGGGTGGCGCGGGGCAGGGGGTCCCCGGGGGGCTGCTGCAGCTGCGGCTGCGGCTGCAGCACGGGCCCCCATGGCTCGCCCGCCTGCTCCGGGTGCTCCAGGAGCCTGGAGATGTTGTGCAGGAAGCTGGACAGCCCATCCTCGCCCTGCCGGGCACCGCGTGGGGTCTGGGCAGGCCGTGCACCCGCCACAGGCGGGACCCCCAGGGCCTCCAGGCCTGCGAGCAGGGTCTGCATCAGGGCTGGCATCTCCCCTGGCTGCTGTGCTCGGGCTTGCAGCACGGCCGGGAGAGCACCGCTCAAACGTAGGCTGTCCCAGGACTCCAGGAAGGACACGAGGTCTTGGGGCATGATGCCATTCCCTCCTGAGGCAGCTCCTGCAGGGCAGGGGCAAGCTGGCTGGCATGCTGCACGGCGCAGCCGCCTGCCAGCCGCCCCACGGCCCCACTGTGGCATCCATAGGGATGACCCCTCCACCACTCCAGCAGTGCCTGCTTCAGGTGGGCCCCGTGTCCCCCCCTGGCTGCCCCTGCAGCCCCGCACTGAGAAGCCTCATCTCTCCAGGGCTCCGCAAAGCTCTCCTGTCCTTGCCACACAGGGCTGACGGCATCGCTGGCAGCAGTGCAGGCACCCAGCAGACTCGCACCAGGGTTGCGCCCTGTGCAGACCCTGCTCTTCAGGACCACCCCCAGCTTTCTGTGCAGCTCCATGGCACTTCAGCACCCAAGACCACCCGCCTGGTCCCCAGAGCTGCCCAGGCACGAATCTCCCATGGGTGCACCCAAGCTTGGGACCAGCCTGGCCCACAATGCCAGAACGTGCGGGGCAGCCTGCAGTGCAGAAATGGGATCTCTGCCACCAGGAGCCAGTGCCCAGCCTGAAGCCCCTCTGCAGCGTCCCGCTCCCACAAAGGGTGCAGGGGCTGAGTGCCCGGGGAGGACCCTGGGGTCCAGCTCCAGCTCAGCGGGGCCTGCAGGGGTGTGCGCACTCACCGGAGCTGGGCTCCCACCACAACAGCAGAAGCAGCATCCAGGCACAGTGACGGCAAGTACCCATTTCTGTGTCCTGCAGCCGGCAGGAGCCTCCGGCAGCTGCCACTGAGGAGCTGGTGGCGATGAGGGAGCTTCAGCTGGACTGTGTGGACGAGCTAGGCACCACAAAGCAAGACTTGTGCCACGACAGGAGACAGCAGCAGTTGCTGGAGCTCACCTGATACCTTTCTGCAGCCCGACCATTACATGCCCCTGGGAGGGATGAGCCCGACTCGGGCTCACCTTACACTTTCCACTGGCAGAGAGGGAGGTACATTCGGGGGTGCCCAGGAGCGCGTGAATGACAGGGACAGACAGAAGAGGCCCCGCGGGGCCTGCTGTGCCCTGGCCAGTGCTGGCTGGCTGCTGCGGGGGTGCCCACGCCACCCAGGCCCCGGCCCCAGCCCCAGCCCGTCTCACACCTCTGCAGACACAGGGCTCCAACTTCCCCCTCCGATAGAGGCACCCACAGACCTCCTGCC
>NW_020450998.1:107122-116255 GCF_003343035.1 Apteryx rowi | reverse complement strand
GGGCCGGGCCGGCGCCGCCCGCGAGGCCGCCGCACTGCGGAGCCGCCGCGGTGTAACGGGACAAACAGGGAGCAGGCGGGCGGCTCTGGATTCACGGGCGTCCGTTTCGCTAGAGACCCCGGGGCGCTGCTGCGCAAGCAGAGGGACGGGAGGCAGCGCGTTTCCGTGTCTCCGTCTGCTTTTGCACTCTGTCTCGCGCCCTTCCAGCGTCGCTCCTCACTTTTCYTCTAGGTTCATCAGTGTCAGGACTGCGAGGAAGAGCAGAACTTGTTACATTTCCTGCTAGTGAAATTGTGGTGATTTCTAGCAGCGCGGGTTAAATCTGCCTTTGCACGTTGCCCAGCTGCCTGGTAGAGCAAAGTCCTGCAAAACAAGAGCCAGCCCTGCTGTGCCCAGGATGATTGCAGCAGGCAGCAGGTCTTGGTCTGCACACTTTGCTCAGCTCTGTGGTGACATGGTCCTCAGAGCATGGGGCTGGACAAGCACCGGGTGGGAGGCAGAAAGCAGAGCTGACCGGACTCCACAGACTGGCAGCTCAGGTTAAACTGTGTGTTGCTGAAGTGTCTGGAGCTACACAGGAAAGACAGCAGGACAAGGGATTCACCTGGGTGCACAAAGAGCTGGGCAGCTGGTGGACAGAATTCCGGAGAGGTCAGCCCCCACCCGGACTGAGCCGTGCAGGGCATAGGAGAGCACGGTGCACTTGTGGACAGTGGTGGGGCTGGATGGAGGGAGCGGCACTGGGCTCCTGTAAGACCCTGTGCTACAGGAGCCTGCTGCCGGGACAGCCATGCAGCCTGGGTCTGGCAGAAGGGAGTGCACACTAACCAGCATACTTCTGCAGCTTCTTGCGATCCTCCAGGTTATATTGCAACTGCTCCAGCAGCTCCAAGTAGCGGAAGAGGGAATCACGGGGCCAGAGTACTTGTACATCTTCATTTTCATCAATCAGTCCCTGCAGGTTCTTGTGAATATATGTCTCCCAGTCCACTGATGGAAGCAAGGCCTCAGTATCAGAGCTGGCAGAAGCCCTGTTCCCTTCTCCATAAGAACAGGCCCCTGCTTTGTCCTGCTTCAGCCTTCTTCTAGCCCTTTGCAAGAGGAGCAGACCCTCCCCTCCCGTTACTTGGGGAAGAATGTGGGCTGCCTCTCTGGTGTCCCCCCGGCCTCCTGCCCAGGTTCAAGGTGTGGGGGCAGCAAGACTCACAGTCCTTGGGCAGGAAGTCCTTCATGACTTGCTCTACTGGCAGCTTGAGTTCAGAGCTCTTCTTGGACAGAGCAGGGGCTTTTCTGCCCAGCTCTGCCTCTAGGTCCAGTAACCTGTTGCAGGAAGGAAACCCACAAGTGAGCACTGGCCCTGGCTGACGTCTAGCCATGCTCCTCCACCATCTTGCTTCTGTATTTGGATCTGAGCTACAACAAATCTAGCCTATCTAACAATTCTGCTTTGTTTCTGAAGTGGGCAAGGGGAAGAGACTCATCAGACATGGCTGGCACAGGGCTGGCTGTTTCCCCTGTTCCTGGGGGCAATCCCATAGGGAGGAGCCCTGGAATGCTCTGGGTGCTGCTGTTCCTGTCCAGGTCCAGGATGTCCACACTCGCCTGGCAGAGCCACTGGGTGAGCTCTTGAGGCCTGTCCAGGACTGGCTGTGTCTCCTGCAGGGTAAAAGCAGGGAGAGCATCATTAGGCAAAGATCTTCTTTGTGCTGCAGTGTCCACATGCTGTGGGAAGCATTTTTTGGCAGGGGATCTCTACCTCTCTCTAATTTGCATTTTAAATAAATCCGCTTGCTTCTGGGTTTCTATCTGCTGCACTTCTTCCATCAGGTCACTCCGGATGGTTTGGAAATTACTCACTGGGAAGTAAAGTGATGAGTGCTGGGAAGAGGGTCTTGGCAACATGGAGGGAAGGGGACTTGGATTTGTGGGCTTTCCCTAGGCTGCTCTGCCTGTGAGGAGTTTGCTTGGAAGGGGCTGTGTGCTGTGCCCATTGCCCATATTGCTGCTGTGTACCCTGGAGAACTTGGGAGAGTGGGAAGGCTCCCCAACCCCTACGAAGGAAGAGAAACCACAGCTGGACACTGGTCTCCAGGCTCCCCATCTGTTAGAGATCCCAGGTTGAAATGAATAAGAGAGTCAGACATGGCACCTCCCTCTCCTTTTAAATCTCTTGCCTTTTGTTGGGCCCTTGTCCCATTGGAACTAGCAGTGCTTGCTGTAGGAAAGGGCAGCACCCACCTCCCCTGTCCAAAGCCAGGTGCTGCCCTTGTGATGGAGCAGGAATAGGCCTTGCTTGTTTAGACAAAAAAGTACCATGTGAGTTGTTTGGGGGGCCCTGCAGAAGGAGGTTGATGGCTGGGCCTGACCCAGTGCTCACCCATGATGGCCACAATGATGTTCTTGAAGAGGAAGGACCCGATCAGCAGCCAGAGGATGATGTAGGTCCCACTGATGAACTTGTTCATATTGGGGATCTTCCAGGTGTCCTGAAGCAGGTCGTACCAGTGGTCCATGGTGAAGAGAATGAAGACAGTCACCACAGCATTGGAAAAGCTGCTGCAGACAGAGAATGGCTCTGTCACATGTGGTCTTTGTGTCCTCCTGTCCATCAGCTGTGTGAGCTGCAGCAGGGTGAAGCACACCCCAGAAGAGTGTGGCTGCCATCTAGGTCCACGTGCAGTGTGCCCTGTCTTGTGTGCCCCACTGCCCTGCTGCCTGGCTGCTCCAGGCTTCACACAGCCTGGGTGCAGGGGAGTCTGCGTGGGTATTTTAGGCTACAGGTGTTACGTGCTACCAGATGGGGTGCTGGGCATGGCAGGGCTCTAGCAGACCATCAGAGATCTCACRGGGGCTGGAACCTGTCCTTGTGGCGGAAGCCAGAGCACAAGATGGCAGTGGAAGTTGTGAGCTTTTCCCCTCAGCCCATAAAGTACTGGTTTCCCTCTCCAGCATCACACTGCCCTGCACTCACTGGCACCCCACATGCACATGGTAGCTCCAATCAGCGCTTTGGGCAGCCTGAGCTGCAGCAGCAACCCTGTTTCCCTGTACATATTGCTAGAGCATGGGTCATGCTGGGGAGGAGACAGCCAACATGTGTGGCACTACGATGGCGCCAGTGCCTGGTATCAATATCGCATGCCCTGGTCACACATTGGAGAGGGCAGCTGTGGGAGCCCAGGGCAGCAGGCAGAGAAGACGTTTCAAGGTGGAGGCTGGGCACTGAGCCTGCATGACAGAGGCACTTTACCTGAAGTAGTCCTTGTAGTTTTGATCTGCGTAGTGCGAGTGGGTGTAGTTCTCAAAGAAGAAGACACCAGAGACAGCAAACACGTAGAAGAAGACGAGCAGGAACAGGAGGATGTAAGTCATGGCCTGGGTTGGGGTAGAGGCAGGGCTGTCAGGACAGGCAGTGTTGGTTGGCACTTAGCAGGGAAGGGCAGAACATTGGGGTGCTGCTGCACTGCGGGACAGTGGCTGTTCCTAGGTGCTAGGAGTCAGCCTGGAGCATTTGGGCTCTGGGGAGTGCTGGGGCAGGGTCAGGAAGTGGGTAGCAGTGGGTGAAGGCAGGTGTTGGCTGTGTGGTAGGGTATAGGCGTGACAGATGCTCTGCTGGGAAATGAGCTGTGATAAGGGGGAGCTATGCAGTAGATACGTGGCACAGCAGTGGCTTTCCCACTGCCGTTGTATCCCAGGCCCACCTTCAGGGCCTTTGCTATGGCCATGATGATCAGCCGGACCTGCCGGAACCTGCAGAACAGCTTTAAGGAGCGGAGGATGCGGAAGACACGGCGGATTCTCTTGGAGACAGACTCCTCCGCGATGTGGAACAGGTACAAGAACTCGGGGATGAGTGACTGCAGTCAGGAAACAGTGTGGAGGTCTCAGACCTGATAACCAGGCCAAGGCAGCACTCTGTGTCTATGGCCACCCCATGGTGCAGCAGTCCAGCCATCTCCCCACACTACAGGGGATCTGGCAGCGCCAGCCTGTGGTGGAAGCCCCTGGCCCAGAGGACGGAGAAAGGAGGGTCTGCACCAACTGTCCAGAAACCATGAGTCAGACCCAGAAAGACAGACATCAGCTCCATGAGTGTCCATGTTGTCTAGTTTGGGCCTGGGGCAGCCCCATTTTCCAACCTCCAATTTTTTGCACCAATGGAAGTGGACCTCTTGTAAGCTGGTGACCCTGGAGGCAGGACCTGGGGAGGGCTCAGACAGCCAAAGAGCTGGCAGGGTGGCACTGAGTCAAGCCGAGCAGGAGAGCATGGCATGAGTCTGAGCAGCCCCGAGCGTGCAGCAGGCAGAGCCTGTCTGTGGGATTTCCAGTGCAGCGAGGGACCCCCACCCCACCCCACATTGTGCCCTGGCTCTGGGGCAGGGAGCTGGTGTCACCTCCGGGCACTCGCGGTGCTGCACTGGGGCTCGCCCAGGGCCTCTTACCACAAAGGTGATAGTGCAGTCAAAGATGTTCCACCCGCTCTTCCAATAGTCCCTGAAGCTGACCAGCCAGTTCAGTGCAATATCAATGATGAAAATGATAGCAATGACCCAGACTGCTACCTCCAGGGCAGTGGTGATGTTGTGGCTCACGCTGGCCTTCATCAGCTCTGGAGAGCACAGGGGACAGTTGTTGACACTCAGCTCTCAGCAAGAGGGGACAGGTTACAGGGTGAGGGCAGGAGGAAGGCTGCTGAAAGGGGAAACAAATGGTGGGACAGAAATGCTGTACTGAATGATGTCCGAAAAAGTCCAGCCGAGCTGCCAGACTGGCTGTGATGGGAGGGAGTGCTCGGAGGCTGAGCTTTGAGGGCAAAGGCTGGTGGGATGGCCCGATTTGAGGCACTAAGTCCTCAGAAGGGTGGGATGGGACACAGCAGGATGGGAGGCTGCAGCTCTGTACTGGCTGCAGGCAAGGAAGGTGGGTATCTAAAATTAACCACTGATACAAATTCGGCCACTAGTGCTGGCTCTTGTGGGCACGTCTTGCCAAACCACCAGGCACAGAGCATCCCTTGGCAGCAGCCCTAAGCCCACTGCCATGGTGTATCATGAGATGCAGCAAACCCTTCTGCATGGGGAGGGCTTAGCCTGGGGAGATCCAGGCCTGGAGCCAGTGCCAGGGTCAGGCTGGCACTGTGCAGCAAGGAGGAGAGGACGTTCCTGCTCACCGCTTTTGATCATCAGGACAAGTGTGTTCAGGAAGATCAGGAAGATGATGAAGCTTCTGAAGACCGTGCCTGAGGTTCGTCATTGAGGGAAACTTGGGACACTGATTGCCTGTCAAACTCCATGGACAGAGGAACTCACAAATGGGACTCAGAGGTGCACCGTGCGCTATGAGACATACTGCTCCATGAACAAGCTTGGGCTTTGTCTTAGTGCCCTGGCAAGAGAGTCCTGCCTTTGACAAGTGACACTCCAAGCACTGGAAAAGCTGCAAAGTGGTCCCCATGAAAAGCTGTTCAGCAACAGCTGCTCACCTGAGAAAGGCATGCCAGGAGGGCTTGGGCCTCAGTGTCTCAGCCCTCCAGCACTAATTTGTTCACACAGTCCCTGCTCATCCATCACTGGGCAAAGACTGTCCTGGCTGCCAGTACGTGGAGCCCCTCTCCCAGTAGGAAGCCAGTTTGATCCACCCCATTCCCAGAGCTTCCYCCCCACACAAACACTTGGAGGGAGCCTGCGTCCCACGGGACAACGCTG
Source organism: Apteryx rowi (assembly GCF_003343035.1). NCBI lineage: Eukaryota > Metazoa > Chordata > Aves > Apterygiformes > Apterygidae > Apteryx > Apteryx rowi. Next base: position 110,550 of record NW_020450998.1, on the reverse strand, counting down.
CCCACTGCTGCACGGTCATCAGGCTGGCTGTGGAGGATACTGCGCAGGAGCCAGGATGCCCACAGGGCAAGGGGAGGCCAGCGGCTGCTGCGGACCTCAATGCGACTATGCAGGTGTTTCTCTGGGGTGATGAGGGTCTTCCTGATGGGACTGATGTTGAAACGGACCAGCTGGTTATGATCACTGAGCATCAGCTTCCTCTGCTTCYCGGGATCTGTGTAGAGACTAAGCAACTCCTAAGGGAATCTGCCTTCTCCTGTGACTGGCAGGGGTGGCAGGCATGCCGCTGGAGTGATGAACTAAGAACTGGTGACACTGGACAAGGTCTGGCCAAGCAGCACCCTCCAAACAGAAGCAGATGGGGTACTGCAACAGTGGAGAAGGAAAAAGCAGACTTTGCTGGACAGTTTAGTAGGCTGTGTCCAAATCCCCTTGAGAGGCAGGGCATCCTTAATGTGGAGCTATCTCAAACAACTGCACACAGCTAGGATCAGGCTGGGCTGTGAATCCGCCTTAAATCAAGTCATGTATAACCTTCAGCAGCTGCCATGGGATCACACAGCAGAGCTGGGATCAGGAGCCAGGAGCCCAGTCGTCCCTGTGTTAATTCAAGCTTCCATCCAAAGCATTTCATGCCCAGCCACCTTGTTCACTCTGCTCTCTGTGCAGCCTCGGACAGGCCTGTTACCGGCTACTAAACTGGGATGTGCAGGAACTTTAAGAGGTGCTTTTCTGTGCTGCTGCTATCAGTGAAGGATGCAAAAGCACAGGCACGGAGGGTATTTTGGAAGTGGAAACAACTGCATCCTGCCTCACTCCAGCTCCTGTTTGCCAAATTGCTGGATGCAGGACAATAACTGTGTCTCTTCCTCCTGCTCTAGATGATACCTGAGCAGAGGATGGGTACAGCTGGAAAAAACGTTCAGGCTAGGCTGACTTACCATGCTGCAGCAAAATCTACTCAAACAGAGGTGGGAGAGGGGATAGATCTTAATTTGTCCCTTTCAACTCTGCCAGAGAGAAGAGGTGGAGCTGCTGCTGGCCAGGTGTGAGAGCCTGGCAGATCTGAAAGGCTCTCAATGTTTAGATTATTGCCATAAACCCTTCCTTTTGAGGGGGAAATGGTAGCTGGCAATTGCATGTGACTGGGGCAAGGGGAGTCATCCCTGCACGCTCCCAGGAGCCCTTCACTGACCTCCTGCCATTCTCCCATTCTGCCAAGCTCTCAGGCACAGCCTCTCACCCACACCCTTGGGGAGTGATGCAGAGGGCAGGCAGCAAGGTGGACAGTGAGACAAGCATCTGTGCTACCCACTCACTGCCAGACTGGCAGACAGGCATCTGGTTACCAAGGAAATCCTTGATGTTGTGTCGGGGGATCGCTTGGCTCAGGCCCTGGAGGTGATCCATCAGGTAGAACATCCAGACCAGCTTGGCGCGAATGGCCTCAGCCCGGGGAAGCAGCTTCTCTGGGGAGCATCTAACGTCTCTGTGAGCATCCTCTGCGCTCTGAAATGGAGAGGGAGAGCAGCAGCATGGAAGGTGCCTGTGCTGGCCATGCCTGGCAGAAGCCTCACCTGAGGATTCATGGCTCAGGCGTTTCTTTGCGCTGCCTTTGCGCTCAGAGGCTCACGGTGGCAGTGCCGCAGAACACGGGCTGACATCACAGTGTGGAACAGAGGGAGCGCAGGCGAACCCTGCTCCGGGTGGGAGCCCACCTGGGAACAGCCGCTGCGGCTGATGCCGGCCAGTGCGGAGGAACCTGCCCAGTTACAGCTGGGGTGTGCGGTGCTGTGCGCGCAGTGCCAGCAGTGCTAACACCCCYGCGCCCCCCTCCTCCCGTCCTCCCAGGCCTGGCCCAGGCACCGGGAGTGCTGGGGCCAGGCCGGTGGGCTCAGCTGCACGTGGGGGCCTGCTCCGCAGTAGGATTTGCAGTGCAGCTGCTTCACACGTGCTGGCAAAGGATGGTCACATCCAAATGTGCAGCCTTGTTTCCCGGGGCTCTTTGCTGTCATGTTGGACAAGGGCTCCCCTTCGTGCCGTGTGCCCCGCTCCCTCGTGCCACTGCCTGTGTCTGGCTGCTGTGGCTCTGTTGGTACCGGTATTCACAATGTTACATTACTGAGGTCAAACTCAGAGAAATTCCTGATTCCTCTGGCAGCTAGTCCATTTTCGAACCACTAACAGCCAATGTGGTGTGAACACCCTCTGTGCTGCGGTATGTGCAGCTGGGCGTATGCACCAGCTTGCGTGGATTTGGTGGGCAATACTTGACGCCACTGGCCTTTTGTTTCCCATTCCTTCATTCCTGAATCACCCTCTGTGTTTCTCAGGCCTCCATAAGCTCACCAAATATTTCCTGCTTCATTCTTTTTTCCTTCATCTTCCTGAATTTTTGTTAGTCTATTCTGATTTTGGATCTTTTAGGAGTAATTTCTGTAAGGCAATAAAAATAACAGGTGATTATTTTGTTTCTATAAGAGGAAAGATCCTCCGCAGGATTGTCAGCCCTGCAGTTTTGAAATACCATCTCTAGAGTCTTGTTCTTGTGGCAGTCTAGAAAACAGTAATTTCTCCTGTGTTTTTGGAGAAAGAATATGGTAGCAAGGATTTGGAGCATCTCCAGAAGCAGGGAACATTAGCTGTGGTCAGCTTTATGCAGCTCTTGTGCTGTGTTGCTCATAAGGAAACACTGTAGGACTATGGCACTATCAGGACATGGAAACGAGCGTGCCTGCTCACAGCTAGCCAGTGACGGTTGGCACTTCAGCAGGTAGCCCGAGTATTAAAGGATGTGCTCCTGATCACGCAACCAAACAGCAAAGGTTATAAATGAAGGGTAATGGATTAAGAGAAGCCTGCTGCTGGGCGTGACTGGAAGCACGGAAGCTCTGCGAGCCCTGCTTTATAACGCCATGAAAAGGGATGGGTGCAGGGTCAGGTGTGTAAGAGTGATTGTGAAAGCAGAGGTTGAAGCACTTCTTAGAGCCATCCCCTGTGGCTGCGCTGCAGGTCTGCTGTGCTGGATCTGCATCTGCAGAATGCTCTAAGCAGAAACAACTCCAATACCACCTGCATGTGCTACTTCCAGACCCTTGATGTGTTTTAAATACATGATGGCCGTGGCACGATTTTTAACCAACATGTAGTGATGAAATGAATTAAATCCCTTAGAGGCTGGCAATCATTTAACAGCACGTGGCTCCCCGTGAGTTGTGGCTCCACGGCCCATTACCTGGGCCCAGCAGGGCCACGCGCACCCGGCGGGGCCCGGCCCAGCGCTGCCAGGCTGCAGCCCGGGGACGTCGGCCTGGCGCCGGGCTGCGGGACAGGGGCCAGGGAGACACCCGGCCCGGCCGGGGCGGGTTGGGGCGCCCTGGGGGCGGCGAGACCGGGCTGGAGCCGGGGCCGGGGCCGGGGCCGCTCCG
>NW_020450998.1:90486-106984 GCF_003343035.1 Apteryx rowi | reverse complement strand
GCCCGGGGGGCGGGGCGGGGCCGGACCGTCCCCCCCGGCGCCTGTGAGGGGGAGGGGAGGAGGTGCGCTCTCCGCCCCGCCGGACGTTGCATCAGCCCATTGGCCTGACCTCGTGTGACGCGCGGCACGACGGCCAATGGGGAGCTGCCACACGGCAGATCCGGCTGGGGAGGTGGGACTTCCGGCCGTGGGCGCCCCCGGCGCCTGTTCAGCCGCCGCCGCCGTCGAGGAGGGAGCGCCCGCCATGTCCGCGCCCCGGCACCGGCCGCTGCTCGCCGCGCTGCTCCCGCTCCTGCTCTTCGCCCTGGCGGCGCGGCCCGCGCGCGCCTCCGACGTGGTGGAGCTCAGCGATGCCGACTTCGAGAGCGGCCTGGCCGAGCGCCCGGGGCTGGTGCTCGTGGAGTTCTTCGCGCCCTGGTGAGGGCGGCCCGCCGGGGCCGGGGGGGCCGGGGGGCGGCGGGGGACCCGCGGGGCCGGGGCCGGTCCGCGTGGCGCTCTGACACCTCCGTCCTCCCAGGTGCGGGCACTGTAAGCGGCTGGCGCCCGAGTACGAGTCGGCAGCGACGAGGCTGAAGGGGATCGTTCCCCTCGTGAAGGTGAGCACTGGGCTGCCCCGGCTCTCCCGACGGGGCGCCGCTGTCGTGGCGGCTTACGAATAGACTTTGGTCAAGTGGAAGTTTTGCTATTGCAGTCCCTTAACAGCCTCTGCGATGAGCACATCCGGTCTCTTCATGGCTCTTTAGAGCTTTGAGCGGCTTCGTCTCTTTGAAGACTTAGACACCAGGGAATGATCTGGAAGCTGAATCCTACAGGGGCAGCTGCCCATTCGCTTGGTGTGCAGAGCATAATGAGGGTGTGTACCAGTGTCTGAAAGAGGGCTTGCCCAAACTAGGGATGAAGAAGCCTTCTTTTGAATGTGTAGTTTAGTCTGGGTATCAGCGTAGTACTGTATTCATTGCATTGTTCCTTGACTTCATAAAGTAAGGGTTGAGAACAAGCCTTGTTTTCTGCCAGAAAACTTGTACAATTTTCTGAGGACGGGGTCTCCACTTTCTTTTATGGGAAGTGCACTGGATTCTGGTGCCATAATCTCCCTGTTGATTGAGGTCAGCCTGTTTGTTTCAGCCATTGCAGGAACTTCAGGACTGATAAGGTCCTGAGAAGARTTAATTTCTCTAAAACCTCTCATTAACTGTAAGCAGTCTAGTCTTTCTGCTGTTTTTCTTGTGTTGTCTGGTCACACAGGCAGCTGTTGAATTTTTCCAGTATTTCCTCAAAGATTTTTTTGGCCCTGTTATTACCTCCATCCTACCTCCTTCCCCAGTAGTGCTGCTATTGACTGTTCAATAATGCATGCTGTGTAGCAGATCCATCTTGGACCACCTGGTTGGATGCATTAGGCCTGGCTTTTGATCTTCTGCATGTGGCTCTCAGATGCTTCTCAGATCCTTATGCTTTATGTGAAAGGAATCCAGGCCAGTTTAAAGACACTTGCTAACTTTCAAGGCTTTTAGTCTTCATCTTTACATTGTGTGATAGCGTGGAGATGTGGGCAAGTGGCAAAGCTGTCCTCTTCTGTATGTACACAGAGTTAAGACAGAGTAGCAGTATTTCTTTTCTTTTAGGTTGACTGTACAGCAAACTCCAATACCTGTAACAAGTATGGAGTCAGTGGCTATCCCACTCTGAAGATTTTTCGAGATGGTGAAGAGGCAGGAACCTATGATGGGCCCAGGACAGCAGGTAGAAGCTTGTCAATCTTTGCACATCTAACAATAGTGCTAGAAGAAGGTCCATATTTTATAGAATTGTTTGTGATGTTAAATGTATTGAGGGATGCAAAGAAGGATATCATTCTCCCTTCCCCCACCTCTTTGTGTTGGGAGAGCCCTGGATGCTTACTGTCCCTTAAAAGGCACCTTTAAGGGTGAAAAGCTCCACATTATCTTTGGGCCATAGCATCCTTGATGGGCAGTATCCAGAAAATGCGTGGGGGAAGACCTCATATAGATGACTTCTTGGTACATATACCTTGCTAATCTCTGAATTGTACAAATTAAAGAGTATTCTATGTCTCTTTTTGATCAGATCTCTTGAAAAACATGACTTTTCACAATACAGTCTTCTGTAACGCTTTGGTAGCAAACCAGTGGCTCTTGATATGAGAATATTGAAAATATTTTTTTTCCTTTGTAATTGCAGTCCTCTGAAAAGCTCTCCCTTTTAGATTAGTTCCTATGTGAAGTTGATGCTAGCACTACTTCAGTTCATATTATATTTATTTTGTGGAAGAGGAGTATGGACTCTGAAGAAACAGCTTTTGTTTTGGGAAGCTTGAAAAAGACTTGTGAAACTTTGTAGTGATCCCTTTAACAATTATGAACTTTTTTGTTAAGATGGGATTGTCAGTCACCTCAAGAAACAGGCAGGACCTGCTTCAGTGGCTCTCAGTTCTGTGGCTGACTTTGAGAAATTCATCGGTGATAAAGATGCTTCTGTAGTAGGTGAGTAGAGTGGTTCACTGCAGCACTTAAGGTGCTGGGCACTTAGCCCTGGAAGATCTTGTGGGGATACACAGTGAAAGGACAAGAGGCAGTATCACAAACTGTGACAAGGGGAACTGGAGCTGGATGTGAGCAAAAAAGTTCTTCATAGTAAGAATGACAAAGCACTGGCRCACATGCCTAGAGGGGTTTTGAAACCTTCAGTCTTGGAGGTCTTAAACTCAATTGGACAAAGCTCTGAGCAACCTGATCTTTCTTTGAAGCTGGTCCTGATTTGAGCAGGAGGTTGGAATTGATGACCTATGTGGATTCCTTCCAACCTGATTCTTTTTTCTTCTTTTTTCTGTGGTTCTTTGACTGGCTTTCAGACTTCCTGTGACCATAGTGTCTTTTATAAAGTTTGTTGCTGTTTTGGCTGACTGACAACAGATAGCTTCAAATTTCTAAAGTATACTAGGGTGATATCTCAAGGTGTTAAGCTGTTGACATCATGTGATTTGATCATGGTTAACACATGATAACAGCAGCTTTCCTTTATGTGAATTAGATATAATCATGGAAATACAACCGCATGGGTATTGATCAGCATTCCTAAACTTGCTAYGTATCATTGGCTGTTGTTACTAGTAGTGTCACATTTGGTTGCCAATGGAAATCTTTGTGCTCAGAAGACAACTGCTTCCCGTGCTGGGTGGGTGGATGTCAGCGTGGATTGCTGAGCTAGGCAAACCCTTGAGTAGCTTTCTGCTGGTGAAAGGGAGGAAATATAGGCATTAAAAATGGGAGAGAACCTGTCAAAAGAAGGTCTGGGCATTCATTTGAGGACTTAATTTAGAAGGGGTGTTCCTGTGCATTACAATACAAATGGTATGAACTGTGCAGTAACTGCTGCTGAGTCAGTTTGGGGTCACCATCTGTCTTTCTACTGCAGGCTTCTTTGGAGATGCATCTGGTGATGCTTATTCAGAATTCATGAAAGCTGCCAACAACCTAAGAGATAACTATCGCTTTGCACACACCAGTGAGGAAGAATTGGTGCAGAAGTATGAGGAAGATGGAGAGTAAGTTGCTTAGTAGAAACATTCCTTGCTATTGAGACATTTGGAACAAATTCATGGATTTCACTTAGGCTTATTAGCTGGGTTTACCTTCTGAATATAGCTTAAGGTATTCCCCAGCTACTGGTAGTCTCTCTTCTTTTCTTTTTCCCTCTCTCTCTTTTTTCCTCTCTCTGTCCCTGTCTCTCTCTCTCTCTCTCTCTCTCTTTGGAATTAAGGTAGAACAGCAGATGAAGCTACTCCTTCTTAAAAATTGCTGTTGTGGCCTTTAAAATTCCCTGAGTATCTCTGGCTCAGTGTTCTTTGTCCTGGCTGTTTCTAGATGGTGGAACTGCATGGGGAAAATGTCCTCCATCTGGTACAAGCTGTTCCAGGCTTTGGAGGGTTAATACCAGGTGGGAAATACCTGAACAGAGGTGTTTTGCTTCTCCATTGCTCTTTATGTTGTGTGTGGTGTGTTTTAAGTTTTCAACTGTTGAAGGCCACAGCCTATCTGAATAATGGAACAGGGCCTGCTAGGTAGATATAGGACAGTAGCCCTGCCTGGAAACTGGACAACCTCACTGAATCTGTGAACAGTGAATTGGGGCAGACACTAGAGATTGAGTTCTTATCCCCTCTAGCTGCCACTCCTTGGAAATTCAGGGATACTTTAAACTAATTTGTGGTATCTGTTTCCCCTCAGGGGTATAGTCTTATTCCGTCCTCCACGCCTGACAAGCAAGTTTGAGGACAGCTCTGTGAAATACTCGGAAGACAAAATAACCAGTGGAAAGATCAAGAAATTTATCCAGGAGAACATGTGAGTGATGCCTCACTGGACATGTGATAGTGGCCTGAGCTGGATTCAGCCCTGTCAGACCTTGTTCTCTATAACTGGCATTACTGACACTTCCTGCTTAATCAATGTCCAAAAGATATGTCTTGCAAGCACCATCTCCCTTGGGGACCATCTTGTTTCTGGTAACCCTGGCATGGCTGTTGGCATTTACTCTCCATATTCTACCAGCCACACTTCTGTTTAAAATATAGTGAATTTCCTGAGAGGTATGTCAGCTTTGATCTCAATTAGGTCTAAATGTGTTAACTGGTGTTGTGGCTAGAGATGCAGACTTAACTTACCATAGTGGTGCGTGAATGAACAAAGTGTTTCTTTCTTGGATCTTGCTGGTTACTGACATGTAAAGTTCTCCTTTGGGTAGGAAACAGGATTGTGCTGCATCAAGCCCATTCCTGGGAGGTGATGGGTTCTGGGCAGTGAGACTGAAGCTGCTAACATCTGTTTCATTGATAGCTTTGGCATTTGTCCACACATGACTGAAGACAACAAAGACTTGATCCAGGGGAAGGACCTGTTGGTGGCATACTATGATGTGGACTATGAGAAGAATGCAAAGGGTTCCAACTACTGGCGCAACAGGTAAAGAAGCAGATAAGCACCCTCCCACTCCACCCCTTCCTCATGTGTTCCTTACATTAGTATTGTTCTGTAGTTCAGTTTTACATGTAAACAAAATGAGGAACCTTAATTCTCTTCTCCCAGGAAACTTTCAGCTGAGTTTCTAATCTGAGCTATTGGGATGGCTGCTCTCTGCATGGCCCAAAGTATAGAGTATGTTTATCCTTCAAAACATCACTCGTTTAGGGTTTTGGATCTCTAGTCAGAGGATGCCACTCAAGACCTCGAACAGAAACTTCTGTACTAAGGTGGTGTGAGATCCTATCCTTTTTATTCCCCAGTAGCTGAGACGCTGGTGATCAAGCCAGTGGGGTGGAGAATGAATGCACACAGCACTTGCACAGGCTCCATTCAGAGCAGAAGCAAGCTTACTCCTCTGCTTCTCAGCAGCAAATCTATAGGACTTCCCTCTGCAGAACACATCACTTCTCACGAAGGAGTTCCTTATTCAGTGTCTGCTTCAGTTTGAAAGGTGTTATATCGTGCAGGAGAGATTCTGTTCAGTATTCATGGGAATAACAGCTTTTTTTTTCCCCTCCCCAGAGTTATGATGATTGCAAAGAAGTTCTTGGATGCTGGCCACAAACTGTCTTTTGCTGTTGCTAGTCGGAAAACCTTTGGCCATGAGCTTTCAGAGTTTGGTCTAGACAGCAGCACGGGTGAGGCTCCTGTTGTTGCCATCAGAACAGCCAAAGGAGAGAAATACGTCATGCAGGAGGAATTTTCGTAAGTTGTTGAACTTATCAAGTGAGAGGCAACACTGCTAGGCTTTGGTCTGTGACAAGCTCATACCTCATTAGCCTGAAAGAAACTGGAAAGCTGGATGTTCCTGTAGGAAAAAATGATTGCTGGGTCARAATGTCTCCTAGTTGTCAGGTGTGCTTTACTGCTCTGTACAGAACTTGCAGTCCTTCTATTGTTAATGCAAAGGTAGAGGATTTAATTCAAGATGTATTTAAGTGTCTGTTTAGAAAATAAGATGCATTAAAGGATACAGGTGGGAAAAGCTGCACCTTTCTTCAGGGTGGGGATGGGGGGAACTTAAGGGGGCTAGAAGACCTAAAACTTAGAATGGGGTGTGCATCCAGCCTTCTGTCAAGACCCTGACAGTGTCTGTTGCATTTGTCCCAGGGTCTTCTAAGCCAGCCCCAGGCTGGTGCTGTCAGATGCAGGTGACATCTGTTCTGTGGGTGGAAGGAGCTTAAATCAGCCTTGAAAGTTATCCTCTCTCATCCTGTATGTGTCATGATGGCTGTAAAATGTCACTTTACTTTCAGCCGTGATGGAAAGGCTCTGGAGAGATTCTTGCAAGATTACTTTGATGGAAATTTGAAGAAATACCTGAAATCGGAGCCTATCCCTGAAAGCAAYGATGGGCCTGTGAAGGTGAGTGCTCCTGTGTCTAGGGTAGCAGCAGCACCTACCGGTGGATGAAGGACGCTGTCCAGCAGCAGCTTCTGGTCACATGGTGATATCCCATACTGTGAGTGCTCTGTTGTTGTATCTTGAGGAAACCTGTGTTGTGATGCACCAGAGAACTCATTCCCTTTGTATTGCAGTTGTCTGAGCCAAGGGAGAAATGCAGCCTGCAGTTCTGATTTCAAATGTTCTCTCAGTATAGTAACTGCTACTGGGGCATGCTACTGCTGTGACCTAGAGGTAACACAGAGGCCTGGTGCATTGACTTGTGCTTCATCATGGCATGGCTTTCAAGCTGGTCATGACTTTATGTATTATTTCTAAAAAGTGTTCATCACCCTTGCTGGGGAGGTAAAAACCTTACCTTTTATCCATCCCTGTAAATTCTGTGCTTAATGAAAGTGTTTCATGTCATGGCTTTATAAGGGCCTGATAAGAGAGTGGATGTCACTGCTTGTTTATGTGTGAATGAAGATGCCCTCAGCCAGTCTAACAAAAATGATTCCTTAGCATGAAATTTGTTGGGATTGAAAGGGGGGGGGCAATCCCCCTCCTTCCTTAAACCTCACTTATATGTAGTGCCTGCATCTTATGACAGGTTTTCATCTGTAAGTAGAGCGTGGTATAGCTTAGTGAAGGGCTCTGTGTCTGGTCATTTTGACACTTGTTATATAGATGCGGTTTAAATATTACTGCTTGCTGTGGGAGGGCCAGGCTTTCCTGGGCAGAGTGTATGGACCATGTCATGTTATGGCCCCTTGCTGTTGACTTACAAAACACTAACTTGTATGATCAAATACTATCAGGTGGTGGTTGCTGAGAACTTTGATGAAATTGTTAATGCAGAAGACAAAGATGTCCTGATAGAGTTTTATGCACCCTGGTGTGGCCACTGCAAGAATCTGGAGCCCAAATACAAAGAACTGGGGGAGAAGGTAGGTCCAGGACTCCTGCAAAGGCAAACTAGATCTTGCAGCACAGACAGAACCCGCAGGATTGTTTAATCTAGTCCATAATAAAGGTGGCATAACTGTGCCTTCCTATGCACTTTGAGGTTTGGAAGCACCTGGGCRTCTCCTGTGAATGTAGAAGTGAATTAGCAGGATCTGGAGCATGGTAACAAACTCATTGGTAGGTTTAGGCTGCTCCCTTTGCTGTGGCACGTAAATATTCCCTGATCGAGTAACTGGCCTCAAATGGCAAAATTCCCTTTCTTCTTGTTTCTCTCTGCATAATTATAGTCTCCTGTTCAGTCGAGGATAACACTACCTTGCAAATTCTAACTTGATGGACAAATGGAATAGCTTCTTTTGAAGCACGGTCATGTAGCTGCCACTTAATGCTTCCCGCTGCTCTTACAAGCTTGTGAGAAACATCTGTTGAAGATGGTTCATATTGGCATACTTTACTAGCCTCGGTCCCAATTTGTCAGCCCTGTACATTGTTACAGTCTCTGCTAGCCTGGAACAAGTGCCTGATAGTGTTGTATCAGGATTTGATAGTGACATAAATTCCTTAACAGATCTGACCAGTGTTTCTCTTAGGCTGTCAGGCATCGTTCCTACTTGAGCACTGTTTCTCCTCACAGTTCACTTTCTAAAAGATTGGAAAAAAGCAGTTGCTCTGGGCTCAGTGTTTTCCAGGAGTTACACCACACTAATGCAGCAGGTAACATTAGCTGATGTGGGCTGCATACACCTGACTGAGGGAGAACTCTGTACCCTGTGCCCCTGTTTACACAGAAAACAACTGCTCAGAAGGAAGCTGCTCGCCTTTCTGTATTTAGTGTGTGCTGTCCTTTGACGTAGCTGTTCTAGAAGGTGCTGATAGATCAATACCTAGTGTAACTACCTTGGATTGGTTACTAATTATGCTCTTTCCACTGACAGCTCAGCAAAGACCCCAACATTGTCATTGCCAAAATGGATGCTACAGCCAATGATGTGCCTTCTCCGTATGAAGTTAGAGGGTAGGTGTTACTGTTGGTATACTGCTGTGTTAATGGAAGGGTCCAGGCTTCTCTCTCTGACCAGCAGCCGCTACAGGAGAGCTGAAAGTCTCCCAGGCTTTTGGCACGCTATTGCTGGATATTAAAGTGTGAAGAAATTGAGAGTCAAGTGACTTTCATCTGCCTTGCTTATTTGGGATTCTAGTGTCCTGGCCTTGTCTAAAGGCCTGTCTTGCTGACAGCTTCCTCTGCTTTTGCATCTGCTGTGATTCTGTTCCTAGCAGTGTAAAAATGACATTGGGCTCATTTTTCTGAAAACGGTTAAGCTGGCAAATCTGGACCTAGTTGAGCTCAGCCAGCTCTGCAAACAGGGCCAGTCTTTTGGAGGCCCCACCTACTGGCTGAGGGTTGGTGTGCCAGAGCTGCTTACACTGTTACCATGTTACACTAGAGGAGTGTAGGGTGCAAGTCCCCTTGGTGAGAGCTAGCATGATTTTTTTTCTGAAAGGGCAGAGCCCAAAGGAAACTGAGCACATTAGGAACTGAGATGTCTCTTCTCTCTCCCCAGCTTTCCCACCATCTACTTTGCTCCAGCTGGCAACAAACAAAGTCCAAAGAAGTATGAGGTGAGTATCTGGCTGCTCTTGGAGCTTGGGGATTTCTGAAGAGATTAGTCAGAATCCAGGTGTCCAAACAATGCTGAGTCTCTCTGGAGCTGCTGATTGCACTCTAGCCCTGTTGCCCTGGGAACACACCTGGTGGTACCTGCTGGGAATGTTCTGCTGCATGCTGCAGACCCAAGGGGGAGAGCTCTGCTTCCAGTTGCTTTGGTCTTCTGCCTGGCACCTGAACTCCCCCTCTAGCAAAGGAGAACTCCACAAGGACTGCAAGCACCGCCTTATCTTTTTGTGCTTTCTGCAGGGTGGCAGGGAAGTGAGTGACTTTATTAGCTACTTGAAGCGGGAGGCAACCAATACCCCTGTGCTGCAGGAGGAAGATAAAACCAAGAAATCCAAGAAGAAGGCAAAAGAGGATTTGTAAAGTAGCCACTCACCATCTTGTCAGGATGAGCTCTGTGAATTGGGGGAGCACTGGGCAGCCTGGGGTCAAATCTGGGTTGTGGAGAGCCAGTGACCAATGCCATGTGGGCTGAAGGGAACCCAGCTGCTGTATCTAGTTCTGTTTAATTCCCTGCTGTCTCTTAGCTGCACTGTTGTGGGGCTCCCCAGACTGGTTTGTTTTGTGGTTTGGGAGGGGGTGGGGGGCAGGGTTATTTTCTAATTTTTTTTGTACATTTGGAGAAGTGAAACAATAAAATGACCCCCCCTTAAAACCAGTTTTCTCTGTTCTGTGGAGACCTCTCAAAGCCAGGATACTGCTGTGTGTAGGTCAAAAACTTCCTACTGTGAATCTAGTTTAATGAACCTTTAGAAGGCTTTGTTTTCTAGATCATAAGCTCAGCCTACAGTCTGTTCCCCTCTTTTGCTCAGTTAACAAGAGTCATTCCAGAGTGCAGTGGCAGCAAGTATCTCAGTGTGCTGTGCTTCAGGCTTGGGGCACAAGGAATCTGTTTGCAAATGCTTGTTGCCTGCACTCTGCCTGACAGGGTAGTAATGCTGCTTCAACAAGCTTGGAGGTATGTAGTACTAATGTAATCTAGACAAATGTGGGTAAACAGAGCAGTCTAGTAGTAGGGCTTGCTCAGCAGCATATAAACAGCAATAAATCAGCTTTTAAGCTGATATAAAAGTAGTCAATGTATGAGAGAAGCACTAGTAACTACATATTCTATCAAAAAACAAGTATGACCAGTGCTGAGTGAGTTTTTTGTAGCCAGCAGGCTTCTCTGGCAAAGATCCTTGTCTGTGACTCTTATGTGTGGTTAGGGGCAGTTAAAACCTGTTAATTATAAAGCCATTATTTCTCTTGAAGTAGTGGTGGTAGAAAACCACCCGGTAGTGGTGGCTTTCTTCTGGAGGGAGAGGAATATGATCCTATGCTGCAGCTGGATTGTATAGGCTGTGACTGACCATCTCGGGCAGCCCTTCCTTGTTTTGGGACCAGAATGTGCTGGCAGGAAAGGTCAGGATTGATACTGTGGGTGAACAGAGATGAGCTGTTGCTCTGAATCTTTGTTTGTCAGGCTGCATGTGAGTTGAGTGAGGGGCTGGTAGACTCATAACACACTGCTGTGTGTTGCAGCAGTAACCATGGTAAGAAACCAGTGCTTGCTTTCTCTGTGGATTCCTCCCCCATACTTCCAAAGGGCTGTGTACCAATTATTTATTGCTGCTGGAATTCTCTGGGTACAGCAGATCACACAACACTCAAACATGGTCCTATGTCTACAGTAGCTATGCAGAATCAGTTCTGAAGTACAAGAATTTCTTCCCCAGCTACATCTTTCTGTACTCATGCTTCTGGTTGACAGCTGTTCTATGTCACAGAGCAAATGTTAAGGTACTGGGTGGCAGGGAATGATGACATTCAGTGATCCTAGAGCAAAATGCGAGTTCCTTACATGTCAAACTGACAGCAGGCTGCTGACTTGATGCAAGGAACAGGGAAGCACAGCAGGCCCCTATTTTTGACTGCTGGTAACTAACTTGTATAAAACTGGAGTACTGTTTCCTTAATGGGGAAGCTACCAGCCTGGGCCATGTAAGGGAAAGCAAGGGGAAGCTTTTCTCTGATCCTTGTCTTGTTCCAAAGTCTGACTCTGCAGAACTGATGGTAGCTGGGCACTAAGCAAGGCTTAAGTTTTTCAAAGGGTATGACTGAGAGCTGCTCTTGATAAGCATCAGTGTCCATTCCTGGGCCAGCAGGGGTGAAGCAACCACAGGATTGGTGGGTGTTATGTTTCCTGGCAACAGGGATGAGGAGGATGTGAGAAAGGCATTGTGCTGTGGCCAGGAGAGCAAGAGTGATGGTGCCTGCCCAGATGCCCAATACTGTGTGCAGCAGCTAAACTGAAGCTAATGAGTTTTCATGTGAGGAGAAACAGAATTCTAAGGAAGACTTTATTCACCAATATCTCAGCAGGGCATGTCATCAAACCTACTTCATGTGATTGACAAGGTCCTTGCTTTGGCCTCCATGGTGCTAAGAGCAAAACTGCTTTGGAGGTCTGCAGTGAAAGCTACCTCTGCTTAATGCTGCTTCCTGGTTCAGCCCCACCAGAAKGCAGTCGCCACCCAAAGAGTTGTCTAAGTGACACAGACCTGCTTGGGTTGGCACAGACCTCAGCAAAAGAGTCTTTGAGCGCCTCACCCCGCCTTTCCTCTGTCTCAGGCGGAATGGCTGGGCAGCCAAGGCCACAGTCCAGAGCAGCAAACCAGTTTGCAATAGGTGACCCAGAGCAGCATGCAGTTGAAACAACTTGCTTCTAATAGCAACCAGGCAGCTGTCCTGTGCAGTAGCTGCATATGGGCTGCTGGGCACTAAGGGAAGCACTGATAGTATTGTGGTATTCCTTAATCTAACCCTTAACCTAATGCACTTTCTTTGATGTGTGCTTCTTCCACCTCTTCTGCACTTCAGCATGGGCACAGGTCCTAAGAAATTGGGGGGTGGGGGGGGGGGAGTGACTTCTGCAGCAGCTTGCCTAGGAGCTCCTGCTTTCTTCAAATTGTAGGATCAGGTTTTTGATGTGAGACAGCTTCTGGTGGAGGTATTCACAGCGATGTTTCTCCTGCTGGTAGCTGGGATAAGTCTGGGGGAGGGAGGGGGAAAGTACAGGTCAGCTCCTGGAGGGAATCAAGTCCCTACCCTGCATCCAGCCTTACCTTYTTGAAGTGGCTGTATTCATGCAAAATTGTAGCTTCAAGTGCCTGAAACCCAAGAGAAGCAGATGAGCAGAATTGGAGGAGAGCTGTACTGCTCATGCCCCAGGTCACCCACACTTGCCTTGCGTTCCTCTGTTCCTTGTTTCAGAGTCTTCATTTTAGCTCCCAGTTGAATGAATTTCCGACTCACGTTACCAATACGAGCGTGCAGGTAGCGGTACTCTGTGTAGTCTGCACTAAATGCTGCCTCATAGGCTCTGCACTGTTCCGCTGAGCAGATGGTGTGGTATTTTCTGCCACAACCAGGAGAAAGGGCTTGTTCTTCCTGTGTCTATGAGCCCTCTGCAACAGGGAAGAGCCCTTGCTCTTGGCAGGGCAGGGGGCTGGCAGCGCTATGTAATGCATGGCAAAGAACAGGCAGTGCTGTGACCCTGCTACCTGCCCCACTGAGTCTGGGGTCTGACTTGCAGCCTTTCCTGCTGCTGACACTGCTGTTAGGCAGGCAACTTAGTCTCAATCTGGGAAATGCTGTGGGGCTSGTTCTAAATCACTCTAAGCAGGGTAGCCCTGGGGCAGTGAATGTCCAAGCTTCACTTACCGCAAGTAATCTGGGATCTCTGCTGAGGATGAGCTGCTAGCCTGTGACCTGGCATCTAACAAGGAGCAGAAGATCACAAGGATTAAAACTCCCCTAGACCATCTCTCCACCTCAGCCAGAACCTGCCCCGCTCCTGCACGTCCTGCAAGCCTGAGAAGACCTGTTCCCTGCAAGCCAAGCTTGCAGTCACGCAGCTCTCACAGATACAGAGCCCTGTGTCCCACAGGGGAGCTCTCAGAGGCCTTCTGAGGAGGCCTGGGGAATCCCACTGCAGGGCAGCCCTGAGCACTCTGCAGACAGGGTGCAAGGGCTGCACTGCAACCTCACCTGCTCAGACCCTTGAAGAGCTTTAGCAGTGCAGCTAAAGGAGAGGCAGCCCCAGGCCATAAGGCTGGGCAATTAACCCAGGGTTGCACCTTCCTGGTCCTTGCCTTGGCCTCCAGAACCAAAACCTCTCTGCTTGCCTGAAGTCCTGTTTTGGGCCACCCGCCTCCCTACTAAGACACCCTGGGATCTGGCTAGCTTCTGCTTTGTGAGCAGGCTGGGCCCACATGCCCTGGGGCTCTGTCCATGGCCATTCTGCCTAGACACCTGCTCACCTCTAGGTGCAGGGAGGTGCTGCTCCAGGTGCAGGTCTCCTTCCTCCCAGTCATCATCTGCCTCCTCTGTGCTCACCTCCCTCTCTGAGCTTTGCAGCTCACCAGCCTGGCTGCCCAGGGGCAGAGGCCCAGCTTGCTGCTGGCCCTGTGCTCCCAGCTGCTCCATGCTGGTTGCCTGCAGGCAGCTCCTGTGCCACTCTTGCAAGCCAGGGGCAGGCTCCAGGGCCCGGGACCTCTTGCTGCCTCTTGGATCTGAGAAATTCAGCAGTGCCAGGCGTTTCTGAAATACAAATCAGCTTTGCCTCAGGACCTGTCCTGGACCCCTGCCCCAAGCCTCACTGCTGGAGGGACCCCCAACAGCTTTGATCTGGGCCCAGGGCTGCTGCATTCCTTGCTCCATGTCAAAGTCACCAGACATGCCCTGTCATTTGGGTTGTGTTGGTAGATGAGGGAACCAACAGCAAGGCCAACCCCACACACACTTCTCGTGGCTCTTCCATGTTCCCCAAACAGGGACTGCAGCTGGGAACTGGAGCAGCTCCACACCCAGCTGTGATTCCCTGCTGCACACTGCACAGGGTGGCCTGGACACCAGGCAGGAGCAGAGTCCAGAGCCCTAAAGCTACTGAGCTTCAGTGGGAGGCACTGGGCTTCACCATGGAGGAAGTAGCCCTGCTGAACCAGGCACGTTCTCCCTGTGCACACACCTGGGGGCTTTCTGCTGTCTGCACCTACAAGGACTTACCACCCCCAGATGGTTTCTCCTGGCACCCTGAGGGGAGCAGCCATCTGGAGACTGCTGCAGAGGCACCAAGAAGGACCGGGCCGAGGGTTCATCGGGCTGGTTCCTGGAGCATGAGAGAGAGACGTGACCAGAGACCAAGACTARGGAAAGCATCTTTGAACACTCAGTGCCAGGGCAGTGGCGAGATTGTTCTGATCCTGCCCAAARGGTGCTCAGCAGCTGGGAGTAAATGCAACCTGCATTGGCTGGACCCCAGTGCTGAGCATGCACATCCAGCCCCCCACTCCCCTCACTGCTGCGTGCCCCAGATGCCCCAACCCCACCTGCGCTGCAGCAGGGCAACCTGCTTCCGCTCCTGGGCCGTGTACCCGGGCCAGTCCTCCCGCACCCAGCTTGTCAGTCCCTCCTTTAGGCGGTAGCAGCACTCGGTGGGATCCAGCTCCGCGACCTGCATGGGGAGAGCAGCAGGGTCAGAGCAAGTGCTGCGGTACCTGGGCATAGGAGAGCGCTCTGCACCAGTACCCGCTCACCTCCTCCAGGGCAGCCAGCAGCCATCCCCAGTCCAGCCTGCCCACCTGCATCCCCTGCAGCCGCTGCACGAGCTCGTGCTTGCGATGGGGCCGCAGGGCCAGGAGCTGAACCAAGCTTTGAACAGAAGCCCTAGGGCTGGTTGTTGTGGGCCTGTGCTTCTTGCTCTCTGGGACATGGCAAACAGAGCCCTTTCCCAGCAGGCAGTTCTCACCTGCCTTCTTCAGACCTGCGATGCCTTTGCCTGCACATACATTGAGACAGAAGTGTTGATATCCGAGGAGAACCACAGCAGGACTTTACTTTCCTCCACCACAGCCCATCCCTCCCGGCATGCAGCCCCCTACCCCTGCGCTCCCAGTCTCCTGCAGCCGCCCCTCCGTGGCTGGCAGGACAACGCTTTGCCAGCTCTCCCAGTGCCGCAGGTGTCTTCTGCTAACCAGCATGGTCTGCTCCCCCCACATGTGCAGAGCTGCCACCCTGGCCACAGCAAGCAGTTGTGCCCATATCCCAGGGCTGGCAGCACTGCTGTCCCAGAGCAGCTGCTGACATCAGGGGCCCTGCAGCCATCAAACACCAGTGATCTCTGCCAGCATGCTGGCATTGGTCCTTGGTGTGACACAACCCAGCACTGCCCCAGCCTGGGAGGGAGCAGGTGGCTCAGCACCCAGTGTCACTCAGGCCAGTGCCACCCGCAGCACCCCACTAACCCAAGTTGAGCTCAACAGCTGCTCGGCTCCAGGGCTCCTCAGGCTGGGACACATGCTCCTGCAGCACTGGGTAGGTGCTCTCAAAGGCACAGACTGTGATTTTCTCCTGGATGCTGCCCACGCTGTCCAGCCGGCTCTGACCTAGCCTGGGAGCAGACAACATCTCCCGCCAGCCGAGCCCAGCCCTGCTCCCCTTGGCCCCAGTGGTGCCTAGAGGGGACCCGTGCAAGGTGGACATCCCAAGCTAGCGAGAGAGGAGGGAGTTTGTCCCCAAAGGCTCTATCTCCAGGGATGCCACTGCCTTCAAACATGCTCCAGCATATTGCGTGCCCCTATGGCAGCTGTGGGCTGAGAACGCAGTGAGCTGCTTGCACTGCTCTGAGCTTGCTGGGCTGCCTGGCCTGGTCCACTGGGGACAGTGAGCAGAGCAGGAGGGGACCCCACTGAGACCTGAGCAGAGATTGGACCAGGCAACCCAGGCCAGCACCCAGCAGCAGCCATTCATGCCTGCAGCACCGTCGGCGTGAGCAGGGCTGGGGCTGATGCGGTGCCGTTGGCTTGGCAGCACCGAGCCTGGTGGCAACCAGGGAGAGCAGGAAAGGGGCTGCTCCCGGTGGGGCATGGACAGAGCAGGCTTGCAGCTCCTTCGCAGCCCTTGATGCTGCAACATGTCCGCGGCGGTAGGCTCACCTGGGCACAGCCAGCCGTGCACACTCGAAGCTGGCCTGTGGCTCGTCCCTGCTGTAGCGCGAGAGGAAGAAGGCAAAGAGCCGCGGGGGCTCCCCGGGGCCGCCCGGCACCGTCAGGCACTGCCGGCGGGGGACGGGCCGTCAGGGCGCCCGCCCCGTCGTGCCGGCAGGGACCCTGCCGGGAATTGCACCCGGCGCCTCCCCTTTCCCCGGGGATCGGCGGCTCCCGGCGCCGGGGGAGCGTCCGGGGTGCGGGGCCTCGCTCACACCCGGGTGCCCGGTCCCCCCGCGGCAGCCCCGGTCCCTGCCCCACTCGCCCCACGGCTGCCTTGGTCCCCTCCGGCACCTCCCGCTGCCCCGGTCCCCGTGGCTGCCTCTGGGTCCGCGATCGCCCCGGCCCCGCCGCTGCCCGGCCCCACTCACCCCCTGGCTGCCCTGGAAGGAGATCGCGGGCCC